>NW_009953518.1:409831-441627 GCF_000747805.2 Chaetura pelagica
AACAGCTGAAGACCTCACCAATTTCAGAGCAAAATATATAATGCATGTGCATGTGTCTTTCAGCTGGACTAGCATATGTTTACATCAATTAGATGAAAATGTGAAAAGACCAGGCAGTGTAAAAGCCATGCCAGTGGCACCCACAGAAGATCAATGCCACAAAGTCTGTAAAAAATACCGAGGTCGTACAATTGGCATCTGGAGCCACTGGTACACATGCCACTGAGCATACAGCTCATGATTTGAGAGATTTCACAGCTTAAGCTTGATTTTTGCTGTAAGATTTTTCAATATATTGTAAAATTAGATAAATTAACATTATTTTTTAAAAATGTATTTTAAGACTAGGACTTTTACAATTAAATTTCAGTTGCCTTTCCTTTGACAATAATTAATACCCCATACTCTTTACTTTGTCTCGTGTACTCCTTACAAGTTAACACAACTGTACTGCAGTAAGGAATGTTCTCAGAGAGCATCTTAATTTTAAGACACTCTTCTTCAACAGCTTCAAAGACCTGGAGAACCAAAGGACTCATCTTCATTAAAGAGATGAACACCACCTGAAGATGAGTCATTAAATAACAGCACGTATATAAACTGACCAAATGCACGTCTTTTCTGGGATGAAAAGGTTAGCAGAAAAGATGTGACCAGTACAAGTGTACACCAATGCTGAAAGTGAGCATTGGATTTGCATCATATGAGGGACTGTCTGGAGTCTAATTAAGAGAATGTTGCAGAACTTACTGTTTAACTGGCGCTTGCGAAACACTAAGTACCAGAACTGCCACTGTACCTGCTCCTTGATTTTCTACACTTCACATTATTGTCTTCACTGCACTGTAAGGGTGATTAGCTATAAATAACTGACACAAGTATCTGAAAGGGAAGCACATTAAACAGCTTAAACATGTAAACGAATAATGCTGAAATAACTTAGATAAAGTCACTCTGGCACGGAGTGGACACCACAGTCTTTATAAAGTCTTCCTTCTCCTTCTAGGCTTGATGCACAGGCAGTAAGATGTCCACAGCTTGTTGTTGCTATAGATACTTGCTATACTCAGAGAATCACTGTCTTTTTCACTCCATTCTGAAGCTTCAATGTGCTCTGCTTCCCTTTTTGCAGTAAGAGCTGTTCTTTCCCTGGAGAAGCTCCTTTCCCTAAGTCTTCTAAACAGGGGCCCCTTCGTGTTCCTGTGCTCACGCTCAGCTTCTGTCTTTTCACTCCCATCCTCTCTTTCTCTCTTTTCACTTATGATAGAATTGTCTCTTGCTCTGCAAATCATCTGAATTTGCTTTTGTAAGTAAGCCCCACCTATTCCATAGCTGCGTTGCCCACTGTTCTTGTTGCTGGTTTCACTGGCAAGTGATGAGGAGGAGCCAGAGAGGTTCATCTGACCGCAGTTATCCGACCTCTGGATGTTACCAACTGCAATAAAGAGCACACAGGCAGATCTTGATAAGTGACAAGATAAGGAACAGCTAAAATACTGTCCTGATTTTAAAACACTTTTTCTTGAGTCCTATTTGCATATCACTCGGGTAGAGCTCAAAAGAAAACGACTTCTAAGATTAAGTGCAACGTGTTCATGCCTAAAACGTCTTCCCGCTGCCTGTGAAGCACCTCATTTTAGTTCAATGAGCTGTTAGCAGCACTACACGCACAACAGGGTATGATCACCTCAATCAAAGCAGATCAGTGCTAAAAATATGCTGAAAGCAAGTCGAATTAATCAAATAATCCCAAAGAAACAAAACAGTATTTTCAAAGAACCAGATGAAAGTTAACAAAAGTAACACATTTATAAGCAACGCTCAAAAATCTCAGTGGAGATTTGGGTTTGGCAACCCATGTAATTAAGCTTCTTATATATATATATATGTATCTATATATTGTGTTTAAGCAGAGTAAGTGGCATTCTCCTAAAGGCAACAGTATCTTGTGAAGGCAGAAGTGGAGGGACCAGCATGATCTCCCCCTGAAAAGGGTGAGAAGATGCAGCAAGTCCCCATGCCATGCCATGCTGACCCAGTGGCTTTGGGCTGGCAGTGAGTCAAAAGTAGCACAGAAGGGAGGGAAAAACACCTTACACCATCTGACATGGGCCACACTGGCTGACTATAAAGTGGTGTTAAGAGATTTCAAATGAATTCCCATCCAAAGTTGACTAATGATGAAGTGATGCAGGTCTTTTAAGAGGAAGACATCAAAAATAAAGGGATTCTCAGGGCCTCACGACAGACAGGGATGTATACAAAGCCCTGTGCACAAGAACAAATAGTATGAATTTAGAGGATTTAGATGGATGCACTACTTCTGCAGCTAACAAAACCATCTCTTCTGAAGAAGGACAACAGCATTTTATCTCCAGCTCCACCTGATCAATCCTGCTGCCTTAGGCAAAAACATAAGACATCTCAACAGCCACAGCTTCTGTGCAACACTGCCATCTTCAAGAAAACTGCAAGTTTGTGAACCCCATTCACACAATCAGCCACCCAAATCTGATCTGATACACTGGTGGCTGTCAGCACTTAAGATCTACTGGAAACTCTGCCAGAAGCACTTAAGCATTTTTAATAGAACAATTGCTCCCTTTTTTAAACAGTAGGTGACTTAAGGCCAAAACATAAAAGTACATTGAAAAACTATGTCTACGCACAGAAAGACATGCTTCTATTCTTGACATGAATATTCTAAACTAATGTTTCTCTTACACTTCATTACCAACAGATTCCTGCCACTGCCCACCCTGGTTTCAGTACAGGCACAAGTTCCCAGGGTGGATGCTGAACATTCCCACAGCACACGTACCTTTGCGTGGAGAGCCCTGAGGAGAAGCAGGTGGGCTGGAGTGCAAAGAAGATGCCATGGACATGGTGTCATCTGTTTGCTTCTTACTACTTACTTCCTCAGACAAACTTAATGACTTCTGTGGGGAGCCTGTGCCTATGAAAACAACAATACCATTTACCCACTTTTTCAAGTTAGTGATATCTGCTTAAACTACACAGAAGCACCATGCTGAACCATCACAGGAGTACTGAGCAAAGGGAGGAGCAGCTGCTCCTTAGATCAGGTCAGCAGTGACCACTGCTAGTGCTGGCTGCTCAGCTCAGTGTTGAGACACCCAAATCATAACAGGAACCATTGCAACAGATAGACTTGTGGTTTTGCAAAGGACTGAGAACTGTGTAATATGTAAATCTTGGAGGAAACCCTTGCCCATCACACATTGGGACAGTGTTAAACCCAACTTGTGTCACAGCCAACAAGTCAGTTCGAGATCTTCACAATCAGGAGTTCTGCAATCAGCACTCACGGGCACTACACACTATCCAGCAAGTTTAGCAAAACCAGTGTACCCCTGCACTTCACTAACAGATTATTTGGTTTTTCCTCTTAGACCACCTTGGAAAGGATACTGAGGAGTTAATTTAAGGTCTAAAGAGCTTGTTAGATCAACACTGAACACTTAACACACGGGAATAAAGAAATCCCTCTCAGCAAAGCTTCTGGAACATATAACGCTGTACAGGCTTTTTAAGAGGAGACTGGAAATAAATACTAACTGGAAACATTATTTACATGCTGCAATGTACTGTTTTCTGAAGTTACTTTAATGCCTATTTGTGCTCAATGTATCATAGAATCATTTAATATCATTTACTGACTGCAACGAACTTTATTTAATAACCCACAACTGTAGCTTTGAAATAATACAACAGTTATGCAAATAGGCCAAAAACATTAGAATACATAATACTACTCTGCAAATAGCAAATTCAGAGACAGAAATAACCCGATTCTCACTAGAAGCAACCAATGACCTATGTTGTGCTGCTCTTTTTGACAATAATACTGCTACAACAGTATCACAGAGGTTATATTATTAAGTGTCTGTGATTTGTTTCAGTGATTTCACCTAAATATATTATACTTCATTTTGTTATGAAAAGAAACAAGCAATGTTGTTCTGCTCTGTTTGCATAAGATCCTTTTAGAATACAGAAATAAACACTAAAATCCCTTACATGCTACCTCTGACCTGTCTGAGAGATATTGAGGTCACTTTAATTCAAACACGTTCTTTAATTTAAGAGAAAAACAAAGTGACACAACAAGAGCACATCAGGAGACATGACTTTACCACTGACTGGTTTAAGAAAGGTTCTTAAAGGTTGTGCAAATGACTACATAAACTGCACACTCTCTTTAAAACACGCAGATATGCTTGAGCCATTTTCAAGTGAATAAATCAAAAGGGTACTTCAAATAATCCACCCAGTTACAAACTGCTCCACCCTCTTATTTACATCATCTATGAAACTCTTCACACAGATGGACTGAAGATACTCACTGAATGTGACGTGATCCTTTGTCACTCCTTTTTTCCTACTGGGATATAAATTCACAGTGGGAACCTGAAGAACTTGACTCATCCTGTTTTGTTGATGCTGATGGGCTTTAGTGGTTTGGCCGATCGATCTCATGGGTACTGGAGACATTTCTGAGGATTTTGCTCCTCTTCTCTCACTTAAATTCTTTGTCACTGTTAGAAAAAACTTTATATAAACATCTTGCACTTTGAACTGCAGGATTATTACAGCCATTCTAACTATCAACGTCCATCCAAAGCAACCATGGTATGAAGTAGATAAAACACATCTGAAACCATTTCTATTCTGAACACACCTACCTGGTTATGCTGAAGAGGCTGTTATGTGAAATGGTATTAAAACACCTAAACTCTTCAAAGTGTCCTAGAGGTACTTCACTAGAAGACAAATTTATGATTTATTTCTATCACAATTGAAGTTCATATTTGAGATGTTTGTACACAAGGTGCAGAAGCAGGACAGCCCCTCCCTCGAAGTGACATAATGCCACTGGGAAAAGGTTGTTCTGCAGTGGCCATCAAACCTTTCACTAGGTGGCACAACTGGTTTACAACACAGGGCACTGATTCTCTTTCTACTTTAATCACACAGCAACTAATAAACTTAAAAGTTAAGGCCATCTGACTTCTCCTTAAATTTCCTTGGAAAAGTCTGGGTTGCAGCATTATCGCTGCTCACTCCTCCTGCAAGGAAGGGGAGGAGAATCTTCCTGCCAAGGAGACAAGGGAGCTGCACCTTCTGCTTTTCTAGATCTGTGCAAAAAAAACCTTATCTGGACAAAAACAACCTGCAAAACCATGTACCCTGATTCAAAGTTACTTTGTCAAAATTCAAATGTGGGTAAATGCCCCAAGTGCAGTGGAACTCCCCTGGGAGCCGGCTCAGTGCTCCCAACTCCACCCATGGCAGCATCACTCCCTCACCCCTCCTGCTAGCTCTGCAAACTCTGGAGTATAACCAAACCAAACCTGGGGGGGTTTTGATGGTTTTTTTCTCTTGTTTTGGTTTTTCCTTTACAGTTTTAAAAAATAGGTCCTTTAATAACATGCAACTCTCTACTATGTATTTATTTGTATATTCACTTAATCTTCATTTTCCTTTTCTGAAGTTTAAGGAAAATAAGGACTGGATTTGCTTAACTACATGGAGTACAACACTCAGTATACATTCCCAAGTTTTACTTCCATATATCTATGGCTAGCACTGAGCAAACAGGATTTAAAACTATTTATTTAAAACAACTGAAAAACAACCTCCTAATATTTGTCTCCTGGGGACAGTATGGCCACCTGTTTTGTTTGCACATAGATCATCAGGAGTTCATCCTGAAGTGTTTTAAACTATTGCTTCAGCAGAGGAGTAAAGCATAAAACCCACAATATTATTAGTATTAACTTTGAGGAGAAGCATCCTGTGCTGTCACAGATCTGGCTGAACCAGCAGAACACCTCTACTAGCAACATACGATGTGGGCATGTTTCTGTTCAGAGCTACCTGTGATTTCTGGCCACCTCAGGCAAAAAGCCAGTGTGAATACACAGAATTTAAAGCATTTTAAACAGGAATCAAGTGTAGCCATTTCTGGGATGCCTACATCAGTGCTGTTTAAAAGCAAACGTTAAAATAAAAGTGCATAGGCACCTTGTGAAATAATAAGGATTTGCATTCTTAATACTGAGTAATGGAAAGGGCTTTAATTTTTATCTTCAAGATGCCATCTTCTAGTCATGGTTTACTTATCTCATCCAAGACAAAGTGGTATTTTAAGGACAAAAAAAAAAAAAGTCTTAAAATGCTACATTTGGAGAACATGTAAAAATTTTAATTAGCAATGCTGCTACTCTTCTACTTTGAAAAAAACCCTACCTTTTAAGGAAGTGAAAATTCCTAAGGATCAAAGTAAAATGCAATGACCATTTCCCATTTTTAAGTAAGAATTTACTGAACTGTGTAAGACAGCAGGTCAGAAAACAGCTTGTTTAGTTAGACAGTTGCACAGGAGTTCAAATGATGAAAACAGCCCTGCTGTAGCCCTGAATTTTTAACTGTCAACCCATGCCAATCCCATCAGACCATACTGACCTAACTTCTCCTTCTCAAGCATCTTTGTTTATCCTAAGCTGTAATCCATTGCAGTTTCTGTATTGATTGTGTCTCTCTTCATTTTCTTGCTGTCATATGGTAAACACTACTTTTATCCTTCCTAATTCTGCACAAGGACAGCAGGGCAAGAACAGAGCTAATGTACTAATGAATTTCCTTCCAGACTGATGAAGACACCCAGTTTAAGAACTATAGGTCAAAACAGAAAACATCATTGAAGTTTTCTGAGCTCAACCAAGATCAGAAGCTGAACAGTGGCTTGCTAAAACTCTTAGGACATTAATTGAAAACCCAGCACTTTTTCTTGAAGGCAGACGGTTTTAAATGAGCAATTCTATGGAAGGAACAAGATTTTTATGTATCTTCCAGATCACACGAACATTCTAGATCACTGTACTCACGAGTGCTGTACGCAGGCTCACACTGAAGTGACAGTATTTGGATCTTCTCTTCGTCTGTCTCTACGTTGAGGTTGGACAAATACTGCTTCACCTTCCTTGCCATCTGGGCATCCTCATACAGCTTCTTGGCATTCAGAAGGGAGCTGCGTCGGGCACGTTTTTTGTGGGCACCTCCCTGTACATCCAGCATGTTTGAGTTTGTGCTGCCCTGGCTCAGAGATCTAGAAGAGAGCAAAGCAGTGAATCTTCAGTTCTGGGCAGCAATGAGGAGCTTCAGTAGCACACGCCAAAGCAGATCAAAACCAATAATCTCCAGTTAGGGCTAGTGCATGCTGATGCGAATGAGTTAAAAAGATGAACAGCATTAAAACAACTCTTGTCTTAAAATATTCTGGTAAATGGACAGCAGCAATTTGAGACTAGAGAAGGATTTGTATGAAAGTGTGGAACTGGCAAGAACGAGGCGCAGTCAGCTCTGCTAAGGACTGGCAGTGCTGCTCTGCAAAACTGTCCTGGTTTGAGCCAGGATGAAGCCAATTTTTCTTTTTACTCATTTTTTTTTCCTTCAGTAAGCTCTCTTGTAACTAGCAACAGTGTGTTCTGCTAGGCTGATAAGACAGTGGAATGTTTTTCTAACTACTGAGGCTTCAAGGCTGCACCTGCACTCTGCCAGCTCAGACACTATGGGGAGATCTGTGACCCCTCCGTAGGAGGCTGAGTTAGATGGACAGCAAAATTGGCCAAAGATATTCCATTCCATATATCTACGTAAGCTCAGAGGAAGGTCAGAGATCACAGAAGACAACTTCCTTCCTTCTTCTTCTCCCCTTCTCTTCCATCCATGGCCGGCGTCCAGGGAGGACTCTGTTCATCCATCACCGTCGACCCTTAGGCTCGAGATCTCCTGACCCCCATAACTCTCTGCTTTCTCCAGCAGCAGCTCCGGGATTCCTCGGGACTCTTCCCAGTTCAGGGAAGTGCTGTGGGAGTTGCTGGGGTGGGGGGAGGCAAGAGGCTTTTTGCCCATTCCTGAATATATTTGTATATAATTGTATATATTTTCTTGTATCATTCATTAGTCTTTTAATTAAAGCTGTGTAGTTTAGTTTTCAATCCAGCCAAGTCTCTCTCTTTTTCTCTCTCTCCTTCCCTACCTGGGTTGGGGGGAGGGGGGATCGAGAGCATTGTTGTCAGACCTGAGTCAAACTGTGACAAAAACCCACACTCCTGCAGCAGCAGAGGGGACAAACTTGGTAACTTCGCTCCTTTAAAGCATTTGGTACCCCCTGTTTGCATCAGGCTTACAACAGAAACTTCTTGCAACTCAGCTGAATACAGAAGTGAGTCACAGGTGTGTAATCCTCTTAGAAAACAAGAGCTTCTGACCACGTTCAAGTGAGGCTGGAAATTATGTTAAATATGCAAAGTACATTATATTACACACTTAACTTCTTTCTCCAGTTAAGTAAAAACATTCACAGAAGAGCAGCTCATTAAAAAGATGTAACCTAACAGAGGTCAGGAAGGCAGTGATAACACACAAGTCCCCAGACTTGCATGTCCCCAGACAATACTCTTCAATGCTTCTAATTTTGAGCTGCCAGTTCTATCAGCAACTGAAGCAAAACCAAATAATCCCCCAATGGTTCAGGTACATCAGTCAGTCCTGACTGTCACTTCTATTCATAATGAATCAGTGACCAAAAAACTGATTTTGGTACAGTTCAAATACACACATCACCTCTATGGCCACACCAGTCCTGATCCACTCTTTGATAAATGGAGACCACAGTACATGTAACACAAATTCCAATGAAAAGCATCAGTAAAGTTCTTCAAAGCTGGTTGTGGTGTTTTTTTAAATATTCAGAGGAATAACTTCATTTTTAAATGCTGAATTATTTGTAAAGATGTTTCTCAATACTTCGGGTGCATTTACAAAATCACAAGTGGCAGAACAAACAAGCACAGAAAAGCCATAATGGCTGAGTCAGAATAAAACATATTGTTTGAGGAAGTCTAAAGAATGGAGCACATGGAGCTTAAAAAATAAGAAGTGGTGGAAAAGCAGCTGACTGCAAGATTTTCAAAGAAGTTAAACAAATCAGTCTAAGAGAAAATTAAGCTTAAAAGCTGGCAGAAATGTATAGCCTAATTAAATGAAAAAGTAATGCTGTTACAGGCAAAGAGCAGCAAATGGCATGATGGACTGTGCACACCTATTCAATCCCAGGGCACTCATCTCCTTGTAGCTTTCTTTTTCTTTTCATGAGGTTCTATCTTCCACATAAAGAAACAGGAAACTACATTGTTTATTTTTAATGACATAAATATTTTATTGCTGTCATACACTCTGTTTTTCTTTCAAGTCTGGACTTGACCTTTTAAGGCAATTTAAGTCAATTCCCTTTAAAAATTATTTTTCCTCATTCACTTGTGCTCCCAGTAATCCCAAGGGTTAGAAATTGTGGTGGCTCCAATTGGGTATTTCTCCCCACAAGCTGCACTGTTGACTACTTGACTACTGACCAGCTCCCACCAGCCAGGCTCCTGCCCCAGGGGCACCACACCTTGCTGGTTTCACCAGGGACCAGCATCCAAACCTGCTCTCCCCAGTTTGGCCAGCCCAAGTCCTGGCACTGTCCCCACCACTATTGGTGGGGGTAAACCCTTTCTCTACATAGAGTGCCCAAATCCCCTGCTGACCATCTCCTTGCCACTCCTTTGTAAGTTGCAGGAGAGGAAAGGCTCCTCCAGCTTTTCTGCCTCCATCCTCTGGGCACAAGCTCAGTGTGCTGAGGCACAGCTCACAGCCTGCAGCCAGAGTCACAGGGTGAAAAGCAGCACAGTTTCAAAAGGCAAAGGCTTGCAGGCTCAGGTCAGAACAGTTTATGGGATAAACTGCACGTAAGAACACATAAAACGTGGCTACAGTGTCATCTTAACAGCTCTGCCCTGTGCCAGGCAGGGACCTGACCAGCCAGCCTCAGTGCTCTCAGCTGTAGGCATTTCATTATTCAGTCCTGGCACAATCAAGACTCCCAGCAAAAACAATGAGGGTTCTGGTCTATGAAATGTGAGATACATTTTAAATAGATACTAAAAATAAATACTTTGAAGCTTGAACTCAAGCTTTCAGTGGGGAAATGACTTCTCATTACCACAGTTCAAACTGTCTTCATGGTTTAAAATGCAGGAGGGCTGGCACTTCTCTGCTACATGTTAAACAGCAACTTTTTATTTCCCAAAATAGTTTCCAATATAACTGCACAGCAGGATTTTTTAATGCATAAAGCCAAAACTCAAACAACTTATCTAATACACAAAAGCAACTCAGAATGTTTATAGCTGCAGTTTAATGTTGACTGTAACCCCTTATTCCTGTTTTCCACAAAACCTTTATTGCAGGGTTAATAAAATGCATGCTGTACTTCAGGTGCATGCACTAACGAGGAGGATGCAGTATGTTAAGAGTTGCATAATCTTTATTTATCTTAGTTGCATTCATCTCTACACTTACCCCAAACTTCTCCACCTCTTCTTCCTGTAAGCAAGAGCCATATACATTGAAGCATGTATTTGAACAGAAAAGCACAGGAAAAAAATAAAACAGTTGAGAGTCAGGAAGAAAGATGTAGACAGGAAAGAACAGAAAAGAAAAAATTTCTGTACAGCAAAATTCTTCTCAAACAATGACACGATGTTTTAATGGAATGCAAGGGCAGGACTTGCTCAAACACTTGCATATGGACAAAAATCTATCAGTTTCTTGTTTACTTTTAACACAATAATTTAAAAGCCAAACTTGTCTTAAATTTTCCTGTTAAGAATTTCCCATAAGTCAAATTCAATTTTGATGGAATGAGCAAAAACTCTTTAACTTCCTCATGTTGCAGAAAGTGTGGTTAAATTAATTTATTCTTTGCATGAGGACTGCAGTTAAGTGTATGAGAAATCATCATCAGTATTCAGGTTTATGATGTTTTCTCTTGATTACTTGCTGGGAAATAAGCTAGTTGCCAAATACAAGCTGAAAAACTAGATGCTCTGAATTAATCAGCAATTAACTTGCTACAGAGTCTCATGTTACTAATAACAAACATTTTCTTGTTCATTTTTAATCTTCAAAAGCATTTATTGGTGCTTCACAATACAAACTGATAGATCAAACACCAGAGGCAACAAAGATGAAAATAAATCATGTGAAAACAGGGAATTATTTTCTTTTAATCTTCAGCACTATCTCTAATATTAGCTGCCTAAGCATTTTATGTCAGTGTGCATGATTTAAATTATGGTCATTAAAATGTGTGCTATAATTCTGAAAAACATACTAAAGGTATCTATTTACTAGTCAATTCATTTGATGATTAGAATTCATTAAGTCTCAGAAAGTGCACAGGGCATCAAAGAAATTTATTTATAGACTGATTTAACCTGTGAGTGCCAAAATTTCTGAAACGCAATCACAACTTAGCAGTAAATAACTTTACAACTCGTGTTAAAAAAAGAAATTTTGTTAAGTTAAATCCATTTTTAAACACTATCAAGGGATATATTCAATTTCAAACCTTAACTGGACCAATTTTAAACAAAATACTGATGTTTCCTGATAGTCAGCCTCTATGAATCCATCATCATCTGTGAATCCTGACCACAGGAGGGCCACAGGGAACCAGATCTCTGTGCTCTTACATAGGCTAAGTGTTCTTGCATACACTACTCCCTTCCATTGCACAGATGTAACTGAATTAATAAATCAAACAATTCCAGCTGCTGAGGTGACCTATCCACTGGAATTCAGTCAGGAATGGCACAAAGCAACAGTGACCAACTGCCCACTGAGCTTCCTCTGTGCCCTGCTTATGGCCTGGCCTCCAGAGTTCTCCACTGCTGGGGACACCCACCTCACAGGGGACCCAATGGACTGTTCTGTCATTGCTTGAAGTAGAAAGCATGTAGTGACATCACAGGGGACCATCTTGTCCCCAACTCCCTGCCTGAACTGCATCCTGAGAGGTTTTTGTGTGGCCCTTAGTCTGAGAGGCAAACTAACAGTGCAAGGTGAGGAGCACATGGCTCCTCAGGACAGGGATCCACAGGACCCTGCACAAACACACAGACTCACTGGTGCTTTTAGTTCAGCCAGTGGGAAGCAAAAAGATGTAGGGAATTATTTAGTTCCACGAAATAGATTCTGGAACTCAGCAACAGCAGATTAGAAACCACAGTGCTTTTGTTCTGCAGTTTGTTGACGCAGAGCCTGAAGATCCCATGCATCAGGGGAAAAACAAAGGAAAAAAACAATAATGAAATACCCTCCACCTGCTTCGAACCTGAACAGATCAAACATTACGTAGGTGGAGCAAGCTGTGTTTAGAACAAATTGAAAAATACCTTATTTTTAATTTGTTCCAGTGGAGTTTTGTTTTGAAACAACATTTCAGATTTATGCATATATATTATTTCCTCCCTAATAACATACCTCTCCAAAAACTCCAATGATACTAACATTTTATTTAGAGAAAATATATTAATCATTAAAATTAGAACCTATCCTTCTTTGCTTTTTAAAGACAACAAATTGGTTTGGTAGTCATTAAAAGCAGGTCTGGAAAGGATCACTTGTATTGCCACAACATGATAAAAGATTGTGGTTCTGATGGTGAATGTCAATGGGGAGTTACACAATGAAATACCAACATACTGAAGCACACACAAACCCAGACCCCTACCCACTTTGAAACACCTTCAATCCCACTGGCTTTCTAAATTGCACACCTTTGTCTGAACATGACAGCTGGATCCATGTTTGCTGAGGTCATTCGGATAACTTGGCGGATTTCTTTGGCAATCATTCTGAGCTTCTCAAAATTGACCAGGCCATCCACTTTGGAATCGTTTCCTGCATAATTGAAACATGCAGAGAGGAAAAAAAAGAGTAAAAAATACTTTTTTATTGGGCAGTGTGTTTCTAAGTCCCCCACATTATCCTCCCCTCCCTGCCCCTGTATCAATAAAACTGCTTTAATCAAAACAGCAAGAAAACAGGAAAATTTAGCAAAACACAGATGACAATCAGGCCCACTCAGACTCCAGCATTGCTCTAGTTAGTCTATTTCTGAAGTAACAAGTATCAGTAGGACGAAAAAGGATTAAGTGAATTATGCCCAAATTCACTGGCACAGATGTTAAAACAATATATAGAACTGACATCAACAGCCTCCACATTCCAAAATCAGTTCAAACAGTCTTGAAACATCCCAACCAAGAAGTGGGCAGATATGGAAATGCTTAACCTTAACCAACTGCAAAGAGAACTTTGTGTAAAAGGAAAAAAATGGAAATGTTTAAACAAAAACCTTTGAAAATGCCAAAAGCAGGAGTAGGAGGTGTTAGATCATCGTAGGTGTCTGGAAGCCACAACATGGAAGGAAACCCTAGAAACACTGCAGCAACTTTGTGCAAGAGATGGATGTGAGGCAGTCTAACTACCAGCTATAGCATGCTCACCTAGATGGACAGATGATGATTAGGCATTGCTTTTAAAATATTAAAAATACATGTTTAATTTTTCATTTCCTCTCTCCCATTATGCATTCAGATCCCATTTGATTGTGCTCCTACAAAGGACGCATCAAAAGCCTCCTACTGGTGGCAGCGTCTTTCAGACACTGGTTGAATCATGGAGCACTGAAGAAAGGGCTCAAACAGAGTCAATGCTCAGCTCATTATTTCCCCACGTTTGACATTACCTTCATGCAGAAATGTGATGTCCTTCTTGACAACAGGGAAGAGTGGAATAATTGGAGGCTGCATGCTCTGGCTGCTGAGGATGTTGCGGTATTTTGCCATGTTCCGAGAGGGATCAAAAAGATCCTGAAGATCTCGGAGGTGCTTTTCATACTTGCTGGGTAACTTTTCCCAGGTGCCTCTGAGCCGTGCTACTGGTGCTAGATTTAACCCACTGTAAGGTAGATGAATTTCATTATTAGCAGCTAGTGATAGCAGGGTGTGTAGTGATAGGACAAGGAGTAACGGTTTTACATCGGGAGAGGGAAGATTCAGCCTAGATGGTAGAAGGAAATTGTTTACTGTTTGGATGGTTGAGACATTGGAACAGGTTGCCCAGGGAGGTTGTGGAAGCCCCATCCCTGGAGATGTTCAAGGGCAGGCTGGATAGGACTTTGTGCAACCTCATCTAGTGGCAGGTGCCTCTGCCCATGCAAGAGGGTTGGAACTAGATGATTTCTAGGTGCCTTTCAACTCAAACCATTCTATGATTGCCTTTCATAAGGAAGTAAAGGGCTGTTTTTTTTGTTTTAAGGATTAAATATATCTTCACAAGGTTAACTGCAAAAAAAATGGGTGAATGCTTGGCTGGGAGTTAATCACAATAAACCTCTGCTGTTCACTCTTGTGATCAAATGAAAAAGAGAACTGTAAAAAGCATGATTGCTTCCTATTCACAAGGTACAAATTCCAAGCTAGCCTGCCAAAAACAACCTCTCTGTAACACAGAGCTGATGCCCATGCAATTTGAGAACCATTCCTCTCCTGTAAAAATGTATTTAATAAGGACAAAAAGGGTGAAAAATTAATGAGGTGAATACACAGCTACAGTAGGAAGTGAGACCAGAGCCCAGCTCATCCAAAGCAGGAGTGGCAGGACCTCAGAGGAGGATGTTTGGAGCATTTGGAACCAAGCACCAACAGGCTGAGCATTAGAAGCAGCAAATACACTAAACTTGTTATTGTGCCCTCATTCTTCATTAAGTAAAAAATATATCCAGAATTAGTTGGAAGCAATAAAAAAAGAAAAACATTAAAAATTTAAAATATCCATCCTCCTTAGTGTAGTTTGACACCGACTTTACTTGAGAAATTTTGCAGTGATGACAAATTCCTTGTAGCAGCAGAACTGGCAAGTGATATTCTCCAGCATTCAGTAGTAAACTCAAAATCATAGTTACTGAATCTGCCATTGTAAGAAGGTCGGGGGGGGGTTCTAATTTTTAAAGCTTCAAAAGCTTATATTTGTTTTATTTTTTATACAGATTTTTCTCCATGCTATTGTCCAATTGCAAACAAAGCCTTCTCTCAAATAAAAATAAAAAATAAAAAATGAAACATATGGCAGCACACAGCTCCTCTTTCACATGCTACATTAGGATGGGGTCTTCCTATTTCAAGAAACATATGGCATCACATCAACATGGAATGCAAGGCAAGAGAGTGAACCCCTGGGGCATAAGCTAACAAAAACCTATTCCTCTGGAAATAAGGGTAAAACAAAAGCTAATTTATTTGGGCTTTTTTTTTTTTTTATCAAACATCACTTCAGTCATGGCCTGATTAGACTGAGCTGAGAAGCTGAAAGAGTTATTTCTCCAGCTACAGCAAAGCACAAGAAATTAGGAAGCAGAACATAGGAATTAGATTCAGTACCATTCAGTATCCACATGTATATTCACCATGTAATGAGTAGCCACAGCCCCAGTGGTTGCCCACTTTAAGGGAATTCATTAATGCTTTAATGTATGACTGAATGGAAGCCAGAACCATCTGATAAACTGGCTGGAGACAGAATAAAGCATTTGGAAATACCATTTTAAAAGGTAGTGCTGGTGCTGGGATACAGCATGAATCCAGATCTGTCTGATGAATCACAGCACCTTTTTTCTTAAAACTAAAACCTGACCATAACAAAATAGCAAATACGGGAAATGTTGAACTCGTGCTGCTGAGGTATCAGCAGCTAGTATAAATCAGAACAGAAAGTACAAATCAGAAGAGAAAGTCTAAGTGTGCAAATGAAGAGAAAAAAAAGAGAAGTGAGCAGATGAAAGGAAAGAATGAAAAGGAAAATTAAACTCAAACAAGATCAATTTAAGGAAGTTCTTAGAATAAAAGGCAGAAATAAAGTCTGGTCATGGTGGCAGATATGACAAGTTAACAAGGACTGAAAAGAAAAGGGAAATTGGGTAGCAGAATCAGGGAAAATGACACCAATGTTCAGGCAGGTTTCTGAAGTTCATCAAACAAACAGCGCTTTTGTCCAAATCTCATCTTTCCCTGCCAGGTAACACGGACAGATGAGACAAGCACATCGAGAGCTGCCGTGAGACCGAGCAAGGGACAGACAGCAGTGACAACACAGCTCTGTGCAGCCTGGCTCCTGAAAACCTTGGTAACTCCCTGAAAACCACCCCTCATCTGTTCAGGATAGGCCTATTTCTCTTTCCATTTAGATTCAAGAACTGCCTTTGACAGCACAAATCAGACCTGACAAATGGGAAGTATTTTACCTTATAACCGCGAACATGGAATTGAAGTTCTTGCATTCTCGACAGTGGAGAGCAATTTTAATGAAATGCTTAATAATCTTCATTCTTTTGAGTTGGTTGGGCTCTGCTAAAATTTCCATGGCAACCCAGAAGGTCTCTTGATTGATGACATCCTCAAACTGTTTCAGGTGAGCATTGCCTGTTTTGGAGTCCAGCTTGTAAAGGTCATCGATGTATTCCGTGGGCTCAATATTGCGAAATAATTCAAAGTCTCTCATGGAAAGCTGAGTGGCCACCTCAATGGTGCTCAGCTGGAGGAGGGAAATTTGGCTCTCTCTCAGTAGCTCCTGAGCATCCTCATCTGAGCATAAGGTCTCTGTCTCCATATTGTTTTTTAGGTAATACCTAAAGAATAATTGAGTTTGAATAGAACATTAGAGATGCTCTTCAGAGGGTTTGTTAACACAAAAGGGCTTGTAGTGAGAGGATGAGGGGGAATGGATCAAAACTGGAAGAGGGAAGATTCAGGTTGGACATTAGGAGGAAATTCTTCAGTGTGAGGATGGTGAGACACTGGAACAGGTTGCTCAGGCAAATTGTGAAAGCCCCATCCCTGGAAGTGTTCAAGGGCAGGTTGGATGAGGCTCTGAGCTACCTGGTCTAGTGGGAGGTGTCCCTGCCCATGCAGGGGGGTTGGAACTAGATGATCTTTAAGGTCCCTTCCAACCCAAACCAGTCTCTGATACGATTCTATGATCAACATGGACATTACTGAAATCACAAGGGTCTTTACCTGTATTTCTGCATTATTGCTGACAAGCCAGAGGAAGAGGCAAAGCCAGAGGCAAGCAGGGACAGCATAACCTTGCACTTCAGCTAGTATAAAAACCATCACTACATTGAATTAAAAAAAACCCCACTATTCTAAAGCTGTTTTAATCTACCTCTTTGCTAATATTTTCTATACTTGCTGTAGCTTTCACCTTCAGTTACTTTTCCATTTGTAAATTCAGCAGTGAAATAACACTTTAAATTCACATTATTCCTGAGAAATCTCTTGTTAATTTATTTCTCCATTTCTTGAGTGTGGTTTCTGACACAAATTTAGTGTGGTATATTATATTTACATGAAGCACAGAGCATTCAGGAAATGAAAGTGTATCTGGAAAATTCATTTCCATGGTCCCAAGCAGATCACTTTCAGATATACAGAAGTTACCTCCTCACAAATTCCCTCTGTTGCCTAGCGAAGATGACTAAAGAATTTTTTACTTAATACACTTTCTCCTGGTATGGATCAGATCATCAGATAGAACTGAAGCACTTAACATTTCAGAAACATGCAAAACAGTTTACATAAAAATGGAAGAATTTATCTCAGGTTAGTATCAGTTCATTGCAACATGACATCACTGGGAAAGACAGTAATTGTGGGGTTTGGTTCTGAACTACATGTGGAAAGCGTCAAAACAAATGTCAGTATAAGCCACTGTCTCGGTTATCCTGATCTGCTAAATTTAGTTGTCACCAAGTGAGGGGAAGGTTTTTTTGGGTGTAAAAGAGAAAGACAAAACAAGGAAGAAAAGAGGAGAAGGAAGGGTAAGTTACTGCCACTTTCTTGCTCGCTCTTCCAACAGACACCTGCCCTTCCAACTGAAACACTCCCCGGTGTGTCTGCTGAACGCCTAGAAGGCAAATAAAGCCACAGCAGAATCCCAGGGGCCCTTTTACCTTCCGTTGAGCTGGATCCTGTCAGCCAGTTTGGAGAACTGGTCGGGCAGGCGGCGCTGCTTGATGACGCCCTCGGGACTGACGGACACTTCGCACAGCGAGTAGGTCTCCGGGGCGCCCGTCAGGTTGAACTCGTGCACGGCGTGGCTGACCACCTCCTTGGCTGTGGTGTCTTTGCTGATGATAATGTAGCAGCTTTGCTGATCTGCTTTGAAGACTCGTATTACTTGGTCTGGAATATCTAAAATAACAGAGCAACATCTTTAATGGATGACGTTCCTTTTCGATCACAAAGACATGAGGTCATTTACTGTCTCATTTAATAGGCAGAAAATAAACAAACAAAAAAACATCTAGTAAGAAAAAAGAAGCCATGCTGGACTTGATAAGTATGCATTAAAATATTCAGTCTCTTCTTTCAATTTTGAGAGGAAAAAGAGGACTCTTCTCTCTGCATTTCCACAGCCCAATTACTTTATCATCCCATGACCACAATCAAAGTACAAGACATCTAGATTTATCACTGTGCTGTACACTGGCCTGCTCAGCCTGCCTCAAAAGCCTTGGCAGCATCATTCCCTCCTTGGCTCTCCTGCCTGTGCAAGAGCCAGAATCCCCCCCCCGTGCCAGGGCACCCTTCCCAGGGACAGGAAGCCATTGAGCTCGTGTGGACAGGAAGATGCAGAGAGGAAAGGAGATTTGTTCGCTCCCATAACTAGCTGCAAACTTGCTCTCTCACCCTAAAGGAACTAAACTGCTGCCAGCAGTTAATTCTTTGGCAAGTGTACTTATTTACAGCACATTTTACGTGTTACAAATGCACTAGAGAACAGCTTTATCTGAGGCAGCCTACAGCAGGAGTTAAGTGTCTAAACAGACACACGTTTAGTCTGCAGCTCCATGACTGGAAATAATTCACTCCATTAGTTATTAGGAGAGGCCTGATTTTCAAAATTAACTGGTTGAAAAAAATGTCAAGAGTGAGAGTGCACACTAATTTAAAAGTCAGGGGAGCAGAATTTTTCCCCTCCCTAAACTCTGAAGACTAAAACCTCACAAGTTTCTGCAGACCTGAGAAGGTGGGAGGTTCTCGCTGAGCCTCAGCCAGCCTGCAGCTCTTCAAAAAGCCACGTCAGAGGCAGATGTGCCACCAACTCCCACATCAGAGTCTCACCATGGGAGAGGGAAAAGGCTGTTCTGGAGGCTTTTGCTGTAATACCAGTCTTTCCCTTCTGTCATTGTTACCTGAGCAGCCTTTAACAACCTCAACCACGAGCTGCCAAATCCATGGATTGAGGGATGTGACCTACCACCCCTGGGCGAGGCACTGAGTGCCAGGGGGAGGGAAGGACCCAGCATCCCTGTTGGCACTTCTACCAGAAGAATCATCCTGCTGGCCTGTGCACCAAGCTCCTCCCAGCAGCCACTCTCTCTGCTTACCCCTACACATCTGTTTTTTTGTCAAAATCCACTGCTTAAGGAAGAAACAGAGATCTCTCTCAAGGGGGGCAGTGAACCTGGGGTTACTTTTTCTTGCATCAGGATGTAATGGTGTTATAGGGGCAAGGAGCAGACATTTCAGGGCAAAAAATAAGCAGGTAATTTATGAATGAGCAACAAAAGTTTCTGCCAACTGTAAAAAGAAACCCTCAACATCAGCTGTTAACAATCCAGAAGATGGAAGGAAACAGGGTGTTTAAAAAATAATCTGATTGAAAACTAATTCCACCAACAGTTTCGTTATTATTACTGTCACATTGCCAGAACAGTCTCATTTATAGCTGGGGACTAGTTGAATTTGAGACATGAACGAGGGTAATGAAAACAAAAAATAAATCTTATGGACTTATTTCAGAGTGAAAGTGGTGAAAATGACACACTGAATAATTTGGGAGATGGCTGTTCTCATAAAAATAATAATAAATGAACAAAAGAAGCAAACATCTACTCCTTGCTATCAACATACATCAGTCAGAACCTACTCAAGGTATAAAACCAAAATTAAATGTCATTTGGGAATGAAATAAAAAGAAGAAAAAAAAAAATCACCATGCAACCAAAACTTAGTGTAACTAAGGCGAGGGAAGATTTTATTACAAGCACATCTGCCTTCGTGGTCTTTGCCTTTAAGCAGCTAAACATGAATAAAAATTTATTTTCTTATGCATTATTCAGTTTGTGTTGACGATACGAAACATTTCAAGTTTGCATGCACATAAATTTGGTTATACAGAGTCCAACAAAAGAACAAACAATCTCAAACTATGTTATAATCTAGAACTTCAGTTTCTGTAAAATGTTGGCAATTTAATTCCTTTAAAGCAAGGATACAGAGAAGCAAAGTCACCTGCTGAATGTGATTCAGTGGGTCAGCAGAGAAATGGGAATAAAAAGCAAGTCTCAGCCTCAGTGCAGCATCGTGCCCTTAAAGGATCTATGGATTTGTTTTATTTAAGGGAAGAGTGCAGGGCCCAGGACAATCTAATGCCCTACCAGTAATAACTACATAAATGCAACATATGGAAGTGTTAAGTGGAACAGGCAAGCCATGCAGTATTAAGGTCTACAGGATGCTCTACATCAGGATACTTACAGTAAAACCCAACAGCTGCGGGCAGGGAGAAAAGAAAAAAACTGTGTCAACACCAAATCAAGATTTAGATGTTTACAAAACTTATTAAGCTATGTAGCACAGTGTCAGAAACGTTTGGGTTTTCTCTGCCATTCAAAAATGATATTGTACTTGTTATAGCAAACCTAAAGGTAAGAAGGACTAGTTATCAATGTTTCATATTATGCAGTAATTGGGACAGTATTAAGCAAAGATTCCTAGAGAATGTGTCTGTAGTTCTCATGCAGACAGCAAGAACCTGGATTTGCTGTAAAAATGGACTTATTTGCTATGGATATTTATTTACATTATAGGATATATCTGTCTATTTCCCTTTTAAGGGAGAAACCTGCAAATTTATGTAAAGATAAGTCATGGCCACAAGGCACTTTCAGAACATGTAATTATGCTCAGAACTTACACTTGAAATAGAAAAACAATATTCTGACTTGACATGTTTACAGGCAGTTGCACGTAACAACAAATGCCTCCTGCAGCCACCCCATAAACTGTATTCCTACAGTAAGAGCAATGAAAGCAGGGACCACACATCTCAAACCAGCTTTCAGTTTTTCAGACATACAGTTGAATATAAATAATGGCTGTAAAACATTAAGCATTAACCTGACTATGCTGGCACTATGGCAGTCCCATTCTAACCACAATACTGCCTGAAATGTACTCCCAAAGATGGTGGATGGACAAGCCCAGTCTCCAAGAGTGCTGGGATTGGGAAGGGAACACAGAAGAGAAAGGTGCAGACAAAGACTACCTGCTTCCACCAGAGCTCTGGTAACCTCTAGTAAATCAAAGACTCTCAGAGGTGGCTAAATACATTTCTTTGTAAAAAGCTAAGTGTCATGTTATAAAAAACCAGGCAGGAGAGATTCAGGCAGCTGGATTTTCAGGAAATCTCCAGTTTGGACCTGTTGGGGCCCCAAGACAAACAGGCAACCGCACTCAGCACGTTCGATGCTGTTAGAAGATGGAATTTCCTGCCTGAACCAACTGCCTGGCAACCATCCTGCAAACCAGCTGAAGATGCTGTTTTACCTGAAGGATTAGAGAAATCCAGAATGCTAGTTGTGGGCTGCAACAGGTCAGGGCTGCTGGACGAGAGCGTTCCTGGGATAGGCATGATGGCCAGGCTGTGTCTGCACTGCCGAGTGCCCACGATGCTGTCGTCCTGTGACTGGCTCACGCTGCCATCGCTGCAAAACAGGTTTGGTTCAGTTGTGGGCATTAAGCTTCTTATGCTCACCTTGGGATGAATAAAACTAGGAAAAATAATGGCACTCAGATGTTTTAATGACATGTTGTAGACCGGCTTTTAACACCAAGACATGGGAGAAACTTTCCACCAGAGAGGGCAGTGACAGGACAAGGGGGAATGGTTTTAAACTGGAAGAGGGGAGATTACATTAGACATCGGGAAGAAATTCTTCACCATGAGGGTAGGAAGGTGCTGGAATAGGTTGCCCAGGGAGGCTGTGGAAGCCCTTTTCCTGGGGGTGTTCAAGGCCAGGTTTGATGAGGCTTATACAGCCTGGGCTGGTGGGAGGTGAGTTCATGAACAGCGATATCAACAATTGGATGTCCCTGTGCTAACAACCAACCCTTGTGCATCATGAACTCAATATTTTGTTCTTGGTCTCCACATAGGGTTCAGATTTGCTCCATTTTTTTAAAAAACATAAGCTACATAGACATAATGACTGAAGATACCAAGCAACTAAAATATCACAATTTAATAAAGAACAATTACAGTTTGACCTGAAGAGTTTGACGAACCTGAACAGTTTTGGAGGCAAGATGCTGAAGCGGGTCTTGTCTAAAATCTTCCTGATTCTGTTTCTCCCACCAGATACAGTGTTTGCTTTCATTTTCTTGTTTCCTTTTTCACGAGGAAACATCTGTTCCACATCTCCAGGCATATCTGGGATGGAATAACGGTTGTTTTTCTTTTCTGCAATTTTTGGAATATGTGGAATTCCATTCTTCTCTTGGCCTATCCTGCAGAGCAGCTCCTTAAACACTGTAAGAGAAGATTCAATCCTTGTCATTTGCTTTTGCACACTTAAAACTTCAGAAAATTCATCTTTCCCCTCAAAGCTTTTGTTTCTCACATCCCTGCTGAGAGAGTGAATCAAAGAGTTACAAAGCAGGTAACACTCTGCATTCTAATTTTGATTCTAGGGGTGTGAGTCTTCTCCCATTCAAGTTCTGCTTTTGATTGCAACCCCTCAATGTTAAATAAAAACAAGGAAACATTCTGCACAGCAGATTCCTCCTACTTTCCAAATTAGCACGTATCACAGCAAATTTATTAGAGCTGGTTTACTGTTAGGGGATAGATAATAAGGACACAATTTGTTCACAGCAATCAGCTCTACGTATTTATTGACTACTTATTGACTTTTTTGTGTGCATCTTTTAGGTAACAGGAGTGCAGCTGCTCCCTCTACAATAACTGCAAGACAGACTGATGTTTTCCAAAACTGACTTTTGTTTGCTTTTAGTAACACTACTGAATAGAAGCTACATCAAATTTCCTATTGTATTTATCAAACTAAGTCAGTCTGTTACCAACACTGACACACCTGATGATGGAAAAGATAGTCCTTGTGTTCTTTGTATTTCTTCTCACATAAAAAACGTGAAAACAAACTGGTCAAATTTGTTTATCAATACAAATTATTTTTTTCTCAATTCAGAAATTCAGCATTTTCTGTGGAAAACATGACAATACTAGGAGAATGCAGAACTGTACAGAGCAAATTACTCAGATTTTCCCTAGAAGCAAAGCAACCAGGAGTTTCTGTGCAGAAAGTCCCAGCCAGTCACCCATTTCTATTATGCAATAAAATTTAAGGCTAACAATTTAAGGCCAACAGCCTTCACAGTATGGATTCAAATGTAGGAACAAGAATTGCTTACTGTCAGCACCAGGCACTTAGCACTCAATTAAAAAGACAGGATAAGTGTCACTGCTGAAAAAGCTTCAAGATATGAATTCATTAAAATGTATCAGGGACATCACCCTGAAATTACATTGGCTAGCAGGAAAAGAGATTAGAATCCACTCCTAAACGTATGTTGCTTACATTTATAATACCAATGAACAATCCATCACTGCCTCACTCACAGTTCTGCTTTATTTTATGTCATTTCATATTAGTCTAGACTCCTGGTTACCATGGTTAGTTTATGGTTTTCTGCAACTACACTAATGAGCAACTGCTAGGAAGTTTTTACCTGTACATTGATAAACTGAAAATAATAATTAAAAATAAATTCAATAGTGAACAAGGGCATGTAACTGGAGGAAGAAAATAAAAAATGAGACCATCAGATCCAAGGTCTCAGATCCAAGCAAGGAGACAGGAGCTGACTAGTGCACAGTCTCATTCTTTCAGTAGCTGTGGTTATTCTGTTGCCTGAACTGGATTGAGGAAAAAGAACAGATGGTTTGACTGAGATTTTGAAGAGGTATTTATGTGTTTATATTCACATTGGCAATTAAAAGCCAACATTTATATGTCATACTGCTTTTTATATCCCCTTTTCAGTATGAGATCTAAAGGCAATTTAACCCATCATTCTCACAGCCATTATAAAAAGTTTTACAAAAACCCAGTTCTACATTTTTGCTGTTTCTTGGCAAAACATTTTGGCCCAGCTCCCTTGGCTCTCTTCCAGCCCTGTCGCATGAAGGGGACACCAAAGCTGCTTAAACAGTCATTTGAGGATTTCTCAGGGAGTGAAGAGCTGGCTGTGCTGGCTCGGTGCCCCCCAGTGTGCAGCCCTGGGCACACGAGCACAGAGCTGAGCAAAGGGATGCACAACCAGGCAACTTCTGCCCAACTTTTTCACTCCTACAGAAAGAAACTTGGGGAAAAAAAACTTATAACCTTATTGCACTTCTAAAGCCAGAAAGGCCAGAGTTTTTTTTACACAGAAATACATGATATATAAAGTCTACTCACCAAAAATGTTTGTTTTTACAGTGATGGAGAGGTGAGTGTTGTTCCTTAAGATTTCCAGAGCTTTTACAAAGGTAATGTTCTCAAAATTCTGTCCATTTACTTCCATTATCTTCAAGGAGAAATAAAAATTGGACTGTTAGGAGAACAACTATTTATGACAGACTTATAAACACAAAGGTGATAATACAGGCACAGTAAGAACTTTCCAGAAGTCATCCTACTGTCTTTACAGCAGTTGTAGAATGAAAACTTCCCTTGTAAAGTAACTGTTTTCATTATGTCAGTGGAATTATACCCTGTAAATAAGCCAAGACCTACATTTCTTCCTGACAAATGCTTTAACCAAATTTATTTTCTGTGCTAGCATGACATTGCTGCACTTAGTTAGAATCTGCACTCAAATAAAAAATGCTGGATCATCACCTGCAGAACTGGTACTACCTCAAAGGCCAGACATTCACCTGGTGTGAATTGTCACTGTTCCACCAGCCTCAGTGAACTGGGATGATTTACCCTAGGTGGGAATCACTCTAACAAAACAATCTGATGCCTTCAACTCAGCCATGTCACCGATCAGAAAGATTCCTAAAATAACCACAGTTTGCTTTCTTTTCCCATTCTGTCTTTGAAATATTTTTAAATATTTCAAATATTTATTGAAAACTATTTAATAGAAACCCATTTAGCACAAGGAAACTGAAGCTGAACTTGTTGTGAGGGGCACTCACAACAGATCACTAGCCAGTGGTTTGCTTTTAGTAAACAGCATATTTTTGTTTGGAACACTAGAGCTGGTTGGAACTGGAATTTTTTTGAATGAAATAAGAGATTAGTATTTTAAATGGCCTTTTACCTGATCCCCACGCTTGAGACCAGCTTCTGCTGCTTTACTGCCCATTTCCACAGTCTCTACAAAAATACCAAAACCCTTGTCACTTCCTCCAAGGAGGCTGAAGAACAGCGGCGAATCTCTGGAAGGTTTTTGCAGGGTGATTTGTCTCCATTTTGCTTTGGCAGCACAGGCAATGTTCAGCAATCTGAGATGCCCTTTCATTTTCTGTAACAAAGACAACAGAAAATGGAGCACATTTTTTCTACTAGAAATGGAAAACCAGTTGTGATAAAAACACCTAAGGACTTAGGGTGCCACGTACATCTTATTAAATCTTATTAAATAAGCCTTGGCCTCTTTTGCAGTAAGGCAGAAACACATAAATAAAGGCCTTATGTACTACTACTATAACTAAATACATATTTTAAACAAATATGTCCATCTATTGACTGTCAGATGGTTGGACTACAATGTTAGTCACTGGTCACACACTGAAAAGGGAAAGGGAAAAGTCTGACAGTTCTTTTCTGCTCCTACCGTATCTTCCAAGTTCTTTTCAAATTCTTCCAGAAATCGGGTCATAGCAGGATCCCCTTCAAAATCATTAAAGTGATTGTTCACCCACAGTAAGACCACTCTGGTAACCTGTAAAAAAAATAATTTAAAATTATGTATATTAAAAATGTACCAATGATTCTTCTCCTATAGGCTTTAGTCTATGAGCAAAGAAGAACAGAAGGACATGGCAGAAGAACCAGCGCCAGATCACTGCATCTCCTAACAAAGAGACACAGAAGACTTTTACACTTGAACTCATCCTCTCTTTTCCTTTATTTTTGGAAACAAATTAAAAACTAAAAAACCCACTCATGATTGTACCTCACTGGCTACAGCACCTGGTATTTACTGGTGCACAAATCAAAACTCTTCCTTAGGCTCCTTATAAAATGTAGCTTTTTAAAGCATCCTGATAACCTGAACAAAATTTCTAGGAAGTTTGTTGTGATAATAAAAAGCTTTCTTTCAAGAACTTTTTCAGTTAAATCTTCTGATTGCTTTTGTACAAGGTAGACAGTTACTATCATTAAATGGCAGAGTTCGTTGCACGTCTATTTTATCCATCCATATTATAAGAATAAAAGGCTAGTCTATAGCAGCTTGTCTTCTAAAAATAAACAATTTTCCTTTTTATTTGCTGAGATTATTTTCTTTAAGTTTCCTCTTCTTAAAAAACAGCAGTTGCCAAAATGAACAGCATGGAAAAAGAAGCATTAACCACAATAAAAGACCCTGGACAATTTCCTACACAAAAAAATTGCAATGTTTTGATACTCTGTTTGGTTTCCTTCAGCTAGAAAACAAACCCCTGGCTCAGAACTTTACTGCCATCATTTTCAACAAAGTGGACATGGATACGATGTTGCAGACAAGGGACACTTTTCATCGGTACCTACATACAGCTACAGAGAGTTAAACCTGGGCCTATTTATGCAAACATTTTTATCAACTGCACTTGTCTTGAGCAGAGTTTATTCTAAGTAGAGAGCTCATAACCAGGTGCTCAAACAAAACCTGCCCAAGACACTGAAAAAGCCCCAGATATATACATAATCCTGGTTTATTAGCAACACAAAAAGGAAACAGCTTGGAAATCTTTTCACTGCAGAGTTCTAACCTCTTTAGGCTCAAACCAACCTTATCCCTGAGGCTGTCCACTGTGAACCATTCCAAGAGTTTATTTCCAACTTCCAGGGGGCTTGTTAGAAATGTTCTGTATGTCAAGAGGAAATCTTCGATGTAGGTTGGATCCACAATAGAATGTTCTTCTATTAAGTGCATGATGAGCCGCTCGGGTGTTGCCTTGAAAATTAAATGAAAAAAAACCCCCTGATATCTCTCACCACTACCCCTCTCCAGGGAGTATCTTAACACAAAACCAACAGCACACTCCCTTCTCAAATTTCAGTTGTGGCAAACTCGGGAGAAAACACACTACCATGTTTAAATCAAATCTTTGTGCTTCTCTCAGCTCAAGTGTTTTCCATAGATTAATACCTGGCTAAAGCAATTAGTAGACTCCCTTAATTTTATTTTTAATATACAGTTTAAGCTTGAGATGACAAAAACCAAGGCAATGCATCAAGATGCACAAAGGGCATTCCCAGTACAGAACTAAATATTTATGCTGAAGAGGTCTAACTTTATTAAAAGGGAGGTGGAAGTAAATTTGGAAAATAACAAATTCTTCCCAGTCACAGTTTTTCAGCTGAAACAGACAAAACTGCGCAGGTATTCTAGATTCAAATCAAAACCTTATTAATTTACTAATAAATAAAGGTTTAACAGATGAATGGAAAGCACTGAAAGAAATTCACCTTGATAACTATGTGTCCTTTCCTGGTCCCACTGCGATCCAGCTCTCTGTGCTCCTTTACCATAACAATTTCTCCTTCTTCCTCCACTTTATGAGTGTTCTTTTCCACATGATTCAGAATCCTCCAGTAGTCTTGCTGGGCTATACACACAAACTGCCCCAGACAACATAGGATTGTGAATAAACATGCAAACCATAAATAGATCCTCATCTCTAGGCTGCTTTGACACACCATGACACACATGACAGCACAGCATTTAATACCAACCCCACTCTGTTCTGCCCAACTACATGAGAAAGACAGAAGAGAACGGGTCAGCTTCTTACATCTCCAAAAGGTTGTCTGAATGGGCTAAACACAGAGGGGACAAAGGATCTAAGAAGTGGAAATGTGCATCTTCTGTGTGTCTGTTCTTGCTGCATGTCCATCACACACACAGCATGGCTGAGCTGGACTCAGTTTACATTCCAGAACAAAGCAGAAGTTCCTGTTTCTCACACAGCAGCAATGTGAGTAGGAGGCAGTTGTATAGAATTCTAATCTTACCTGACAATCATCTACTTTGGTTCTGACCACTCCATTCATGTACTGTTTGTCCAGAGAAGGAGTAATCCCAAAACTATTTCCCATGCACAGACTCTCACTCTTCCCATCAGGATAGCTGATTTCCACTGTGCCATTTAAAATAACATACCAAGAATCCAGCTAGAGGGAGTAAAAAGCAAAAATTAAAAGTGAAGCTAATTCATCAACTTGCATAAGCTGTTCCAAAGCTCTTATCTCATAAAAGGTTATTCTTGCAGTCTCCAGTTTGTTGCCACCACAGGTTTGCAACATTTAATTCACTACAAATGTGCACAGTAAGGCAAGTAATAAAGATGACTGAAAGAAGAATGCTTCACAGTGTTCTCCTTTCATTCTAGATCTAACTCTGTAGGGAGGAATGCTGATGAAAAGATTGCTTTTTAATCAGTGGGCTAGTTGCTACAATATATTTATACCATTTGCTGAGAATGAACTCCCCTGGGTACCCATTTGGTCACTACGAGAGACCACAGCCTACCTGGTCCTCTTGGAAGGATGACCTGCTATGATCACTGCAGCTGTCCTGATCCAAGGACAGAGATTTCCAAATAGTGATTCAGAGCATCTATGCTGGGAACCTGACACTGCCTAATTTGAACATCTGTCTCCTCCCCCCCTCCGAAAATGGAAATTGCTCCTAATTTAGGCATTTATAATATCATACCAGCATTGTTGGGCAAGAATAAAAAACCCTACATTTTAAGAAAGGAGTTATTTTACCATTGGAAATTATTATTTCTTTTATACCACAAATAACCTTTGATATCAACTTCTGGAGAAGTTAGCACTCACCTGGTAACAAGGCACTGATGCTCTTTTATGTCTACACTTGGCCACTTTGAAATCTTGAATAGGATAATAATACACAGGCAGAATTTCCCAAAGGAATTGGCTAAGGTTTGGAGATTTTGGGCATGGGTGATGGTGAGATAAGAATTCTCTAATTTCCAGGTTGTGATGAGAGAAAAGACATTTTTCCAGCCCTTGGTACACAGGTGCCCTTGCCAACCCACTGCCTCTAGCACTCAAACTGTGTTCTAAGCAGTAATTTACCTCTTGGCCGTCTTCAAGTATGATGGCTCCTGCTTGCTCTACTACTTCAAATATCATCACTGAGCAAAGTTCTCTTCTCACAGACATAGTCATGTTTGCAAAGGCAGGGAGTTGATGCATAAACTCCAATAATTGCTCTGTTAGACAAAAGAAGCATTGGTATGAAGACTGCAAGGCTTGGGAATTCCTTAGACACCTTACCCTGCACAGGTCTAACAAATCTCACTTAGATTCGTGGAGCAACTGCTCAGTGGTGTCACAATCCCCATCAGTGTCTGTGGCTAAACAAGCCCACTAAGCATTTTGTCATCAACAACCAGAACTCAGCTCTGCAGCCTTGCTGGTGCTCTGACTGACTTGCACAGCAGTAGCCTGGCTAGAGTGGAAAGCACTTCAGCTTCAAACATTTAGAAAATCAAAAACACCTTTACAGCACAACAACTATAAAGTTGATAGGAACATGAAATTATTTTCCAGAAGTAATATGAAGTACAGCAAAATGCAGATTTTACTATTAAACTAATGCCAATCTCTAGTTAAGCACTGCAGTAAATTATCTTCATCTTAGATGTTTTCCAGTTTATAATTATATAAACCTCTACTACAGTAATAGTATGTTCCCTTTGATACTTAATAACTAATTCAACAGATTCCAGCAGCCAACATTACCTTCCTACCCAACCCTCCCTTTATACTAACACAAACAATGTTTTCTAAAATACTTGTTTTCTCAAAACAAACACTCTCTCAGGCAGTCAAAGAGAAGACACCCTTCAATTAACAGTATCACCAGAGCATGGTGGTCTCTGGAAGGCATCATTCATAATTAGGAGACTCTACATTCACCATTAACTCACTGAACAGTTTTCAGATTTGCTTCTATTGCAGAGGTTATATGATATAATCTTACAGAAATTTTTTTTTTTTTTTTTTATCCTCACCAATATCATCATCAGTTTTATCTGCAGGCTCTTTCTCAAGGCACTCTCGTACAACATCTCGCCCTAGGAGCGGATCCGAAGTTCTGTCAATATCTTCATCCTCCTCCTCTTCTTCATCTTCAGAGTCCACAGGTGCTTCTGGAAGACCTGTTAAATCAACATCTCCCATCTCACTTTCTGTAGCCTACAAAGAAAACATCCATCAGACAAAGAGTTCAGTGTCTTCAGTTTAAGGATGCGTGGTCTTCGGTAGCTAATACAACAAAAGAAATTCCGTGAGCAACAATTCAAACCAGAAATTGTAATAGCTCCCTTTCTGAACACTGAGAATAACATGTTATACCAAAATCCACGGTTCCAGGATGGCACTAACATGCAGCACTGGCATAAAGCAACACCATGCTGCAGGTTCCACCACCACCAGTTCTCAAAACAAAATTAATCTGCTGGGACATTTGCTCTCGGTCTTACTTGTATCCCTCCCCATCTCCGATGAACTGCAGGCACTACAAACCCATCAATATTAACTGTGTGACACAGAAATAAACACAGCAGATTGGCTAAAATGAAAGGGATTTGATCTCAGTTTTAATTTTGGTATTATAACATGGATTTGGATCCTGGCACAGAGCAAGCGTGTCAGGTGGAGTAGAGAAATGGGGGAGGGGGAGGAGATAAGGATGACGATTCTTCTCTCTGTTGGCTGATTCTGATTTTATAGCATTTACTCTTTCTTGCATATCCATGTAAACAAAACATTTCTTCACAATTTGAGAGTCTGCATTATTAATGAAATAACACAATCATCCAGTAGCACCACTGGGCACCCCATGCCCACAGCCACATTTCTCCTGTCATCAATAGATGGCCATGCAGACACCACACTGAGCAGACACATGAAGCCACCAGGAAAGAGGCTGCAACACTGGCAACAACCAGCAGAATCACACAGGAATAATTTGCAATAATTCCTTATGTAAAGTTTAAATGATGTAATTGCATGAAAATAACTTTCCAAACAGATGGAAGGCAAAAAGAAAAAAAAGTAGTTTGAAATTCTCAACTTCCACAGACAAGTTGCTCAATTGCTTTTATTTTGTTTAAGCCAACATGCAAATCATTTTTCTGTTAAAAAATCTGAAAAATATATAGTGGGAAGGGGGAGCACAGTTTCTTTAATCTCCTTTTCTGACCAATGCACTTGTAGAAGACCTTCTTGTTATTCTTCACATCCCTTGCCAAATCCAGCCCCAACAGTGCCTTACTTTTCCTGATCCCAACCCCACACCTCCAGGCAGTGTCCCTGTATCCCTCCCAGGATACATGTCCCTGGTTCCACCAGATGCATTTCTTTCTTCCCCTCTAGCTTGGCCAGGAGGTCCTCACTCAGCTGTGCTTGTCTCCTGCCATCCTTGGCTCATAAAACCCTCTCTCATTTTAAGTGATTTAAGCACAGCATCTTGCCCTGCCCTGCTCTCCCTACA
>NW_009953518.1:441720-444833 GCF_000747805.2 Chaetura pelagica
CCTACACGCTCCATGTTGATCAGCTAATGCAGCCCCAGTGCTCTGCCAGCTGAGCAGAGCTCCCTTCTTTCACTAGACAGAAAAATACCTGGTTTTAGTCATGACCTTGGACCTTTGACTTGTCCTCATTTTAAAAATGAGCCAGCAAACCAAGTAAGTAAGGCTTAAATGATTTAACATAAATATTTCTTTCGGAGGAGAACAACCTATATATAGGGTTAAATCTCTTCCACATTACATCACTTTACTGGCTTATGTAGCTCACATTAACAGTTTTGGAATTAAGCCCAAGTGCAAATTGTGCCTGGAGAGTCTCAGCAGCACGTGATCAGCACTGCATTTTATTCAAGGACTTTTCTAGCATTTCTTCATCTCAAAAGCCACAATGTGTATCAACCTTTCCATGCAGAGCAAGACAGACCATAGTACTAATTCCCACTTTGATAACCTCAAGCTAAGATATCAAAACTGAGGCTATAGGTTCCACAGAAAAGTGATTCTTTACCATTTTCACTGCATATCCCACATAGGACAATTAATAAATCTTCTCTTGAGAAATAAATTACAATTTGATCAAGCTATGAAATAAGAGATGGTCCTCAAACTGTGTTTCAAAGATTATGTGCAGATGGATGACAAAATGTTGGCAGGTCAGGGAGTGCTGGAAGGAACAGGAAGGATTTTGCTCATAAAGCTGTCTGCAGAGGTAGCTGCTCTTCCCAAGCATGACGCCCCAGCTGTTTCCACTATCAAATAGCAAAATCATCCTTAAGGAAAACATTTATTAACTACTAATTTAAAAAATGAAACCAGAAGCTGCAATCCTCAATCCTTACACAAGTACAGATTTTCAGGATTGGGTCTATAGGGCACAAGACCTGTTGAGAAGGCAGCAGGAACAGACCCAGTCACACAGATCATCTGCAAAGTTAATACCAGTTGACTCCAAAGCATTTGTTGGCTATTTAAAAGCCATACTATTATTACTCTCTCTATAGCACTGCAAATATTGCCAGTAACCACGTTCCAGCTGTGTGTGCCAAATGTTGACCCTGGAGATGTCCTGTACACTGGCCTGTGCTTTGGAAGCCAAAGACATAAGAACTGGACCTTGTAAAGTTTTGGTAATAATAATACGTATCCCACTGCCATTTGTATCAGAAATATACACTGACAGAAGAAAATACTATATGCCTCAAAGGAAAGATTTCCTGTGCCAGAAGAACATGATATTGTACTTCAGTACTCATGACTCCTGACACAACCTGCTATTAAGAGTGAGGGCTTTTTCCCCTCCACTCACATCAATTCTTTCAGGGGAAAAATATCCAAGTTTTTTTTCAGAATTCATAGGAAAATCTTCAGGAATACTTCCTCCCTGATGCATATTTTATAGATAATCCATTTTAATATCAAAATCTTAACTACAACTGGAATTATTGCTGGGCAATTACATTGCTGGCCACACATAGTATATCCTGCCAAAGTGATAAATGAAAGATTCTTTTAAAAGAGAAAGAGAGAAACTTTAAGCACATCACTGACAGAGCTAAAGAGATAAGAAAAAATAGCTTTAAATGTGTTGGTCATTAAGAGAACAGCCACTGACACAGGCAACTAATCCATCATAGCAGAAGTGAGACTCAACCCACCTACCTCTAGAGATAGGATCTGGATTACCCACCTAACCCTGGCTGACTGCCTTAAAGCCTGTCCCATAAAAGGGCAAAGTAAGATGTTTGCACTCTGCAATACCTGCTGAATTAATTTTCCCTAAGGTACCTATTACAGGTCAAAGCAGCTGTTTGCAGAAGTTATAATCCCTTATTTCAGCTTCTGTATGCATAACCAGGCAGCTCCCCCTGCTCTGTCTAGACACCACAGCTCTGAAAACAATGGGTTGAATGCAAAAATAAAATTTAAAAAATCCACTTCAAGCAAATTAAGTAAGTTCTTTGGGTTGCTTGGTGCTTTTTTTTCCCTGTATTTCTTGTTAAAAAGTCTACTGCCCAAGAGAAAAACTGCTTAGCAGTATTCCAAGTAATCTGGACTTAGCCATACGTATGTTTGGAAATTTTGCCACAAAGAATGAAAGCTCCAACAGGGAGCAGCAACAGCACAAGAGAAGGGAGAAAAGATCTTCATACATTTACTTCTGTAAGTTTCTGCAGTTAACTGAGCCTTCAATACAATATATTGTATTGTATATTGATCTTTCAAGGTCCCTTCCAACCCCTAGGATTCTATGATTCTATGATATTCACAGCAGTGCTTACAGGCAGGACTCCTTTCTGCTGATCTCACCTTCAGTTTTATATTCATCATTTCCTGCTTAACATCCTGGACTGAGAAGCAGCTGGAACAAGTGAAACCTCATTTCAACACTATCGATGAATATAGTGTACACAGATGAACAAAAACCCTTTCCAAACCTTAATAAAAAATTGCTTCATTTTTGAATCTACCATTCTAATCACATTTTCCTATTCTGGAATTACATTTGCACTACTTACTATAAAAATTAATGTTAAGATACCATTAATTCAAAAGGTCATTCCAAGACTACATTAATCAAAATTATTCAAAAATGCATTTCCTCTGCTGGCATTAATGATACTCCAAGAGAGTCTGGCATGTAGTAGACATGAAGCTGACTGTAAAAACAAAGCATCCTTTTCCAAATACTTTATGAAAAGCTGTAGTTTAATGTACCAGAAATGCTTTCAGCTCCTAAGCCAATACATTACACCCAGAGCATAGACTTACTGTGTATCAAAGAGAGTCTCTGCCTACATAATATCATGATGAATATTAGGGGAAACATTTCTCTTTCTTTCTGATTTCAGAAGCTGTGTTGGTGTTTCACTGCAATATAATAGTATTTCAATACTGTGCCTTGATATTGTTACACAGTATCTATCCCTGTACTTATAACTGGGTGACAAACAATGAGAGACTTCTGCAAAAATAACTGTTAAAGCTACTGCAGCAAAACCCAGCATCTTTTAACAGGTTACTATGTGCACATGATGCATACAAGGACAAGAGATGAAAAACGCACTAAAAACATTAAGAAGGGGAATACAAAACAAAGCCAGTGGGTTGTTTTGGGG
>NW_009953519.1:0-683 GCF_000747805.2 Chaetura pelagica
CAGCCAGCAGCTCCTCCAGGGGTGGGGAAGGGCTCAAAGCCAACTTCCCTTCGTACATGAACTCCAGGAGCAGCCCGAAGGCCGGGGGGGTGACGATCTCGCTGTTGAGACAAACCAGGTCCCCCTTGTCCAGCTTCTCCACGTAGCACATGTGGAAGAAGGCGCTGCAGGCGGCCAGGACCGCCCGGTGCGCCGGGAACGGGGCCGAGCCCACCAGGACGGTGCAGTCGCACAGGAAACCCTGGGCACGTTGTTCCCGGAGGCCTCGGAGCAGCTGGCGGCTGTGATCCGGGAACTCCATGGCTGGGGGCTGAGAACCAGTCAGACCCATTGGGGCTCAGTCAGGACCACTGAGAACCAGTCAGACCCATTGGGGCCCAGTCAGGACCACTTAGGCCAGGCACGTTGTTCCCGGAGGCCTCGGAGCAGCTGTGACTGATCCGGGAACTCCATGGCTGGGGGGGAGGGAAAGGGGGTTGAGAGGGGCTGGGAGCCCAGGCAGGACCACTGAGAACCAGTCAGATGCACTGGAGCTCAGTCAGGACCACTGAGAACCAGTCAGGACCACTGAGAACCAGTTAGATGCACTGGAGCTCAGTCAGGACCACTTGAGAACCAGTCAGGACCACTAAGAACCAGTCAGACCCATTGGGGCTCAGTCAGGACCACTGAGAACCAGTCAG
>NW_009953520.1:0-995 GCF_000747805.2 Chaetura pelagica
AGGTCCTCCTGGGGGTCACCAGGTCCTCCTGAAGGTCCTCCAGGAGGTCACAAGGTCATCCAGGAGGTCATAAGGTCATCCATGAGGTCACCATGGAGGTCAGAAGGTCCTCCTGGGGGTCACCAGGTCCTCCGGAAGGTCCTCCAGGAGGTCACAAGGTCATCCAGGAGGTCATAAGGTCATCCATGAGGTCACCATGGAGGTCAGAAGGTCCTCCTGGGGGTCACCAGGTCCTCCTGGAGGTCATAAAGTCATCCTGGAGGTCATAAGGTCACCCAGGAGGTCACCAGGAGGTCATAAGGTCACCATGGAGGTCACCATGGAGGTCAGAAGGTCCTCCTGGGGGTCACCAGGTCCTCCTGGAGGTCATAAAGTCATCCTGGAGGTCATAAGGTCACCCAGGAGGTCACCAGGAGGTCATAAGGTCACCATGGAGGTCACCATGGAGGTCAGAAGGTCCTCCAGGAGGTCATAAGGTCATCCAGGGGGGTCATAAGGTCCTCCTGGACGTCACCATGGGGGACATAAGGTCATCCTGGAGGTCACCAGGTCCTCCTGGGGGTCATAGGGTCATCCAGGGGGTCACCAGGTCCTCCTGGAGGTCCTCCAGGAGGTCATAAGGTCACCATGGAGGTCACCATGGAGGTCACCAGGTCCTCCTGGGGGTCACCATGTCATCCAGGAGGTCACCATGGGGGTCACCAGGTCACCATGAGGTCACCTGGAGGTCCCACCTTCTCCTCCCCCCCCCACAGACTATTCCAAGGAGTCCTTGGGCAGCGAAGAGGAGAGTCATCCAGGAGGTCACCATGGGGGTCACCAGGTCACCATGAGGTCACCTGGAGGTCCCACCTTCTCCTCCCCCCCCCACAGACTATTCCAAGGAGTCCTTGGGCAGCGAAGAGGAGAGTGGGAAGGACTGGGATGAACTGGAGGAGGAGGCCAGGAAAGGTGGGTCTGGGGGCCCCAAACCCCCTTTAGATGCCCCCAAACCC
>NW_009953521.1:0-973 GCF_000747805.2 Chaetura pelagica
CCCAAATTCTTAAATTTCACCCCAAATTAACCCAAATTTGCCCCAAATCTGCAAATTTCACCCCAAATTTCCCCCAAAATCTTAAATTTCACCCAAAATTTGACCAAATTTGTCCCAAATTCTTAAATTACACCCCAATTTGCAAAAATTTGCCCCAAATTCTTGAATTTCACCACAAATTTGAACCAAATCCCCAAATTTTCCCCAAATTCTGCAAATTTCACCCCAGATTTGACCAAATTTGCCCCAAATTCTTAAATTTCACCCCAAATTTGACCTAAATTGCCCCAAATTCTTACATTTCACTCCAAATTTCCCCCAAATTCTTAAATTTCACCCCAAATTTGTCCAAATTTTCCCCAAATTCTTAAATGTCCCCCCAAATTTTCCCCAATTTCCCCCAAATTCTTAAATTTCACCCCAAATTTGCCCAAATTTAGATTTTACCTCAATTTTGACCCAAATTCTTAAAAATTACCCAAATTTTTACCCAAAATTCTTAAATTTTACCCCAAATTTGACCCAAACCCTTAAATTTGTCCCAAAATTTGACCCAGTTCCCAAATTTTACCCCAAATTCGATCCTAATTTGCCCAAAATCCCCAAATTTTACCCTCAAATTTGCCCCAAATCCCCAATTTCCCCCAAAATTTGCCCCAAATCCCTAAATTTGCCCCAAATTTCACCAATTCCCCCAATTTTACCCCAAATTGGCCCCAAATCTGCAAATTTCACCCAAATTTTGACACAAATCCTCAAATTTCACCCCAAATCTGACCTAAATCCCTAAATTTGACCCAAAATTTAACCCAAAACCCCAAATTTGGGGACAAATTTGACCCCAAATTACCCCAAATCCTTAAATTTGACCCTAATTTTGACCCAAATCCCCACAATTTCACCCCAAATTTGCCCCAAATCCTCAAATTTGCCCCCAAATTTCCCACAACTCCAAAATTTGACCCCAAATTTG
>NW_009953522.1:0-4951 GCF_000747805.2 Chaetura pelagica
AGGTAGGCCATCTGGCTTTCCTCAGATCACCCACACTAACAGTGTGTACAGCACTGAAAGAAGTCAGTAAGATCATTAAATAACAAAAGGCAATCCTTTGAGGCCCTTTCAAGGTAGTTAATCAAGTACTGTCTGGAAAGGCCCCTCCAGAAGGAATATCCCAAAAAGACACAAGCAGGAAATGGTATAGCCAGATTGAATACTATTCAGGACTTTTCCAACTTGAAGAAGGCCCAGACAAACAACGGAAATTTCAGGAACAAATTGGATCTACAAATGAAAAAGTTTTAATAATGAAAGTTCCCAGTCCTACCAAAGAAGCCCCGGAATATAAAAGTGAAATGGTTAATGCTTGGTTTACGGATGCTTCATCCCAGAGAGAAGGAAAAACCTGGTGCTTCAAATCTGCTGCATTTAAACCTTCCACAGGCGAACAAATAATAAACCAAGATAAGGGCAGCTCCCAGGTGGGAGAATTGGATGCTGTTCTCAGTGTTTTTATAAAAGAAAAAGCCTCCAAGGACACTATGTACATTTACACAGATTCTTTTGCGGTCTTTAAAGGCTGTGTTGAGTGGATTACTTTCTGGGAAAGTAATAACTGGGAAATTAGCAGGGTGCCTCTCTGGCAAAAAGACAAATTCTGAAAATTGCTAGAGAATCCTAATTTTTATGTAGGATGGATATCTTTGCACCAAACTGCTCTAAAGGATTAAGCCAGTAAGTGGAATAACTATGTTGATGAGCTAGCTAGAATTGATGTGAAGGAAATCCAATCAGCTATCATAGGAGAAAATCAGGAATGGAAGAGATTGCTAGAATGGCTCCACTGTAAAAGGGGCCATTCGGGAATCTTTGATCTATACAAAGAGGCACAAGCCCGTGGATGGCCTGTTCACCCGTGAGCAGTGCAAAACAGTCATTTCTTCATGTGATCTTTGCAAAATGAGGCTTGGGGAACATCCCCTAACAACTGACAATTTACATATCAGGGAAGGAAAACCCTTGTGGTCCACATGGCAGGTGGACTACATCAGTCCCTTCCGCAGGTCAGGAAACAAACAATACATCATTGTGATTGTGGAAGTGGTGTCAGGATTGACCTGTGCTGAAGCTGTTTCTAAGACAAATGGAGAAAACACGGTTTGCTTTTTAGAAAAGGCATTTGGGGTTCTGTCTAAACCCACAAATATTCAATCTGACAATGGAACTCACTTCACCTCACATCTCGTACAACAATGGGCTAAAAGGGAAGGTATTAAAAGGACATTTCAAGGTAATGGGATAGTAGAGTGTACCAATGAGTTAATTAAATGCCTAATTCGCCCATAGGACTCAAAATGGGATGAAAGATAAAGGTATGCAATCACTACTGTAAATAATAGGTGTGGGGTGAATGGGTGCCCCTGCCTGAATACTTTTTTCCCTCAGTTACCTACTCAAGATCACAGAGAAAACAAAAGGTCTTTCAAAAAATCTAAAACTCCTCTCCACCCTGGACAGACTGTTCAGGCAAACCTGCCAAATATTGGTAAGTTCAAACTTACCTTACAAACACCAATGAATTTGAATACATGGTTTGCATCTGATTTAAATGACAACATAAAAACAGTACAAAATGGATAAATCATGTTGAGTAAATCAGTGTTTTTTGGGGGGTTGTTTTTTTTGTGTGTTTGTATTTCTGTGTACTTGTGTCTGATGATGTTAGTTAATCTATTGCAGGTCTGACAACTTAAAGAGCCAGAGACATCAGGGTGACAGTATCAGGCCTGATCAACCTGCTACTGGACTCCAGAGTAGTTACTTTGTGACCGCTATGGGACTGATCACCCCATAGCCTAAACATTGTCTCCTTCTATGCTTGCCTTTGAGTTGTTGTTTGCAATGTATTGTATTGAATGGGAATAATTAAGAACATTGTTAAAAAACTCACTGAAGTGACAACAACTCGGTTCAAATTTGGGAATTTCCTAAATGGTCTGCTTTCTTTTCCTTTTTCGACAGAATTGAAAACTGGATTTATGTTATAATAACTGCAATTATTCTGTTCCTAATCTTGTACCCATGTGTAGCTAGTGTTTGTCCTTCGTGGATGAATTGTGCTTGAGTAAGACGACTTCGCCAAAGACTCCCACCAGAAAAAGTATATCAAGATCCAATGACAATGCCAATGCTGGTGTCAGGTGACCAGCCGTGTCCCCCAGGGATCAGTACTGTGTTGAAATGGCTGCTATGAGATCTATAGGTTTTTTTGGAGCAAGCCCAGAGGAGGACCACAAAAATGATCAGAGGGCACCTCTCCTATGAGGATAGGCTGAGAGAGTTGGAGTTGTTCAACCTGGAGAAGAGAAGGCTCTGGGGAGACCTCATAGCAGCCTTCCAGTGCCTGAAGGAGGCCTACAGGAAAGCTGGGGAGGGACTTTTTACAAGGTCTTGTACTGAGAGGACAAGGGGCAATGGATTAAAACTGGAATGGATTTAGATTAGACATTACAAGGAAATTCATTAGTGTGGGTGGTGAGACACTGGAACAGGCTGCCCAGAGAAGCTGTGGATGCTCCCTCCCTGGAACTGTTCATGGCCAGGTTGGATGGCGTTTTGAGCAACCTAATCTAGTGGGAGGTGGCCCTGCCAATACAAGGGGATTGGATCCAGATAATCTTTAAGGTCCCTTCAAACCCTACCCATTCTATGATTCCATGATTTTATTAATTCTTTGACTCCAAAATTTGAACAAAACACCAAATCTATGCAAGAGCAAGGAGTTATCTTTACCTACTAATCTACTGAAATCTCTGACTAAAATCTGAGTAGAAGGGAACACTTAGACAGAAAAGATGCATTGGTGAGAGCTAGGGAATCACAGAATCACCAAGGCTGGAAAAGACCTTTAAGATCATCAAGTCCAGCCTATGACCAACACCACCACATTGGCTAGACCATGTCACTAAGTGCCACATCCAGCCTTTCCTTGAACACATCCAAGGACGGTGCCTCCACCACTTCCCTGCAAAGTCCATTCCAATGTCTAATCACCCTCTCCATGAGGAAGTACTTCCTAATATCCAACCTAAACCTCCCCTGGAGCAGCCTGAGGCTATGCCCTCCTGTCTTGTTGCTAGTTGCCTGGGAGAAGAGCCCTGCCCCCACCTGACTAGAACCTCCATTTGGGTAGTTGAAGAGAGTGATAAGGTCCCCCTGAGTCTCCTCCAGGCTAAACAACCCCAGCTCCCTCAGCCTATCCCTATAAGACTTAGCCTCTAGTCCCTTCACCAGCCTTGTTGCTCTCTTCTGGATCTGATTCAGCACCTCAATATCCTTCCTGAAGTGAGGGGCCCAGAACTGGACATAGTACTCAAGGTGATGCCTCACCAGTGCTGTGTACAGGGGGAGAATCACATCCCTAGTCCTGCTGGCCACACTACTCCTGATACAAGCCAGGATATCATGGGCCTTCCGGGCCACCTGGGCACATGGGGTTATTGTGGCCAAAGTGCAGGACCCTGCACTCGGCCTTGTTGAATCCAGTGGTTCAAACAGGCTGTACTCTTCATCCATTGTGGTGATTTTTATATAGGAAACAGAAGGAAAAGATGGGGAAATAGTGCTTAAGAAGTGGGCTACTAAACATTGAATAATTGAAAAAAAAATTATAAATCAAATGAACATGATAATCAACATAACTACCATTTCATCAATCCAATCCCACCACCCCATCAGTCCCAGTTTCTTGAGAAGCGAGCTGATCCATGACAGTGAGTTAAGTCCACCAATCCAGTCCTTTGGCTGCATGGCTTTGAAGAATTCTCCCGTCTGCATGATGACTTCATCTTCAGGCGGGCTTCCTCTGTGGTGGTTGTGGCATTATGGATGGTAATGCAGCATTCTCCATCTGTTAGATTTAATACACCACAAATGCCTTGTTCCTTTAATAATAGCATTTCCAATGCTAATCGATTTTACAAGGCGAGCTTGGATACTTGCTGCACCTGTGTGTTCAATTCTTTTAATGCAACTTCGGTCCGATTGCTTAAAACATGAACCTGCCATGTCAGATTCTCTAATATATATTCATGTTGGATTATTAATGTGGTAGATGCAAAAAATGCCTCTAGATCTAGGCTAATTTTTTGTTCCCAGGTGTAATAATCGGGGGGTCGAACACTCTTCTCTAGCATTCTCAGCAGATCATTTTTGGATGCGGCTTTTCTTAGGCAGATTAAATATTTGAAATGGACACATGGAAGTGATACTAATTGTACACATTAGTTCTGCCATCTCATACATGTTCAGATGAGAATACATTTTCCCATCTGAACATGCCCACGAAGTCCCTTTGGGGGCTGGGTATTTAGCCTTTTCACAGTCATATAGATCACCTCTTGGTAATTGTTGTTCTAGGTTTTCTGGGTCCCATATCTTTCTTTGGTCTGGGCTGTGGGAGGTTGGAATGCCACACCTTTGTGCAACAGTCATATCAGAAAAGGAGTTGTTGCAACGGTTATCTTGGTTTTTATAACCATAGTTTGGGAAAGCCCAACAAGTACACATATCACGGATAAAAGTTCTCAGTTCAAACATATACCAGGTTTCAAAAGGATTTCCCACTCCAGTGAGACAATTCAATATATGGGAACAACTTAACAAATATTAACCCAAATTTTTAGTGTGTTGTTCAGTGCTCCGTTCTCTTATTTTAAAGCATAATGTTTCTCCAGAGTGCAATTGACTTATTATTCTACCACATCCATCCCCTTTAATTTCCCACCCCAATTGTTCCCTAGTAGGAGGGCGGGAGTCAAGTAATTGTTTTAAGGACCATGCCCATTCATAACCTGAACGATCCTCTAAGTGAGGAGTCCCCGGTTTACTAGGGATTTGAATGCACCACTCCACGTCCCATTGTACATCATATTCATGCTGAAAATAATTGGAATTGGGGGGGGGG
>NW_009953522.1:5034-18338 GCF_000747805.2 Chaetura pelagica
TTAATTCCACAGAAGCTCCCAAATGGGGTTTCCTGGAAGGTGATACTACCCGGGTCCCTTTTTATTCCATTTTTTTTTCCAGATAGTTCTATAAAGGGAGATTCAGCAATCCCCCACGTAAGATTTCCATCTCCTGTACGATTAAGGGTGGCCAAATCTGTTTCTAATATACTAGAGAGGTTTGGCCATATCATAAAAAATTTAAATTCATGTGATGCATAACTAGGAAGTGCAATACATGCTTCCTGATCTGTGTGATTCCAGATGGATATGAACCCTTGTATCAACTTCCAAGCTAAATTGGACCGCTCACCCAAGGATTGTGCTTGCCACAGGGCAAGTATGAGGAAAGGAATTTTCAGATCCATCTTCCTTGTGCAAGATACAAAAGCAGTACAATCAAGTCGAATGTTCACAATTTTGATTATAGTTAGTCTTCTGATTTTCTTGAGACCTGTAAAACACAGTACAACTGTCACAGGTTGACTCAGGTCCGACAACAATGCTCTCGATCCCCCCTCCCCCCAACCCACGTAGGGAAGGAGAGAGAGAAAAAGAGAGAGACTTGGCTGGATTGAAAACTAAACTACACAGCTTTAATTAAAACACTAATGAATCATACAAGAAAATATACCCAATTATATACAAATATGTTCAGATACGGGCAAAAGCCTCTCGCCTCCCCCCACCCCAGCAACTCCCACAGCACTTCCCTGAACCAGGAAGAGTCCCGAGGAATCCCGAAGCTGCTGCTGGAGAAAGCAGAGAGTTATGGGGGTCACGAGAGATCAAGCCTGAGGATCGACAGTGATGGATGAACAGAGTCCTCCCTCTACGCCGGCCATGGACGGAAGAGAAGGGAGAAGAAGAAAGAAGGAAGTTGTCTTCTGTGTTCTCTGACCTTCCTTTGAGCTTACGTAGATATATGGAATGGAATATCTTTGGCCATGAAGGAAAAAAAAAATCAGTAAAAAGAAAAATTGGCTTCATCCTGGCTCAAATCAGGACAACAACAAACAAGCAACAGTATATATGTCCTCTTGTATGAGGGGAATATCCAGTGGGCATGCATATGGTATGTTTTACCACAGGCTTCTTCTGCCACCCAAGTCTTATTACCCAATGGAGTTTTCAGGACAAGGGGTACCACTCCCACAGTGGGAAGTTCGACTAGGAAAGGCTGACCAGGCTGGCAAGGTGCTGAGCTTGCTGTTAGCTTAGTCCCCAGTATTCGGGTTGGAGGGATAGTGAAAAAAGTAGTCACACGGGGGCATCCATTCACCTCCCAACGACTATTCACTTGGTATACTGCATCTGACAGTCGCTGGTCCCAGCCTGATTCGTGGGCCCTTAAAAATCGTTTCAGGAGACCATTGGTATGCTCAACAATGCCATTAGCTTGAGGATAATGGGGACTGTGAAAAACCCACTGAATTCCCTTATTCTGTTCCCACTCTTAGACCACCCTGGCAGTAAAGTGGCTGCCATTATCTGATTGTAATGACTGAGGTTTGGGCAGACAGCTGAACCACAATTTTAAACTTTTAACAGTATTGTCTCCTGTAGCTTTTGAGACTGCTTCAGCTAAAGTCAATCCTGAATGGTTTGAGCCAGGATGAAGCAAATTTTACTGATTTATTTTCCTTCAATGAGCTTTCTTTTAACTAGTCACAGTGTGTTCTAACTAAAGCTGATAAGACAGTGGAATGTTTTTGTAACTGCTGGGTCTTCAAGGTCACATCTTTACTCTGCCAGCTCAGACACTACGGGGAGATCTATGACCCCCCATAGGAGGCTGAGTTAGACAGACAGCAAAATTGGCCAGAGATATTCCATTCCATCCATTATCTACGTAAGCTCAGAGGAAGGTCAGAGATCACAGAAGACAACTTCCTTCCTTCTTTTTCTTCCCTTCTCTTCCGTCCATGGCTGGCGTCTAGGGAGGACTCCGTCCATCCATCACCATCGACCCTTAGGCTCGAGCTCTCCTGACCCTCATAACTCTCTGCTTTCTCCAGCAGCAGTCCGGGATTTCTTGGGACTGTTCCAGCTCAGGGGAATGATGTGGGAATTGTTGGGGGTGCGGGGAGGCGAGAGGCTTTTGCATATATCTGAACATATTTGTACATAATTGTATATTATTGTATATATATATTCTTACATAATTAGTGTTTAATTAAAGCTGTGTAGTTTAGTTTTCAATCCAGCCAAGTCTCTCTCTTTTTCTCTCTCTCCTTCCCTACCTGGGTGGGAGGGGATCGAGAGCATTGTTTTCAAACCTGAGTCAAATGGTGACACTGCCTTTTGAGTCCACCCATGCCTTCCCTTTGAGTAAATCCAGTCCTAAAATGTTGGTAGGCAGGGCCCCAAGTATCATAACAACATCTGTGGGGTTTTCATCCCCCAGTAACCAACATTTAACCCAAGCAGTTGGTTGCGGTTTAGAATTCCCAGAAACATCAATGACCCAAATTTGTTTTTTGTCAGGTTTGATGCCGCTTTTAAGAGCAACATCTGTTTTATAGCAGATACTTGTGCCCCCATGTCTACCAAAAAGGTGTCTGGTGTTTAAAAAGGCCCCAAAGTGAAGGTAACCATCAAGTCTCCACTTCTATTTTCAGCAAGCCATCTTATATAAACCCAGATGTTGTCCCCTGGCTCACATCTTGGGGACAGCACTGCTGTTTTCCCAACTCCAAATCTATCAAGCCTTCCTCAGGGAGAGAAGGAGCAGAGGCTTCTTTGAATAGCAGTTCTTGATTATCATTATTATTACCAGGCTGTTTGGGGCGCAGCTTAGGAATGGGTTTTTTGTCCTTCCAGGCTCTTACTAATTTTTCTAAAGTCATAGTTGGTAGCCCATCCACCACTTCCCATGGGATCCCCTTCTCTATTCCATCAGCCCACAGCAAATTTTGTCTTGCCCCAAAAGGTCTGACAGGGAGGTTTCACTTATCCTGGTATTCTACCCTTCTTACAACTTTTTGTTTGGGTGGGATCATGGTGGCTCCAATTCTTCCATAATTAGCTCCTGAGACATCTCCCCCCATGTCATTCACTCAGCAGCCTTTCCTTGCCTGTTACCTCTCACAGGCCAATCCCATAAACAGTATTGTAACTGGACTCCATATAACTTTAAAGAATCTGGGAGTCCCCGAATTAAAGGAGTTAGCTGTTCATGGGAGAGGGCTGCTGGGGGACCAGTGTTCTATCATGCAACAGTTGGAGACAAGCTGCCTTCTGCAAGTTTTCAGTCAAATTATTTACAGACTGGGTATAAATAGTATGAGGTTCCCCACACTCTAGGGGATCCATGCCCTTTTATCCACCCCAAGAGGTCTGCCTTTTGGGATGCATATGAGACTTTGTTCGAGGGGCTACAATGGGGTTTGGACACCATTTCCCAAAATAGGTCCTGAGGGCTGATCCCTCACACCTTCATTGCAGGTAAAGCCTTTTCTCATGAGGTACAGTTCCTATAGAGAGAAAGGTTGGACAAGATCATCATTATCATTTGCTTGAGAAGGGCCTGCTCTTCCATCTGCTTGAGAAGAATCTTCTCCATCACTCTCTTCCTGGTCTTGTGGAAACAGTGGAGATTTTGAAGGAGAGCAAGGTCTGGGACCTTTCATCTTTGCTTTGCTCTTGGTTACAGGATTAACTAACTCGTTTGGATCGAATGGGAGTGGCCTTAGTCTTAGCAGCAGTGGTAGTAGTAACCTTGCCTGTGTGGAAGCAGATTGTGATCACTCTATGCATCCACAGTACAATATACACATGCAGAAGCATCCATAGTGAAACAATGCTATTTAGATCAAGAGCTGGGACATTCAGCCCGAGAGAAAATGGAGAAATAAAACTGACCCTGCCATTACCAACATAGACCTTTCTGTTCATATGAAGATTTGTACTGTACACATACTGTGCCACCATACAGATCAGTGTCAAAACCCCTGTGATCACTAGATAGGTTATTATATATTTGATTATTGCTATAGTCCTGTTAATAAACTATAAAACAATAACAAGAGCAGCTACACAGAGCAGTATTATCCCGGGTGCATACCACTTAGACGACTGCATGTTGGGAAAAAGGTCCAGCAGAAACATTGCAGAAAGTCTTTTCAGTTTTCAACCTGTCAAAATATTCAGCAGAAGCCTTGCCCATAGCTATCTGAGTGGTTCCTCCCATCAGAGATGGAATTTTAAACTCACCAATTAGTGAGAATTTATAGCCTGGACTTAAGATTGAGCCTTGCATTGGGCACCAACTCATTATTGTCACAATTTGACTTAAGATCAGCAATTGAACCAGCAAGAATAACGCTTCTCCATCCCCTCCCCCTCCCACCCAGGTAAAGAAGGAGAGAGAGAATGAAGGAGAGAGACTTTCTGGATTGAAAACTAAACTAGATAGCTTTAATTAAATACTAGTAATAAAAGAAAATATGTACAGTTATATACAAATGTGTTCAGGAATGTGCAAAACCTTATCACTTCCCCCACCCCCAGAAACTCCCACAGCACTCTCCTTAGCTGTGAGCAGTTCTGAAATGTCCCAGCCCGCTGCTGGAGATAGCGGCAGATGAGATAGGAGCTGAGGGTACAGTTACGAGGGTCAGGAATGCACAAGCCTAGGGATCAAAGGTGATGGATAGATGGCGTCCTACCTGGACGCTGGCCATGAGTGGAAGAGAAGGAAAGAAGGAACAGGAAGGAAGTTTACATCTGTGATCTCTGACCTTACACTGAGCTTATGTAGATATATGGAATGGAATACTTTGGTCAATTTTGCTGTCTGTCTAGTCCACTCCTCCCTACCGGAGGGCTGCAGGTATGACTCTTCTGGTGACCTTGCAGTCTTGGCAGTAACATTCCAGTGTTATCAGTGCAGTAGCTGTAAAATTTGCTGCTATTTAAAAGAGACCTTACTAAAGGAAAAAAAGATGAGTAAAAGAAAAAATTGCTTTATCCTGGCTCAAGCTAGGGCAGTCGCCCATATAAAATTTCAAAAGGACTCACCTTCTTCCTGGTCCGAGGCTTCACCCTTCCCAAGGGTAAAGCCTGAGGCCATGGCAGATCTGCTTCTTGCCCTAATTTTGTCAGTTGTTTGATTAAATGGTCCATCTTTTCTACCTGTCCACTGGCTTGTGGCCTATAAGGTGTATGTAACTGCCAATCATTTTTCAAAAATTCTGTACTAATTTTCTGGATTACTTTTGCACAAAAATGAGATCCTCTGTCTGAGGGAATGACCCCAAATCTTGGTATGATCTCATTTAGCAATACCTTTGAAACTTCCAACGCCTTGTTTGTTCTGCAAGGGAAAGCCTCAGGCCATCCCGAAAATGTATCTGTCATTTCTAGTAGGTACCTGAACCCCCTTTTCTTGGGAGTTCAGTGGAGTCAAATTGCCAATGTTGTCCTGGACTATTCCCTTTACCAATTACTCCAGTTTGGACTTTATTTGTGGTATCTGGGTTGTTTTTGAGGCAAACCACACATCTTTGAGTTATCTGTTTATAGATTTGAGTTATCTGTGTATAGATTACAGCCCACTACCTTTTGACTAAGAGTCCTATACAAAGGATCAGTTCCCCAGTGGGTTTTATCATGTTCATCCTTCACAAGTCTCCAAACAAGTCCTGAGGGAACAATTACTTTCCCATCAGGAGTATGGGCTCATCCCTCAGGTTGCATCTTACCATTCAAATCCTTTATCAGTTTCTGATCTTCTTTATTATAATAAGGTTTTTTGTTAAGAATTTCTAGTTCACCATCTGGAATAAAAATGAATGCCTCTACATCTGCAGTTTTTCTTGCCTCGTAGTCTGCAAGCCAATTTCCTTGTTCTAGGTCAGTTGTCCCCTTTTGATGTCCTCTGCGGTGAATGATTGCTACTTGATTGGGTAGCTTTATGGCATCTAATAGTTTTAAGATTTCTTCAGCATGTTTAATTTGTTTACCTTGTGAAGTTAGAAGGCCTCTTTTTTTCCAAATTGTCCTGTGGGTATGTACTACATCAAATGCATACCTGGAATCAGTCCAAATACATATTTTCTTTCCTTCAGCCAGTTCAAGAGCTATGATTTCTGCCTTCCGGGCTGAAGTTCCTGCAGGCAGGGGTTTCACCTCAACAACCCCTGAAGAGTCATGACTGCATACCATTAACATTTACCATTTTTGATGAAGCTGCTCCTGTCTGTGAACCAGGAGTCTTCCACATCTGGTAAGGGAGTCTCTTTGAGATCTGGTCTGCTGGAATAGACCATTTCAATCATCTGTAGACAGTCTCCTAGGTTCTTCAAGTTTTTCTCCACTGAGGAAAGAAGCTGGATTGATAACATTAGTTACTTCAATTGTTACATCATCCTCTTCTACTAGGATAGCTTGCTATTTTAAAAACCTGGATGGGGACAGACAGTGCGCTGCTTTCTGCTCCAGTACTGCAGACACCATGTGGGACACTTGGACTATGATCTTCTGGCCTAAGGTGAACTTCCAAGCTTCTTGGATGTTCAATACAACATTGAGCCACTGCTCTCAGGCAAGGTGACCAGCCCTTACTGACTTCATCTAGTTGTTTTGAGAAGCATGCTACTGCTCTCTTATATGACCCTAGTCTCTGGGCCAATATTCCAAGAGCAATGCTCTGCTTCTCATATGAGAACAGCCAGAAAGGTTTTGTAGGATCTGGCAATCCAAGGGCTGGTGCTTTCATCAGCTCTTGCTTGAGGGCCTTAACAGCTTTTCTCGACTCTTTAGTCCATTGTAGGGTCACCTGGCTACATTTTATCACTTCATATAATGGTTTCACTAAGAGTCCATAATTTTAAATTCAAAGACGACACCAACCTGTCATTCCCAGAAATGCACAGAGTTCTTTTACCATCTGAGGCTCCAGAGTTTGACAGATAGCTTCTTTCCTTTTGTCACAGTTTGATTCAGGATTGACAACAATGCTCTCGATTCCCTCCCACCCAGGTAGGGAAAAAGAGAGAGAATGAGGAGATAGATGCTCTGGATTGAAAACTGAACTACACAGCTTTAATTAAACACTAATGATAAAAAAAATATATATACAATTATATACAAACATGTTCAGGAATGTGAAAACCCCTATCACCTCCCCCACCTCCAGTAACTCCCACAGCACTCTCCTTAGCTGCGAACAGTCCTGAAAAGACTCAAACTGCTGCCAGAGAGAGTGCAGACTTACGAGGGTCAGGAGAGCTTGAGCCCAGGGGTTGATGGTGATGGATGGACAGAGTCCTTCCTGGACACTGGCCATGGGTGGAAGAGAAGGGAAGAAGAAGCAGGAAGGAAGTTTTCTTCTGTGATCTCTGACCTTCCTCAGAGCTTACGTAGATATATGGAATGGAATATCTCTGGCCAATTTTGCTGTCTGTCTAATTCAGCCTCCTACGGGGGGGGGGGTCATAGATCTCCCTGTAGTGTCTGAGTCGTCAGAGCAAAGACATGACCTTGGAGTCCCAGCAATAACAAAAACAATCCAGCATTTGTTATCGGTCCTAGCTGGAACACTTTGCTAGTTAAAAGAAAGCTTACTGAAGGAATAAAAATCAGTAAAAGGAAAAGTGGCTTCATCCTGGTTCAAAGCAGGACACCTTTCTTGTACCAATTCTCGTTTTCCTTGAGATACTTCACAGTCAAGGTACTGAACATGCTCTTGTACGATCTGTGCTTTCTGTGGAGATACTCGATACCCACTTAAGCTCAGAAAATTAAGGAGAGTTACAATCCATTGTTCACATTCTTCTCTAGTTTGGGTTGCTGTCAAAAGATCATCTATGTACCTGAGCACTGTCCCTTCTCCCGGAGAAATTGCCCATTCCTCCAGATCTTTGGCCAACTGGTTTCCAAACAAAGTGGAATCAAATCACTCAAAATCAAATTACAATCAAAAAATCGTTTACCATCTTGGATTTAAAAGATGCTTTTTTCTGCCTCCCTTTGGAAAAAGAAAGCAAAAAATTATTTGCCTTTGAATGGGAAAATCCTGATTCAGGGAGAAAAACCCAACTCACTTGGACTGTGTTGCCCCAAGGATTCAAGCCCCACCAGCACCACCAGGACCTGCAGCTCCAGAACTGGCAAGGCTTGGCATGTCTGCACATCAGCACCTTGAAGGGGAACATCCCAATGATGTCTCTGCTGCTGCAGAGGGGTGCTAACATCGATGTTCGGGAGGGCACAAGCGGGAAGACCCCACTGCACCTGGCTGTGGAGTGCCACAACCGCAGGGCTGTTCAGTTTCTGCTGTGCCACGGGGCCTACGTGGATGCCCAGATCTACAACGGGTGCACCCCGCTCCACCTGGCCGTGGGCCGCAGGGACGCTGCCATCGCTGCCATCCTCTCGCACTCCGGGGCTGACACCCTGCTGAGGAACATGGAGAATGAGACAGCCCAGGACCTGGCTGATGGCAACGATGATCTCCTCGCCTTGCTGCCCTTTGATGACCTGAAGATCTCAGGGAAGCCTGTTGTGTGCTCTGAATGAGCCTCTGGACTCCTTTGGCCCCTTGGGCTGCCTCCTCGCTCCATGCTGCTGCCCTGCTGCCCCCTGAGACCTTGTCTGCCTGCAGTTCCATGGGAGCAGAGCCACTTTAGGAGACTTATCCCCCCCTGCCTCCTCTTTGGAAGAGTTTTGTTGCCCTCAGGCTGCCTTTGCAGAGGGAAGAAGGTGGCACTATGAGCACTACACAGGGGAGGCTTTTCTTGTAGTATTTTTGAGTGGAATTTGATTTTGTCAACAATGTGTAAGGATTTGCAACCACCGGGTGGATTCTTCGGTAATCTTATTGATTGCCCTTAAATCTTGCACTAATAATTCTTTCCATCTGCTTTTCTCACCTGGAGAATTGGTGTGTTATATTCTGATTTACATTCCACCAAAAGACCGTGGCTTAAAAACTTATCAATTATGTTTTTAACACCTTTTCTATCTTCCAATTTCAAAGGATTTTGCTGAACTTTCACTGGATTCATATTTGGTTTCAGTTCTACTACTATTGTGAAGGCATTCTTTGCCCTTCCAGGTATTTCTGTTGCCCAAACCCCTAGATAAAGCTGATCCATTATTTCCTGAGGGATTTCGGGGCTTACTTCAGTTTGGATCAATGCTAGACTCAAAATATTGTTTTGTTCGTCCACTTCTAAGGTAATTTTTCCTTTTTCAAAATAAATCTTTGCTTCCATTTGTTCAAGCAAGTCTCTTCCTAATAATGATTTTGCAGATCCTAGTATGTACAAAATCGGTGGATTCCAATTTGCTTACTCAATTTATATTTCATTGGTTGTGTAAAGAATGCCTTTTCTTGTTGTGCAGCTGACCAATTACTGTTACAAAATCATTATCAATAGGAATTAAATCTTGGTTTATTACTGAAAATGCACCGATATCTACCATAAATTTGGTTTCCCTCTTGTTTTTCCCTAGCTTTACCAGAACCAGTGGATCCACTAGGGTATATTCTCCAGGTCCCCGTCTTTGTTCTGCTCCTTCAGCAACCGCTATTATCTTTTGCTGATTTAGGTGGGGGCAATCATTTTTCCAGTGACCTGTTTCTTTACAGTATTCACACTGATCTGCCCTTGGGGGGAATCGTGGTACTGCATTTCCACCTCGTCTTGCAGCTCTCCTGCCCACTCACCTGTGGCCACAGGGGCAGGGGTTATCCTCAACTCCCAATGCAGCTACAGTAGCTGTAGCAATTGCCTTCCCCAGCTGGTGTCTCTCATTCACTTCTCTATTTTGGTAAGCTCTCCATGCTTCTTCAATCAACTTTTCTAAATTCCTATTGTCTGGCTATTTTACTTTTTGCAGCTTCTTTCTTATGTCCCCAGTAGTTTGTCCCAAGAATAAGGACACTAACTGTTGTTGTCCCACTTCTGAAGCAGGATCTAAAGCAATGAATTTGCACATTGCTGCTCTCAACTGATCTAAAAACCCGGTTGGAGTCTCAGACTGTCCTTGTTTTACTGCATAAAGCGCTAAACAATTTATAGCCTTAGGGATTGCATTTTCTAATCCAAATTTTATCCATTCTTGATATCGTTTTAATATTTGATACTCTATAACATCATTCAGATCCCAATTAGGATCTGTCAGGGGTATACGTTCATCTACCCCTGCAGTGAGCGTTCCTGCTGTTTATTAGCCTGGACTTGCGTATGAGCAGTTTTTATGACCAACTGCTTTTCTGTTTCAGTTAAAGCCTGCAGCATTAAATCTATGTCATTCAGGGTTCTGATTTTTAAAAATTAATTAAAACTGCTTTGATACCTCCTGTCCTGGTTTGAGCCAGGATGAAGCAAATTTTCCTTTTACTGATTTTTTTTTTTCCTTCAGTAAGCTTTCTTTTAACTAGCAACAGCGTGTTCTGCTAGGCTGATAAGACAGTGGAATGTTTTTCTAACTACTGAGGCTTTAAGGTCACACCTTCACTCTGCTGGCTCAGACACTATGGGGAGATCTGTGACCCCCCGCAGGAGGCTGAGTTAGACAGACAGCAAAACTGGCCAGAGATATTCCATTCCATATATCTACGTAAGCTCAGAGGAAGGTCAGAGGTCACAGGAGACAACTTCCTTCCTTCTTCTTCCCTTCTCTTCCGTCCATGGCCGGTGTCCAGGGAGGACTCTGTCCATCCATCACCGTCGACCCTTAGGCTCGAGCTCTCCTGACACTCTCCGCTTTCTCCAGCATCAGTCTGGAATTCTTTGGGACTGTTCCCAGCTAAGGAGAGTGCTGTGGGAGTTGCTGGGGGTGGGGGGAGGCGAGAGGATTTTGCTCATACGTGAACATATTTGTATATAATTGTATATATATTTTCTTATATCATTAGTGTTTAATTAAAGCTGTGTAGTTTAGTTTTCAATCCAGCCAAGTCTCTCTCTTTTTCTCTCTCTCCTTTCCTACCTGGGTGGGAGGGGGAGGGGATCGAGAGCATTGTTGCCGGACCCGAGTCAAACAGTGACACCTCCACAGGATCATCTCAATAATTTTTGGCAACTTCTTTCCAGGTATCAAGATCGCTCATGCTAAAAGGGACCTTTAAACTTCCCAGCCCCCTCGGCTGTCATCGCCTGTTGGAGTGGTGATAAAGTTTCTGGACCTGCTGGTTGTTTGCTCTGAGTTCTGGCAGTGATAGGAAAAAATTTCTCCATTGAAGAGGAATCATAATTCTCCTTTTGTTTTCTAGGACTATAATTTCCCGTAGGGGGTTTGTTAAATAATTCTGTCAGTGGCGGGGGTAACGGCAGTGGGGGTACGAAATCTCCCAACGTTTCATCCGATTCCTCTCTCAACTTAGTACACCTCTGACCTACACTACATGCCAAACAACAACTTTTCAACTTGCCTCCTCCTTTCAATTGATCCTTTTCTAATGCCAACACCAGAGGGCCCTGTGGTGCCAAATTGATACCACAGCCCCTTTGCCATTCCGGATGGTTCCCCAGAGTGAAAAACATATCAGCATATCCGACCTCATCCCACTTTCCTTCCTGTCTTAAAAACAACATTAACTGCAGCAATGTATTATATTCCAACGTTCCATTCTTAGGCCACTTAGCATCATCCTCCAACAAAGGCCACCATTTATTACAATACTTTATCAAGTCCCTTTTACTAACATTGTCTTCTGGAACACCACCCAGGTCTTTCCAACGAGACAAAATACATCCCAGAGGACTTTTCTTTAAAATTCCCCCACTCTGTTGGCCACACATTATATGACACAAAATCCTACAGGTAACTTTTAAAGCAAGACAAAGAAAGTATCAGACAACAAGACAAGACAATATCAGACAAACAGCAGCTGCGATTAAACCAAAATATATCTGGCGCTTCATCCTTCTCTGGCCACTCCCCTTGTGGTTAGACAGAACTGCGGTTTGGGACTCCACACTTGCTTCGGGACTTAGTCCCATCTCACTCGATTCTCACTCACACACCAAAACCAAGTTCCGAGGGGGTCTTAACTTAAACAGTTAAGCCAAGCAAGTTGGAATACAGAGACCATGTGAAGTCTCCAACCTGTCTCAGGTCAGAGATAAACAAATCAGGTGTTATACAAAACAAAGGACTAGTCGCCAAGTATGCCATCTGGTGTGAGCTTTCCTTTGGTTCGCGTCTTCAGGGTAGACCCAAACAAAATTATCAAAAGAATACCTTTACAAAATGCCAGTGATCCTTGTCTACCCCTGTGGTGAACCAAGTGAGCAGGTGTTCTGGTTTGAGCCAGAATGAAGCCAATGTTCCTTTTACTGATTTTTTTTCCTTCAGTAAGCTTCCTTTTAACTAGTAGAAGAGTGTTCCAACTAAGACTGATAACAAATGGTGGAATGTTTTTCTAACTGCTGGGTCTTCAAGGTCACACCTTCACTCTGCTGGCTCAGACACTATGGGGAGATCTATGACCCCACCATAGGAGGTTGAGTTAGACAGACAGCAAAATTGGCCAGAGATATTCCATTCCATATATCTACGTAAGCTCAAAGGAATGTCAGAGATCACAGAAGACAGCTTCCTGCTTCTTCTTCCCTTCTCTTCCGTCCATGGCCAGCGTCCGGGGAGGACTATGTCCATCCATCACCGTCGACCCTTAGGCTCGAGCTCTCCTGACCTTCATCACTCTCCGCTTTCTCCAGCATCAGTCTGGAATTCTTTGGGACTGTTCCCAGCTAAGGAGAGTGCTGTGGGAGTTGCTGGGGGTGAGGGGAGGCGAGAGGCTTTTGCCCATATCTGAACATATTTGTATATAATTTTATATATATTTTCTTTTATCATTGGTGTTTAATTAAAGCTGTGTAGTTTAGTTTTCAATCCAGCCAAGTCTCTCTCTTTTTCTCTCTCTCCTTCCCTACGTGGGTGGAGGGGGGGGAGGGGATTGAGAGCATTGTTGTCGGACCTGAGTCAAATGGTGACAGCTCAGAACCTCCCTAGAGAGACTTGGTCAATATTGCAGCCATTAAGAGGAGATGTCCTGCTACGAGACAGCAGCGAGAGAGACAGGACCTGCTTCGATGCCACCTATGGTCTCTCTTGCGTGATTATTAAAAAAAGACACGAGAATCTGGAACAACAAGCCCACTGCTATTCTCCAGGTATGCACAGAAGAGCTGCTAAATAGAACAAATGCAGGAGACAGTCCTTCAAGGAAGAAGGCTACTCCAGTCTCCAGGGACAGAACCCATCACTATTTATGGAGTGATAGGAGGTTCTCAAGAACTGACTGTCGTGGAGACCAAATTGGAGCATAGGAAGTTCAAGGTGAA
>NW_009953523.1:0-1740 GCF_000747805.2 Chaetura pelagica
TGGACATGTATGGATATGTATGAACGTGTATAAATATGTATGACATGTATGAACATGTATTGGCATTTGTGGGCATGTATGAACATGTTTGGACATGTATGAACATGTGTGGACATTTATGGACATGTATGGGCATATATGGACATGTATGAAGGTGTATGAACATGTGTGAACATGTATGAACGTGTATGCAGGTGTGTGGACACATATGAAGGTGACACATGTGCTGCAAGTCACATGACCCACCGGCCCCCTCCTGGCACGTGATCAGCTCACAGCACACGTCACATGACACACATATGTCACATGACACGTCACACACATGACGCACACACACCATGTGACACGTGTCACATGACACACACATCACATGACGTCACACGACACGTCACACACATCCCATGACACGTGTCACACAGGACACATGTCACACATGACACACACGTCACATGTCACACACATTGTTCATGTCACATGTCACACAATACATGTCACACACATGACACGCACGACACATCGCACACATTATACATGTCACACACATGACACATGTCACACGCCACACACGACACATGACACACGTCACACACATGACAGGTCACACACATGACACATGTCACAGACATGACACATGTCACACACACGACACACATGACACACGACCCACATCACATGACCAGGCAGCACATGGGCCCAGCTCCCAGCACACACATGACACACGTCACACACATCACACATGTCACACGCCACACACATTACACATGTCACACATGACACACGTCACACACATGACACATGTCACACACACAACACACGTCACACACATGACACACATCACACACACGACACATGTCACATGACACACATGACACACGTCACACACATGACAGGTCACACACATGACACATGTCACACGCCCCACGTCACGTGACCAGGCAGCACACGGGGCCCAGCTCCCGGCACACACATGTCACACACATGTCACACGCATGTCACACACACGTCACACACATGTCACACGCATGTCACACACATGTCACACACACGTCACACACACGTCACACACATGTCACACACATGTCACACGCATGTCACACGCATGTCACACACACGTCACACACACGTCACACACACGTCACACACACGGCACACACATGTCACACACATGACACACGTCACACGACCCACATCACGTGACCAGGCAGCACACAGGCCCAGCGCTGGTCCCAGCACACACACATCACACACATGACACATGTCACACACATGTCACACACACATCGCACACATGTCACACACATGTCACACGCACGTCACACACGTGTCACACACAGGTCACACACACACGTCACACACATGCCACACACATGTCACACAGATGTCACACACGTGTCACACACACGTCACGTCACACGCATGTCACACACATGTCACACACATGACACATTACACACGACACACGACCAGCTCCCAGCACACACATGTTACACACACGTGTCACACACTACACACACGTGTCACACACATGTCACACACGTTTCACACGTATGTCACACACATGACACACATGACACACATGACACACGACCAGCTCCCAGCACACACATGTCACAAACGTCACACTCAGGGCACACACATGTCACACACGTGTCACACACACGACACATGACACACACGACACACAACCAGCTCCCAGCACACACGTGTCACACACACGTGTCACACACGTGTCACACACAC
>NW_009953524.1:0-35412 GCF_000747805.2 Chaetura pelagica
ATTTATTTATTTATTTATTTATTTATTTTATCCTAAGCTGTAAATCAGTGAGAAACCATTAGGTGGTGCAGAAAACCAAGGAGGACACAGGCATTAGGTCTGTCTGTGCTGGCAGAGGCTCTGGGAGGGAGACCAGTGGGACACATCCCTGTCAGAGGGGGGAGGGCAGCCAAGGGCTCATCATTTGTACCCAACCGTGGCTGTGAGACTTGATTCCCAGGAGATTTTCCTTCTCATTAGTCCTCAATTTATCATTTTGTGTTACTAATATGTATCTTCACTGTAAAACTGAAAAAAAAGCCCCAGAATATTCAGCAGGTCTATTTAATAAGACACGGGCACAAATGGCATTACAAGATAATTCTTTAATATGTGACAATTAAATCTGATGGTGAATTTATGCAATTGATGCAGTTATTTATTTAGATTTTCAAAGCACCTATCCATAACAGTGAGTAAATTAAAAATACACAAGCAGGGATAATCCCACAGGATCAAACCAGATTTAATCTCTCAACCTCTTGCTGGAGACAGACTGAAAGATTCTTCCCTTGCTCCACTATCCTGGCTCATTTTGATCCCCATTTTGCAGGAGGCAAACGTTCAGTCTTTCTATCAAGCCCCTATTATTAAACCATAATCAGTTTGTTGTAAAACTCAGCAATTAGATCTGGTTTCCTCCTCTGGCCAGGGACATCTCTGAGGAGTGAAAACAAATGTAAAGGTTTTTAATAGAAGGGCTTCTCTCTTTTCCTGTCAATAGATGCTTGAAAGAGAAGGAAAGAGCCTCAGGCTCCATGCCAGGCACTATGTCTGTAGGAACCCAGCCCTTTGGCTTATTTCCTGTAAAATTTAGATGATCAATATGATGAATTCTGCTGTTTTTATTATTCCTGCCCTGGTGTCACTTCATGGGCTCAGCGAGGTGGGCAAGCAACCTGCTCCAGAGAGTGAGGAAGGGAAAGGCCCAATGAAGAGGTTTTAAATGCAAACTGAACATTGTCCCTTCAAGTGCTCATCTCTATTGCTGCAATGAAGGTACACTTGTCATTCCTGGCAAATATTGCTACGTTTGTTTAAAAACCAAACATACAAAACCCCCTGAAGTGCTTCTGTATTTATTCTGAACTGTTCCTTTGGTGTTGCAAAGAGCTTGTAATGAAGGTGTTGCTACTTGTGGCTACAGGGCCCTGAATTCAAAACTCCTTTAAACAAAGGAAAAAAAAAAAGAAGCCTGGAGAGATTTGCTGTTATCCTAAGCAGAGTCACCCAACAGGTACCTGGTGTGTTCACAGAATCAATCATTAGCAGCCATGGAAGGGCAGGGGCAGCCAAGGTGCCATTAATGACTAAGGAGATCCCAGCAACATTCGGGTTGGAGGTGCCCTCTGGACCAACCACCTGCTCTGAGCTGAGCAGCTCGAGGGCAGCACAAAGTTGCTCAGGGTTTTTATTCAACCCGGTCTTGAAAGCTCCCAGGGAAGAGGCTGCACAGACCTGTGCCCTGAAACAAGGACAACCAAGTCCTGGTGTCCCAGTGTGGAGCCAAAATCCCCTCTCAGCACCATGCAGCACCATGCAGCAAAGGTGTTTTTGGTGGGGCTGGTAAGATTTGTATATCCCTGGGTATAGTCAGGTCCTGCCTGAAAGGTTTGCTCTCTTAAAGGCTCCAAGAAGACCCAAAATACTCATGCTTTGTACAAATGCCTCTTAATTTGAATTAATTACCTAATACAATTGATGTAATGGAGAGCACAGACAGGATGGGATGGTTGCTCTCAGAAGGGAGCATTAAGACTCCTAACTCTGAAAATCTGAGCATCAGCAGTGTCAGCACTTCTTTTTGAACTTGGTCCTCTGTGTCCCCTTTTACTGCCAGGAGAGAGACCCTGGAACTCCAGAACAGACATCACCCAGCTGGTCCTTGCCCAGGGCCCTGGTGCAGTGCACCAAGCCATCCTTGTTGTTTTCTTGTTGGTGGCACAGAAGCTTTGCTGGTGCTCACCCCAAAACACCTTTGCTCTCCTCCCATCACCCAGCTTGCAGAAGGCAGCTCTGCTCAGAGTGCAGTGGTGTGCAGGTCACAGGGGGTTTCTGGCAATGCAGATCAGCCAGGTGTCTGGGGGCACAGCAGAAGCTAAAGGTCTGTTCTGGTTTGGTGGGTTCTTTGGTAGCTGGGGAAGGGCCCCAGGGGGGCTCAGGTGAGAAGCTGAGAAGCTGCCCCTGCTCCAAACCAGCCAAGGAGCCGTTAGAGGGACAAGAGATGAACCTCTGCCATGAACATAGGAAAGGACTGAGAGAAGAGCTGAGCAAAGGAACACTTAAAGGAGAAGAGCTGAGCTGGAGAGGCAAAGCACTGCCTGTGACTGGTGAGGAAGGGAAGAAGGTGCCCAAGGAGATGTTTCTCTGCAACTCATGTCGAGATGGCAGCTGTGCCCCTGCACTTGTGGAGGAACCTAGTGGGACATTCCCTGGGGGCACCAAGAGAGGTGAACTTGTCCAGTGGACTCGGATTTGCTGCCAGTGGACTTGGATTATGCAGCTGTGGAAGCCCCAGGGCCAGGGGAGGTGCCTGTTCCCCAAGCAGCCCATGACTCTCCAGAGCTGGTGGGAAGGGCTCCTGGAGGAGAGGCTGGTGGAGGATCTGCCATGGGAGGGACCCGTGGGGAGCAGGAGGAAGGAGCAGCAGGAACCACCAACCTGTGAACTGACTCTAAACCACATCCCCCTGTGCCACTGGGGGAAGGAGGGAGAGAAATGGGGAACAAAGGGATTTGGGTGGGAAGAAGGGAGGGGTAGGGTAATCTGTGTGAGCCCTGCCCTGGGGGTGTCTGTGTCCTGTGGGCACTGATTAGTGTGAAAATAAATTGTTATTTTTTGCCCAAGTTGAGTCTGTTTTGCCCAGGACCTTAATCAGTGAAGGTCCCTCCTTGTCCTTGGTCTCCACCCAGGAGCTTCTAGTTGGGTTTGTCCTCCCCATCCCAGGGTGAGGGGGGAGCTGAGTGAGGCCACAGGGCCTTTGTTGTCATGTTGGGCCCAAACCTCAGCAACCAGAAATCCATTTTTAACTGGATTCCATTTCCTTCATGCAGCTGCCTTCACTAAGGGGCATCCAGCAGCCACGCATGCATCTCTGGAGGAGCACTCCTACCATGAGGATATCCCACCTACTTCAGGAGCAGATGCCTGCACAGAACAACTGCACATTCAGACAAAGGCAAGGATTTCATTTTCCAAGAACTATCATACAGATACTCCCTAAGAATCCTCTTTCTTACACAGAAGTACTTCCCTCCATTGAGGTGACAAGGTCCTTAGCATGGCTGGACTTAGGCAGCATAGGGATTTTTATGAAAATAATTCAAAATTCTCACAAAAAACCTCAACTTCTAACATTAATAAACATTTAAATGGTTTTAGAAAGGTTTTACATCTGAACAGCTCTGGTGTAATGAAAACAATAGGAAAGAATCTAGATGAACTGAATCAAAAGTTACTCAGTGAAGATTTCATTTAGAAAATCAACATCTGATCAATCATTTTGATCAACATCAACTAAGTGATTATTATTCCAAAATTTAACAGTTTAATTCTGGTTCCTTGAAGATACTCTAACTCTGTCTGTCTTGGATTCCTGCAGAGTTCCCACTACATTATTACTGATGGCCATTTGTGGTTACAGAAGAATAATCTCTATTTTGCTCTACCTCATGCAGTATCTAATTGAATCTTCCTGGTTAATGATGACATATGGAGCAGGACTAATGACCTTGGAGATATCAGAGTGAGAAGGCAGAATCTTGGATATGAAAGTCAGGGGAGCAAAGTTAACACGGCAACATTGAGAAACTTTGATGGACTCTCTCCTGAACACAGTATTATTTAAGAAAACAGAACTTCTTTCTACTGCTTAAAAATATTAAATAGGAAATTTTTTAAAGTTAATTCCCCCAAGTATCCTGAGAACAGGTATGACTGTAAGTGCAGCACATGCATTAGTGGCTTCTTAGTACTCCCAACAGCCTCTTGAAGATCTTGTGTTTCTCTGGTGAGAATACACAGAGCATAGGGGGAACAAAAGGCTGATAGAGCCAGCTATGAAGTTGAAGGATGTGAAGTTTCCTCACAAAGCCAAATTTTCAGAGAGGCTGAGTCAACTTTTGATGCCAAAATATGTATCTGTTCTCCCTGAAAACTGCATTCTGAACGCAATAAATAGATTTTTCATTACCACTAACCTCTAAAGGCAGGGGCACCACACTTTCATCCTAAATTGTCTGATTTAGACTGAGCTCAGAATACCTGTAATACCACAGTAGCATGAACAACACTTACATTCACAACAGACTCCTTGAACTTGATGTGAAGCCTGTAATTAGAAAGTGCAATGATGGCATCTTCTGCTCGCCCAACGTACTCCGTACTCTCCCCATGAAGTTCAATGAACGGGACCTTCAGAAGGGGAAGAAAACTCCTTCAGAAACCATTTCCCAAAAATATGTACCCTCCTGTATGCACACACTCAAGCACACAACCCCATAAAATCAAAATGAAACACTGCTGAGAACTCAGCCTTGCTGTTATTGCTGAGAAAACCCTTGGGTGAGGTTGGTTCACAAGTTAACTGCAGCATTTTTTAAAAATGATTCCTCATCATCCCTTCATCTTCCTAAGTGCTTGGTCAGGGAAAAAAAGTGGATTTTTATGAAAAACCTGAGCAAAATATCCTCCCTTTGGCATGCAGACTGACTGCCTCCTGATTTATGCTCTCACTCCTTACTTAATGGAAAGTGGCATTTTCCATAATGTTATTAAATTAATCCTAAAGTAGGCAAAATATGCAAGATGAATAACAACCTTCTATGCTATTGGTCGCCAATTCACTAAGCAAGCTCAGATAACCAGCTTAGACTGGTTACCTAAATGCTGTTGAGAGCAGCTGGACAAGTTGTACATTTTGTTTCATATTTCTCACTGCAAACATGAAACTGCAGGACATGCTGCTGTTTAGTTAAGTGAGAAAACCTGCAGCCTTATTATGCTGTACATAAACATGGCAACTGTTTGATTAAAAATGTGACTTAAGCTCAATTTAGATGAGCTGGGTGAAAGTGTAAAAATGCTCAACTTGAAAATACTCTGCTTTTACATCCACTTAACTTCCATCAAGTAAAAAGATTTTATATTAAAATGAAACAAACTACCTCTTCAGTTGATGTAAGTACCTTCATGGATCAACTACTTGAACTAAATTAATTTCAAAGAAACTTGGGATAGATAAGAAACAAAAATAATCCACTTGGTTTGAGCCAGGACAGCAACTTAAGATTTTTTGACTCTTTCGTAACAAGAAATGATAAAACTTAACTAGCTTAGTATTAAAGAAAGAGTTCTAATTTGTGGAATAAAACTGCCCTTATGTTGGTAAAAAAGGGTTTACTATTAAGTTCTCAGTGTCTGAATTATTACACAAGTAATGTCTGTGTTTTTCAGACACTCTAAGGAAATTCCTGTAATAGAATGCCCAAGATCTCTGTCCTACATGAGTATTGAAAACATGTTTCTCTTATTACTGAGCTGAATTGTGAATGAAAATTCTCCAGGAGGGGCCAGAGAACACACAGGTCAGCTGGAGATACTGTGATCTTAACTGGCAAGGAGCAGTGTGGTGATTACCTGAAGGTTCTCATCCTCTCGGATCAGCTGCTTCCTGGGAAAAATCTGATTAGCCTGGATGCATTCAAGGCTGTGCTGAGTCTCTTCATCCTGAGAAACAAAGCGTTACAGTTCACTTCAGCACTGTCACTTGCTGCCTTCTTCACCACATCCCCAGCTATCAATGACCACTGAAAAGCTCGCACAGGATGGGCTGTTCAGAGAATTCTGGTATCAGTAGCTTCCTAAAGTTACTAAACTTCCAAAAGACAAGCACTCAAACAGCTAAATATGATATTAGGAAGAAGTTTCCATCCTGCAGCCTGATTAATAAAGTCATTTTAAAAAGACAGACTTGCAATAGTCTTAGGAAAGAATTGAGCCAAACCCAGCTTAGCACTGCACTGAAAATTCAATGCCATACATGCAAACATTCATTCTCTAATGGTTTTCAAATTTTAGCCTATTCTTCTCTGTCACAGACCCTCCAAACCCATTTTTCTTACCATGACAAACCCTGGATAGGAGGAGAAATCCTCGTCTTTACTCACAATACTCTGAGGCTTTTCTTCACTTCTTATTAAAATCTAGAAAACCAGAAAAGTAGAATGATGAAGTTAAACTTGTTTTCTTTGGGCAAATAAATACAAATGAAGTTTTAAGGACTGAGGCTTCAGCTATTATAAAATTGCAAGCAACCAAGTAATTATGACAAGATGAAATCCATATAAACTAACTCTCCTGAGAGACAAAATTGTTTCAAAATGTGGCTGGCTCCTTCTGTTCATTCTGACTAATCACCTTTGGATGTACTGCTGGGAGAATACCCATCTGAACACAGCAATTAGGCCAGTGTTTACATCATTTAAATTAAAACATGCTCATCTTTCTATATCACCCTAAATTGTCTCCCAAGTCACTTGCAGATGGTGATTCACAAAAAATAGGTTATAAAACTAAAGGGATTGTTGTGATCATATAGGCTGATCTCTTATCTAACACAGGTTGTTGGATCCTCCTGGAGTAACCTTGTTTCAACTACAGCACATGAATTCGAGTTCATATACAGGTAAAATTCCTCATTTTATAGTTATGACTCATTTTGTGCATTCAGGTATGCATCAAAATACCCATTTTCTTGCACAGACCTTTCCAAGAGCTCCAGATCATTCTACACTAGCGACTTGCTCTCTCTACTATCTAACAACCCCCCAGCCTTTTATCATCTGTTATTTTCCTGGAAATACTGAAGAGCTCAGTCTTGGAAGTTTATGCAACTGACTGTTAGAAACAATGATGGAAGTGAGAACAGGAGTTACAACTTGATTTTGAGATTTATCTTTTATGAAGTTTTTAAAAATCAGGCAGGTTCTTCCCTTTTAGAAAATAATTCAGATATTTTATGAGGTTTGTACTCTACAGCACATAAAGATACAAACAAAAATATATCAGTCGAGCTCAGTGGGTTCTCAGCTCATCTGTCACCTCACTTATAAATATATTTCAAATTATCAGTGTTGTGGTTGACAGAGAAAACCACTTTGAATCCATCAGCTGACAAGCACACACTGCAGGAAGCACTAACTACATCCTGTATAGAGTACAGAGCAGTTCCAAAGGGAAAGGAGCAGCTGACATGCTGACATTAAAACATCCCACTGCCTAAAACTGATCACTGTCCCCAAAACCTTTGTTAAATAGGAACAACATAATAATCAAAGTGCCTTTTTGTCCCCAGAGCAGGGGAGAAACAGCAGATAAAACCCTGCAAGTTGGTTCAGCTTGCAAATGGTACAGCTTGCAGAGGATGTGTGTGTATATGTTTTTATGCATGTATTCCTACATTTAACAATATTATTAAAATTATTATTATTGTTAATATTGGTTTAAAAAAGGTAGAATTATTTAACATTTTTGTTTCAAAAGAACAAGTAGAAGAAAGGTGGTTCATTTGTGTTCATGCTGTAACTGACAAAAATATTCAAAGAATTATATTGGTTAAAGCTAAGAAGGCCATGAATTCAGCAGGTTTGATCTTTAATATATCAGAGGCCGTAAAATTCCAGCCCTTGTATTCAAAACAAGAGCTTTTGCTCCACTCCAGCATGACCAGGTGTTTCTGGACATTGTGTTTGGGTTCAATCATCTTCCAAACCCACGTGTGCTCTTGACTTGAAGATACCAAGAAAGGAGGGGTCCAGCAGTTCTCTTGAATCCATCTGGCCTCAGCTTCTAACCTTTGCTTCTCACTGTGTTTTTCAGATTACATGACACACCAAGTTCTCCCTGATCTACAACATTTAAGAAATGAGCCTCCTGCTCAATCACATTTCCAGTGATGGCTGGATAATAGCTGGCTAAGTTTGTCCAATCAGCCTCTGTCTTACAATTCATCCCTCAGGAAAGACAGACACAGATTAACCCTGCAGTATCTCCTGATGTAGTGAAGACTAATGATTCAAGAGAAGACAGGTTTTAAAAGTGTAAGGTTTACAAAAACCTCCTTCTCCATCCTTAAAGTAACATGCTTACATCTCCAGCTCTCAGGTCTACCAGCCAGAAGAGAGATTAGGAGTAAGGGCATATTTAAATGAACACTTTTGAGGAGGACATCTTGGTCACCATTTCTGCAGGCTCTTGGCATGATTGTCTTCTGCAACCAACCACCTCCTCACCAGCACCCATTCTGCTCCTTCAGAAGAGCAGCCACTGTTCAAGTCATTAAGACCAAACATTTCCAGATTCATTCACTTAGAGAATTTACATGCAACTTGACCCAAGCTTTAAACATTAACAGTAAGCCCTTCTGAACAGAAAAAAACACTTTGCAACTCCAGAAACCTCCATCTCTTTCACTGAAGGAAATAATTAATTTTCTGTCATGTCAACAACCTGATCCTCCAAGATCACTGGATTGAGCACAAAGGAAATCCAGCACTGGGAGAAGGACCACACACAACGTTCGTTGAACCACAGACTGGTTTGGGTTGGAAAGGATCTTAAAGCTCATCTAGATCCAGCCCCCTGCATGGGCAGGGAAACCTCCCAACTAGACCAAGTTGCTCCAAGCCTCATCCAACCTGCCCTTCAACACTTCCAGGGATAGGGCAGCTACAGCTTCTCTGGCAACCTGTTCTAGTGTCACACCACCCTCACCCTAAAGAATTTCCTCCTAATGTTGAACCTAAATCTCCCCTCTGTCAGTTTCAATCCATTACTCCTCATCCTCTCACTACTCACCCTTGACAACAGTCCCTCCCCAGCTCTCCTGCAGGCCCCCCCTTCAGGACTGCACTCTTTGAGTAGCAGCCCACAACAACACTGCCTGAATTACCTGAAACCACACTTTCAATTTTCTATCCCAAAGCTTTCTAGTCTGTTTCTATCTGTATGTTTAGCAAACTCTTCCAGGTGAGTCACAAAAACAGCAAAGGACCACAGTACTTGTGTTACACCTAGGCCCTGTCAGGCCCTTACCTCAAGAGCACCATGAGAACAAGAACATTCTTCATCCTGACAGCTCCAACAAGCCACCATAACACACACACCGTGCTCCTCTGAAGGACAGCCTGATACAAACTGAGACTAGTACAAACTGGCTGAAGAAATCTACTGTCAAGTTAACCCATCCAATTTATTTTTATTATTAGCTGCAGAATGGAATCAGAATTCTTCTGTTTAACTGCAGTTGGCAAATAATCAACTGTTCTATGACAGTAAAATACCGTTTCCCAGAAGTGAAACTGAAATGTTCAAATGCAGCTTAGATAGTAACTGACCAAAGAAACATCTTTATAAAAAGCACCTTCAAATTCAGGGTCCAAGTTATAAATAGGATGACATATAAACAGTAGAGAGTTTACACATCTTGTAGTGCAGCCTGTTTTTATTGTTAGAAATAATACCTTTTTTTGGTCAGGACTGAGGCCAAAAAAGGTTATGTTATCAGAATGTTATCAATTTATTGTGCTGCCCTTTCAACTGTACTTTAACATATATTATATTACACCATTAAGAGGTTAGTCTTGTTAAAGAACTTCATCCTTATGTTCTGCTTGAATGGATAAATGATTAGTAAAGGTTGCAACCTCAGACTCTTGTTCAGTCAGTATGGGAACATCTTAATTACCTTTTGTTTCAGATGTGCCTTCTGGTCTAAATTATGTACATAATTAAGACTAGCAATAACCATCTGTTTGCCAGTGATTCTAAATGAAAGAGATTATATAAATAAAAGATCATTTAAATTCACATATATTTAAATGCAGTTGGACTTAATTGCAAGAAAAACTTAAAAATGGAGGAGGAAAAAGAAAGCACCCAAACTCAAAACACAGCTATTCACATGCTGTGCCACAGTTCCCTGTAAGTTTTAGACAGGAATCCAAAAGTTTTCTCAAAGAAGCATAAGAAAATCTGAGAACTAAATATTGAAGAATGTGATCTATCCCCAGCAAAATCTGCTTCTGCTACAAACTGAAAATACTCCTTCCTCTTTTGCAGGTGGAAGGAAATTATTCTGTGCTGAGGATAAACACTTGGTTTCCCACATTTCAGTCCCTGACAGTAAGGCTTCCCCTCTTCTCTGGCACTGCTTGCAGAAGGAATTGAACAGCTTTCCAAAGTATTTACTGGGGAAGTCACCAACAATGCAGACATTTACACATTGCTCAGGAACAGGAGTAGGGCAAAGAATCATGTTTGAAGATTTTTTTTTAAGGTTGCAAATTCCAACTCAGTAAAATAATGATTTCTAACATCTTATAAAATGTTGTATTTGATAAATCAATGAGAACCATAGAATCCACTGTCACAGGGAGCTCATCTTACCCAAATAATACAATAATACAAATAGCTTACCAAAGAATGAGAGAGAATAAAAGTCCTCTGTTCCTGAAAGTGTCAAACAATTCTCTTCCAATACCTCACATTAGCAACTGCAATAAAAAGACAATACTTTAAAACATGAACCTTCCCTCGAAAAATATAAATTCTTAACCAGCTAGCAACTTACACCCCAAAACAAACTGTTACATTGGTCTTAATTAAAGAGACAAAGTAAAAACTAAGTAGTATGTAACCTGTAACAACCAGGATCTTACTATGCCTGAAGAGGGAATTCAACCGTTGGATTCTGACAGATAAAGTCTGCTGGTTAAAGCCTCTTCTCTGGTAAGGAACAGTTCAGAAATTGCCACAAAGCAACTTTTTAAGAACTTCTTTGGCACAAAGAAGTGGGACAATTGTTACTCAGCAATACAAGCTACAGAAGAGCTCTTTCACAGAAGATCCAACTGGTTTTGTACTGATCCAGAAGTGTTGTTTCATTTTACACTAAGATTAGCTTCCTTCCCTTCAAGAAAGCAGGTGAGGGCCTCAAGGAATGCTCATGGCCTAAGTACGTCTGGACAAAGCTACCAAAAACCCAAGGGGAACAGCAATGCCCATGGGATCCCATTCCTCCCAAACCCTATCTTTTTGGCTTTTCAAGTGCTGCACAAACTGTAGTTTCCTAAAAAATAAATGTAAGTATTGTGTTACAAATATATATGTGTCAAAAAAAACCCTATGGAGAAAATACCTGATTGGTTCCTGCCTCTGTAGGCAATTCAGCAGGGATCCACAACCATAGGATTGACTGCAGGGACAACCAGTTCTCTACTAAAATACTCAAACCCTAAAATCAAAAGTTCCAGACTAAAACCAACCATTCCTAAAGCACGTAAGCAGCCAAACTGATGGAATACCACTCCCTTGTATCCAGAGTAGCAGATCTGCTCTTCACAATAACTTGGAAGTTATCCCAACAGCATGTGTATGTGCCTGGAAAGTCTGACTTTTATACACATATAATCCTGCTGCTAGAAATAGTTTGCTTGGGCTCTGATGTGCCATAACTAGTGATGATTTTCACATTCTGGGGCATTAAAAAAAATTAATATCTATTTTGTGTTTATTGTGTCCTTTAGTTTATGGCTTATGACAGGAGAAAAAAAAAAAAACACCAAAAACCCTTCAGTACAAGAAATAGATATATAATTTTAGGACCAATGTAACAGAAAGAAATTGTTTAAACAGTACAAACCTAGATGGATCAAGGAAAAGAAATTCTAACAGTTCCCACAGTGGACACACTTCAGGGGAATCTCACACATCTACATACAGCTACTATTTTAAAAGCCTGTGCCATAAGGAAACCTCAGCTAATCACCACTTGCCATTTTATAAAACAGGTTCTAAAAAGCAACATCTAGTTACCTGCAACAGAGGTCAGCTTTGTAAAAATCTCCCTCAACCACCAAATGCCAATTCCAGTAGCTTTATGGGTTGATAATTAAATACAGCACACGAAGCAGAAAAGGACAGTTTTACTTTCAGATACCACATTGATCATGCAACAAGTACAACTTTACAGCTGCTTGGTTGGACAAAGTCACCTTTGACTGGAATACTTTGCAAGCTTATTAAACAAATAAAAAGCAGCTATGAAGGCAGACTACACAACACTAGAATGTCAGTTTTCTGGCCACATTTTTGCTTTTCAAAATACAATCTACACATTTAGGGTAGCAGGAGGCAAACATTTTGTGTGGTTGAGGTCAAAAAAAAAAAAAAGCCTTCACAAAATCTTTTTACTGAATTTCAGGAGGTTTAGAAGAAGCGACTGAATCTCCAGGGTTTTGTAGAGAAGCTTAAAAACAGTAGAAAAATGTTCCAATAAAAGCATTAGTAATTCCAGTTTCTTCCTGCCAGTGTTCAGCAAACACTCGAGGAGGTGCTCATCAGCATTCCTCCTGCAAGGCTGCTGGGCACAGATAAGCACCTCAAATGTTATCACTTCCTACGGCAACAGCTTGTGCCAAAAAAAAAAAAAAAAAAGCTGACTGTAAGAAGAAAGATGGTTGTGTCCTACTGCCATCTCAAAAACACTCATGACTCAAGGAAGGAGCAACCCAAACACAGGTGTAGAACTGTTTATTACAGCCAAGATCACTTGAGCTTGCTGTCTCTGAGCTGTGGGGTGCAGCCTCCTCCTCCTCCATGTGTCCCACCACCTCCTTTGTGTCAGCTCTTCTGTTTGAGCCACCAGAACAGATTCAGCACCCTGAGGAAAGTAGAGGATGGAAAAGGAAACAGGACCATCTCAGTAAATCCTGCAAAGTCCAATGTGTCTAGTGAAGGAATTGGCTTTGCACCATCTCTCTCATTAGGCTGTCACCTTCTCACAGGTGGCTTGCTTTAGATTTTTTTTATTTAAGTACAGGTGCCAAAGGACATTAATACTGGCCAATTTTAAATGTGGAAAAAGTCATTCTGCCCTAGAGCTCCAGTACCCAAGGTGATGCAAACATGAACACTCAACTAAGTTTTTGCTTTGAAGCATCTTCTTCAGATCCTTCTCTGTTGACTACTTTGGGAACTTGGGCAGTAGGTGAACACTAGCACACAGATCTTGCCTCCACTGTTTTTTTTCCTTTGAAGTTTTTATGAAGAAGCAGAGAAGTAGAAGGATGTATCAATCACTGTAATAGTGAAACTCAAGTAATAATATAAGTAAGGAAAATTCAGAATAACGGTCAAGCACTGCAACAGGCTTCCAAGTTGTAGAACCTCCATCTCTGGAGATATTTCAAAGCTGGCCTTGAGCAACCCAATCCAACAGGAAAGTTGGCCCTACTCTTAGCAGGGGCTGGACTACACGGCCTCTAACCTAAATGATACCAGGAGTTTGTAACAATGTTTTTTTTACATTTATTTAAATACAACACAGGCAAATAGCTATGGAAAACACTCTTAAGAAGTTTAACAAGCATGTCAGTTTAATTAGGAGATGCAAAAGCTGTCACTTCAGTTCTCTACCTGGAAGGCTGTGTCCAGCAAGAACTGAAGAGGAAGGATTTGATAAGCTTAAAGTGGAATGACCAAAGAAAAGAACAGCTTTGGAAAAAAACAAATCCAAATTTCTCTAGCCAGAGACGAAGCTATCCTCATAGAGATGCAGACAAACCAAACCAAACTTCCTTCTGGTAACTATCAGAAAGGTGTATTTTTCCCTTGGTTTGCTGAAAGGCCACATTTCTGCAAGGGTTATGCCACACCATGTCACAACCCTGCTGTTACGCAAGTGTGGCTTCTGAGGAGTTCTCCAACTCTGTTTACACTTCTAACTCTGCAATCTCACTGTTCCCGCACAGCCAAGCTCTGCAGTGACTGAACCTCCTCTTGCACCATGTTGTCCCACACTTACCATTTTGTCACCTTTTTGTGTGGTCGCTTGCTGCTCAGCCTTAGCTCACGTTGGCTAGAGATTGTTCTCCTCCTCCTTCCTTTTTGTTTTTCCTGGTGGATTTTAGCTCGCTTCCCCCCAAAACTATTTTTACCCTCTTGTTAGCATGCCGAGTAGGGTGCTGCTATCAGCTACCCACCACCTGGGGTGCTGTGGTTAGCTTGTGGCTAAGCTGCAGCCCACAGCAGGGATGAGAGCACAGGGGCTGCCCCCCAGGCTGGAGGTGCCAGGTCTCACACACCGAAGGAATGTTAATCTTCAAGGAGGTATTTTCTTATTTAAACTGCCGTGTCTTCTCTCACACACTTCCCCACATTAAGCTACATAATTTCCAGGTGGGAAGCAGATGAATGTGAAGCACACATCAATACTCAAATGCACAACAGAGTGAGCAGAGAATAAAATTAATTTTGAGTCCAAAGTGTCAAAAAAAGTTTTGTCCACATCTATCACGGCATGAGTCACACATTAATGGCAGGCAATTCAGTTTCCTGGGGAGCCCTCCAGAGGTAGGCATATTAGTCTCCTTCATCTTCCCACTCTGAAGAGGCTTTAATCTGTTTTAAAAGCAGTTTGATTAAGCTGATTATCTCTGCACACTAGTTTAAAAAGATCACTTCCCTTATAGCCTTCGAAAATTAAATGCAGAAGCAACAGTTCAGTTCAAACAAAACATCTCCAACAGTAAACAAAGATTGAAATGATGGAAGAATGAAGCAGGCAAGGTGGTAAAAGCCCTGCTGAGACTGCAGCTACCTAATAGCTAACAGTAGTAAAGTGAAATTTGATCTTGCTTTAAGAAAGGTCTATTTTCCCCTAATTGATGTAAAGAATAAAAAGCAGTGGAAATTTAGGTGGGATTGCAGTTTTAATTATTCCAGTAGATAAGTTTTTTAAGGGAAGTGTTTCTGAATAAAAGATTATATCTCGATATTCTCCTTCACTGATCTTGAAACAACCCAGGGCAAGAGACCACAGCCAGCTTGAAAGCAAAATCTGAAGAAAAAGATAATTTTAAGATTTCAGGTTTTCTTTTAATTCCTTTTTCATTTGGATAAAATCCTGAGATCCAAATGTTGCAACTGCTCATACATAAACCAAGAGACAATTTACTCTTCAGATCTGCTGAATCACCAGAAGTTGAAAACTCAAATTAACCCATTCTCTCATTTTCCTTTTATTTCAATTGTTTTGTGTCCCTCAATTTTATGTGCATGACAGAAGTAACATCACCAATAAGGGCTAATGAGCTACAGACTGGTCTGAACCACAGAGAGATGTGAATCTAGCAGTCAATAGCTGAAACCTGGGCACAGAATGCTGACCAGGGCCTGAGCTGCTGGAAACCTGGTGGGTTTCTTTAACCCACTTGAGGTGGTTAAAGCAAGAAAGGTGACCAAATTCCTGGGGATGGCATGCCAAAGTCAACCAAAGAGCCACGAAAAGGAGGGCAATATTAGATTGAAGCTATGAAAGAGAAAAAGCAAGACTGAGACCAGACAGAAGTTTCCATTTGAAATGGCAGAACAGGGTTAGAAGGGAATCATTTGCTCCTCATCCTTCTTCCTCTTTTCTCACTCAGGTCCCCATGGCCTGTTTGCCATGAGTCAGACTCCCTCCTCTGCTTCTCCCCTCTAGAGGAAAAGCAACAAATAGGGAGAAGAGGCTGTTAATCAAGGTCTCAAAGCCTTTACTCATCCTACCAAAACACCTATCCATCCCCTCTTCCCTCTTTGGTAACATTTTTGCTTTTAGTCAGTGCTTTCTGTTAACTGAGTAAGTACTAGACAGGGGTAGCTGTTCTAGGAGAGTGGATCACACAACACCCAACCAAGCCCCTCACTTGTTGCACTGTATCTGCAGTCAGTGCAACACTAGTGATCTCCAAACAATTAGAGAGTTTTGAAAATGGGAAGAACCAAGAAGGAAATCTGATTTGAAAACTCCTTTGGAGTTTCAAGTTACACTCCCATGAGACTTTTTCTCTCCACTCACTCCTTTAGGGCACTGTACAGACAGTTGCAGCTGTTGGCCCAAAAATGTGTAAGTTGACCTCATTTTCACCGTATTTTAGCTTTTAAAGCTTCTTTAACAAAACACCACTCAATGCTTTTGTGATAAGACAACATTATTGAAATAGTAAGTACCTGCTATGAATAAACATTCATTTCCCAAAGCATTAAGTAGAATAAATTTTTTTTAAGTGTCAGTAACAGGAACCTCAGCTCCCCACAGAGGCTCTGAGCAGCAGCATGGATCACAGAGCCAGTAGCAGGCAGGACACTGAACTCTGGTTTCTGTTATCAAGGCCTATAATTAGACATCACTTTTACTCCACACCTTGCACAATGCAATTATGGACTACTCACATTTTAATTCATTAAAAATGAAATTGCATTGAAAAACCCTGTTCTGTCAAGGAAGCTATTTGGGTAAGATGCATATCCACCTTCACTGTCTTCATGGAGGAAGATTTCAGAGGCTCAATGTTCAGAGACTTCACCTTACACATGTGTGGAAGTTCATCACTTCAAGTGACCTAAACATTAGCACTTGGTAAAGTCATGACACCCTCCAAATAGGTTTTTATTTGACACATATAAAAGTGGCTTTGCTTTTGAAAAGAGACTATGCTCACATATCTTTTCTCTTGGTGGGCCATCAGAAAGGGTACTGCTCCCACAGTGCTCCCCAACAACATGCTCCCTCTTACCTTACACCACCTCAAACATTTCAGACCCCTCATAACTCATTGCTTAGATGCAAGACAAAGCTAATCCAGAAGGTTCTAGCACTACTACTCCACACTGCTGCAGATGTTGTTTGCTTCCAGAGCAGGTGCTGATAAAAAGCACTGTCTGAAAGCAACCACATGACATCCAGCATTGACAGAACTTGAGGCAGTTTAAGAATCCTTTCAACACCTGCAGAAGCGACATTTTCTTTATATTACTATTCAATTAACTTGCTTATCCCAAACTTACTTACATATTTATCTCTCAAAGCATTAGGTGGGCTCAATTTAAATGGCAGAGTTTACCGTGCAAGTATCAACTACACCCTAAAAGCCCTGATTTGCACTAGAGCTATTAAGCAGACAACTGTGTCCTGTCCAGATGCCTTTAGGTATAAAAATGATATTTCTCCAGCATCTGTGAACTTAGGAATGGAGCACTAGTCTCTTCCAACTGAGCATGGCACGGGATAAGTAGTTTTGATCACAGCATTAGTAGTACTGCTTATTTACACTATAAAACAGTAAGTTAATACAAGTGTTGAGTTCAAGTATTTCTTTATTAGTACATGCAAAACAACCCTGGTAATATAATAGAACCAAGCAGTGATATTCAAGGATCTGACCTAGGCAGAAAGCCAGCTATACTCAAATCACAAGAGACCCTCTTCATGAGCTGACCACCTAAATTTCACATTTCAGGAGTTTATCAAGGATCAGGCATGCATTTCTAGGATCATATACAGCTGTTTTCTAGAGAGCAGACCAAATACTTGTTTGGGCATCATCCACAACATTGCCAAGAGACCAACAGAATCCACTATTCAACAGCTACTTAATATGTAAATACTGTAAGGCAAAAGTCAAATTATGACAAGATAAAACCATGTCTGCTTGAGCATGATAAGACAACCAGCAAGGCTGGGTAGGGAAGCACTAGCAGCTTGAGTAGAAGGAATGTTCTGCTAGCTCCTAATTAGACGATTTAAAGACAGACATGATTGCCCAGGGTACAGCCCCCTCCCTACATTTGCACAGCGAACCCCTTCCAGACTAGGATAAACAGGTTATTGCATAAATCCATTTCCAGTTTCACTTCTCCAGGCTTTCAGCAGAATGCTGTTACTAGTCCAGGTTTTACAGAGGGAGGGAAGACTCACACCAGCACTGCCCTTCAGCTTGGCACAGGAGGGAAGAACTTAGGCTCCCTACACATATTAAGGCACACACAGAACTCAGATGCTTTCCCTAATTAAGGAAGCTTCCTATATTTAGACCATAAGGGACAAACAAATTGGCTTTGCTACCAGCACACTGCCTCCAAGAAACCTGCTACCTCCTGTCCATCTTTTGGTCAGCTGATTCAATTCACTAAAGCTGGGAGAAAAAGCAGAAGAGTTGTTCTCCTCTAGTTAAACCACTTCCACATCTTCCAAATATTAAGACAGTTGTTTATTTCCTTCTTTTTCCATTCATGGAAAGTCAGTTACTTTCAGAAGCAGGAAATGTGACTGCCAAAATACCACTTTCCATTTGCAAGTTGCACTTAAGACCTGGAGATAGGACTCCACAACTTAAATAAAAAGCGAGCAAGAGTTTCTGCCATTCAGTGTCCTTTTTCTGTGTATGTTTCTAGGACTCTTTTAAGAGTCTTGCTTGAGTCTAATAATACACTAAGGATTTACACAGCATTTGTACAAGGCCTTGCTTGATGTGGGAAGCAGGAGGCACAGTAGGTAGTCTCACATCTCTTACAATCGCCTAAAAAAATTGGAAGCAATTGTTAATGTGTTTCAATTTCTGTAACTAGTTCTGAAAATCAATTACATCCATTATGGGTATCAAAAGTACAGGTCTTCAGACAGACTAGTTAATTTTCTCTAACAGCAAAATGTATTCCTCTAAAGGTATGGCAGTTGTGTTTTAGAAACAGTTGGCTCTCTATAAATTTTTTAAGTTTATTTATTTTTAAATCCAGCAACCCTCCAGCTATTGAACTGAGGCAGCATGGTATGCAACCTTCTTGTTCAAATCTTGTTCAAATCCAAGGCAAGAATTATGAGTTCTAAAGTCATGTTTCCAGAATAGCCAGGGAGGATGGGTTCATGACAACTCTCTAAAAACCTTCTCTCTATATTACACCATCCATAATACTCAAGACCACAAACTCATCAGTTTACAGTAAAGTTGCACAGACATTCAGCGCCAAGAAAACATTTACTTGGATTAGCCAAGAAAAAATTTACTTGGATTAACAGAATATGCTTATTCTAGAAAACTAAACAGCATGAAGCCGAAGTTAAACATGTTTAGGTATTTCAGAGGCACCAAAGGAGGTTTTGTGGTTGTTTCCAAAGCACATATGTATACCAAAAGACTGAGCTTCAGTCAGAGGCAAAAGTTCTGCAGACTGCAGCTCTGCTAGAGAAACAAGTTAATATTGACTAGTCAGAGACGGTCTCTCCCCTCCTCCCTCTGATATTTAAAATTAAAAATCTGTCAACCTAAATACTCAAGCCTCCTCAGGAAGGTACAGACAGGTACCTACCCTATTTGGAAAAAGGAATCAATCCTATAGCTCCCTGTTTCAATGGTTAGTTCAACCAACAGGAATCAGTTTCTCTAGGGAACATGAAGATTTCTGTCTGGATTTCCCACCTGTTCAATAACCCACACCGAGTTCTGCAGAGCTGATTAGTTTTTACCAAAAAGAGGCATTACTCTAGTATCCTTTTTTATACTAAATGCCTTTAAAAAAAAAAACATGACAATGCAGTAATACAAGATAATAATAGGTGTCTGTATGTACAAATACATTCCTACAACAACTCAACACTAGAAGCACTTAAGCCACAGCAACCTTTGTTTCTAGACTTTAAAACCTCTTATTTTCTCGAGACTCACTCATATTGGTAGATACAACCTGAGAAGGAAGAACACTAATAATACAGAGAACACAAGTCATTTCAGTGTTTTATCCTTTAGAGAACATCTACTTCTTTTCTGTATGACTCAAAACCTAGTTTACTACTAAAAGACTCGGCTGTAATTAAGAGATAAACCATAAAGAAACAAAAAGTTTGTGCTCTTCAGGTTACTTAAACACCCTGCATCCACATCTTTCCCACAGGCATTGTGGAATGAGTGCAGTTCAACAGCTAATTGTGTTAGTGATGCATCGGGTAATTCTCATTTTAAATATTATTTAAACCCAGATTTAAAGGAAAATATGTGCATCAGTATGCAGGAAACTTCAGTTATCCACTTCAATTTTGTTTTGCATTTGAATAGTTACCAGGCAGCAAGACTTAACTTTCCTTTAAAGAAGTATTAAAAAAATGTAACCACCTTTACAATAAAGTTGTTGCACATCCCCTTTGAGTTGTATTTAAGAAGACATGTGAGAACATGCACATATTAGTCCACGAGTTTGCTTAAAGACTTTAAAATACACATCAGTAGATGTGGTGCTTCAAGAGATGGTTTAGTGGTCACAGGGGTGTAGGGCTGATAGCTGGACTTGATCTTGAAGGCCTTTTCCAACCTTTATGATTCCATGATTCTCTGATGTGTACCACTTGAGTTCTCTCACCTGTAACTTGCAGATGTCAAGCTTCAATTAAATGCACAGAAGTAGCATTTCACAGTAAAAATTAAGATCAACCAAATTAGTCTGTTTTTATCCTTCAACTTGAGGTACCCTCTGGTAACTGACTTGGCAGCCAAAGCAAGTCTGCATTTACGGCATGTGAACTCAGAGGTCTCTGTCTTAAGCCTATGAGGATGAAGTTGCATTTGATTAGATTAAAAAAGTAAATCAGAAAATTTCTGGCAAGGAAGCAGATACAACATTAATAAGGCAAAATAAGTAAGTTTAGTGCTCAAGTTTTGGGTCATAATGCACAGCGTTGTTTTGATGAAATTGAATAGTAAACAACCCAGACCTCAACTGACAACCTCTTGTTCCATGTACGCAGGATGAATCTGCTGACAACACATGAACCCAACACTGAAACTCAGTCTCCTCATGTACTCAAGAATCTCCTTAAAGTTATGAGGTGTCAACCTTGGTCAAAGCCCAAACCAAAAAAGGGCAGGAATTTATTTCATTCCTGTAACTATAAAAATACAAGCTGCCTGCAATAAAGTTTGCCATCAGGTCCAGGAGGACTGAATTTCACAGAAGTTTTCCTTCTAAGACAGACTCACATTCACACCAGAGATTTCTGGGCTCTTGACATTCATGAGATTCAATAACTAGTTACAAGATAAGTTATTTCTGCCCATTTAAATCCAAACAGCAAGCATGAAGAACCAGGACAGATACACGTGCAAAAGAAAATCATAACAATTTAGGTTGAATGGGACACCTGAACATCAGTTAGAACAAGCCACTACTTGACAGAGTTCCAATTAAAGTTGCTTATCCAGCCAAGGTTTCAGTATCTCCAAGCATATTCTTTCTAGACAACTGGTTCAAATATTAAGGTTGGAATCTTAAATAAGTTCAGAAGCATCCTCAAAGACAAAGAAAGCCTCCACATTGAGCAAAAACCAGAAAACAAGGATAAGAATGTCCAGAATACTGAAGTCTGCCTCACTTACTTTAAGCCTTTATTTCAAGAGGTTATGCAGTTGGTGTAACACTGTCTACATGTGAAGACAAAGCTAGAAGCAAATGCCCAGAGCTGAGATGAAAAATCATCTGCAATTTAGATAAACAGCAGCTCACAGCAGGAACAACTCAGTACTCGGGTCTGGCATTTCTGAAAGAGCTTGCATACAGTTGTCATATCTAGATTTAAATGTCAAAAAAATGCCTAATGCCTCTCCAGGATGAAAGATTAATTTTTTATATGGGAAAGCTTACTTGGCAAGCTTAAATTCACCTGCCAATGAAGTACAATGATCCAAGGTATGTATGTTTTATTAGAAGTACCACATCTGTACCACTGAGTTGAAAATCCAACATTTCTGCCTCAGTTCAGGTCCTGCAGACAGAACTGGTTTGAGTCTTCCCTCATGGTGGCAGCTTCCAGACTAACCAAGAAATCCATAAAACGGTACTTACAGCTGAGCTTTATGTTCAGCCTGCATTTCAACCTTGACATGACCTGAAGCTGTTTTTTTTTCTAGTTATCATTACCACAGGTGCTGAGAAACAGATCTCCCAGGAACAGGTAAGAAACAATGGCCTGGTTTGGTATTTTGCTAATTTACATAAAACAGCTCAACGAGTCAGAGCACTGTGTAATGCTGCTGCAAGGCAAGAGATCCTTGACAGGGCAGGAGTGCTTTGGTGATGGATTTCTGGACCAGAAGTTAAGGTTGTTACAGGTAGTTGCACAATAAAGTAAACAAGGGAGGCAGAGCTGACAGCCTGAGATCTGTGTATTAATGACACAGCAGGTATTTTCACTACTCACACACCATGGAAATCAACTTAGGAAATTCAAGCACTGTGAATTCAAGACCTGTGAAGCTTTAGTTCAGCTTCTTGTGGAATTATGTATTATTCCCAATTCCATTCTCAGTCTTTTCCTTCCCATAAATCCCTACCCTTACTCAGTGAACTAGGTGGCTAATACTCTCTGAACCCAGAACTTTTAATTATATTCACTTATACTAAACCCTGTAATCGGTGTGGGCTTCTGAAACAAGTAAACCTTTTCTACACTGCTCATTTTACAGCACCTCTTCTGCTAAAGACCCACAGTGCTTACCACAGTTTTCACAGTCCCATATGGTTAAGTGGGAGTGATGTATTTTTAAAAGGTTGAAAAAGTAGGCACAGTATGAGTTCAAAGCATGAGAAGGATCATCTAGTTTCAGTACCCAGAGCAGATAGCTGTAGTTCTTCAAATGCTCCCAATTTTTACAGTATTCTGCTCTGTATCTGGGAAATACAACTTCACTAGATAGGAGTCTGAGGTGAAGAGATGAGTACTCAGACCTGGAGTTGTGTATTTAACACCAAAACCATAACCCTACACACAGGAGAGTCCAGTGACTTAATAGCCAGCACCCCAATCCACAACAGGGCAGGGACACATCTTCAGGATGGCAGCCACCTGACTCACCAGACCACCCCTAGAACCTCTTCCCAAATACAGTAAGCCCTCACTCAATGCTTCTGCAAGTACCAGGTAATTTTAGATCTTACTGGGACACATGAATGTTCTGGATTTCTTTCCATGTCCAAGGCTATTGCAGCCCCTCCTTAAAATGATCTGTTATTACCTGTGGGAATGAACTACCAACCACAGTACACTCACTGCAACAGTCAAAAGATCAGACAGCTTGTTAGGCATTTAACTAGCCAATCATCACTCCTCCCACAAACAGCTTAATCTGATTATATTAGTTTATTGGCTCAATTGCACAGCACAGATAAACCTCTTTTGGAGGGAGATGAGCTCCCTGGCAAGCCTACAGAATAGAGCAGTACTCATTTGGCAGGGAAGCTGGATCAACAGCAACAGCCACATATATATATACACACACATATATAAGGAACCCAGATTATCAAGTCATTAGAGCCAAAATGAGTCCATGTACCTAATGCCCACAGCCTCCTTTAAATTGGTCAGCCCTAGAGCTAGGGGTAGAGTTGTCCAGTTGTATTACCTTGAACACAATGTTAGTGAAAATCCCTCAGCAAATTAGGTAATCTTTCTCCCCTTTAGTTTCCTTGCAGAGTAGCATATGGCAGAGTTTGAGCTGACAAAGCCACATACATGAGGGGGAAGTGTGCACAGCACTAACACAATTTTACACATGCTCAAGCTACATTAAGGCTAAAACCAGAAACCCAACAAGGTTCACAGGCTACTGTACCACATTTTTCCACAAATAAGAAGCAGCTGTCCCTCCCCAAGATGCTTTTCCCTCCATATGCTTTTATTGTTGCAAGTCCCCCAGGTGTTTTGTCAGGCTCCCACAGCTGCCCTGAAGCCCTGCAATTCTGGGCTGAACATCACCTCTGTGCAGACCCCACACTGAGGAACCCCTTCATCTGGCTTTGGGCACTAGTTGTTTCTCAATTTTAGAAGCAGGCTCTTTTCTTTAAACCATTAAAGAAAGTCATTAAATTAGTTTTCAAGTCAGTACATGTAACACATCACATGCCACCTGCCTCAGTGAGGCATCAGTGCCTTGCTTAAACCATGTCTGCCTTAGCTTTAACTCACCTACCTTATCAAAAGGATGTCAGAAGTCTGATGCAAGTTCACCTCTAACATACTCGTTATCCTCTTAGGAGCCACTGAATGAAATGTGAGTTAATGAATAACACAGTAGGAATTATTTCATTATCCCCATGATGAAAGAGAGCCATCTAATTCTTGGATGTGATGTCAGACTTGAGAACCAGCCAGTGATACTTACTCAGGCTTCCACTGTTCAGTCAACTATTGCCCCAATGGCGCTCCCAGGGACAGGCTTGCAGACTGCTCTGACAGCTCGAGCAAGCCTGCCAGGGCATGAAGCAAAGCTCCTGAGAGCAGCTCCAGGATGAATTAAAGCAGCAAGGAACCAATGCCTGTCATTTTGCTTCCAGAGGACAAGAAGGGGAGTTTTTTTTGCAGCATACATTTAACGCAGAGGCTTAGTACAGGTCTGAAGTCAATGCTGTTAACAGCATGTCAGCTCTTTACCTTTTTCCTCTCACCACACCTCTACTTTTACAGAGTCTCAACCCACTCCAAGTTAACACCTGCCCCTGCTACTGCCTAAGCCAGCCTGTCTATAGCATTCCAGCAGAAGCCCAAGACACTTAAAGGGAAATCTGAAGCAAGGTCTAGATCTTTCATCAGGCATTGGCCATCCTGTCTTCTGGCACTCAAGGCTACCCCACTTCTACTTTTAATTAAACTAATGCTTTTCACTGTAGAGCCCAATACCTTGCGACTTCAAGTAGATGCTCACTCCCCTGTAAAAAACACCCATCTCCTGCTAGCATAGGTAGGAAGGAGGACAACGGGAAGAAAGAATTCCTCTGTCTATCAAAGTCCTCCTTCAGGTCACTAAGACATTTGCCTGGAATTAAAAGCAAGCTTTAGATTGCCTGAAGAGCTTGTATGCTTAAAAGACCACCCAGTTCTGCCAAGGAGACCAGGCAGTTTAAGACTATGTTAAGAGATATATTTTGGCCATTTCATAACCTTTAATGTCCACTCTCATTGGTACCAGGACAGCTTTGCTAGGTAGTGCCCTTCAGATAGTTTGACTCTTGGGACATGTGTTCCTTCCCGTCCAGAACGCCCATGTCCTTCCTTTAAATTACACAGGCAGAAGCCAGTTCAGGGACAAGCAGCAGACATGGGAACACTTCATACCAAGCCATGCCAGAAGCTTGCACTACTTATGAGGTATTCCCTTCTGACAACCTGACTGAAGAGAAATAAACTAGGTTTTTATCTTGCTTGCGTACTAAGTAAGAATAAGCAGAAAGTCTGGAAGACCAAAACTAGAAGATGGACTTCTCCTGCAGATGGAAAACCAGGACCATCTTCCTGATGTGTCATATCCACTGACAGAGCCCAATGTGAGCTTTGCAAGCAGTTCCCTGCACGGACTGCAGAAACTGAGATCACTCCCTTTTGAAGGAGCCAGACTCCCCCACAACCTGCAGCGAGCAGTCCCTTCTGAAAAGCCACACACTGAGTCTGCACAACACATCAGAAGCCAAGGATAATTGTTCCAGACTCCAAATCACACTGAAAGAAACACTATCTTCAAGCCCAGCATGTGCTCTTCTATCATTCTCACGTGAGGGTGCACATGTAAGATATATTCCTTTTCAAGTCCTGGCATCACAATTACTCTAATGCAATGCTGAAGTCTATTTCAAATGGCTCTGTTAATAAGATAGCTGGCTTCCATATGGCCATTAAGCTACCCTAGACTCTAAAACTACTATTGTTCATAAGAATTCATCTTAAATTCTTCAATAATCACTCAAATTACCTAGATTTAAATACAATACCAATCTGATGGCAGTATCTGTAGAATCAATAGAAAATATATTAGGATACATTATCAAAAGTTGCATTTGGTAAGTTTCTATTACACTAGAAGCTTCTGAACTAGTATGGAACAGCATCATCACCCAGCTCTGCCAGTAAACAGCATCTCCCTGTACATATGGGGCATCTGTGTGCAGGCACTCCCTGAGCCTTCAAGTCTTCACCTCAACACAAGCCCTTAGTGCCAAGCAGAACATCTTGAGGTGCTCACCCACTTAGTGACCATCTACTTAAAAGTAGAGCTGGAAATCAGTGCCTGAAGACAAGCACAATAGCACAGCAGAAGAAAAGAAACCCATTTACAAGATGGTAACGGGTAGCACTGATGCCCTCACTTGTGGCACCTACTTGCCCAGTGGTAAATGCTTTAAGTTCAATCATATGTTTACACTTCCCACTGAGTCTGAACTGTCCTTCCACAAGACAAAGCTCTTCAGAGCTTTTCCGTGGGGCTGTATCTGCACTATTCTTACAGCAGTGATGGGTCATCAAGGTGCCATGCCAAGAAAACTGCCAGAGCCATCTGCACCCAGAAGAGATGAATCTTTACTGGAAGCATCTTTAGTGCCATGGTCCACATCAGCTGTACACAAAAACTTCCCAAGACCCCTTAAGTGAGGCTCTTTTCACCTAAAGCCAGGTCCTGTCCCCTTTTAGAAAGGCCCACGTTCTGTCCCTTTGTGAGTAGTTCTTTCTTATTATGGACTCCCACCTGAGGAGACAGACATAGGCTTGAGTCAACTGTGTGGTTTGGTGGGAGGGACAGGACAGAAATATCTAAGTGTCCTTAACTCTGCGGCTTCCAGCTTAAATACATCTAGACAGAATCACTAGAAGGAAGTAAACAATGTCATCCAGACTGTCTGTGGAAGCACTAGTAATTAAAATAAACCTATGTGCACACCACATTCTCTGGTGTCCAGATGCAAAGCAGGACAAGCAGCTCACCAGACATACCCTGTATTAACAGAACAAACAGCTGTTATCCTCAACAGCTGTAAAGCCAGTACAATTCTTCCTGCCCACCTCAAGCTTTTTAGTAAAATTAAGTAGCTGCCTAAGTGAGAGTCAGTTAGAAAGTTGTTCTGTCACCACCACTGTTTTCTCAAAGCTTAACAATTAAATCAAGTATTCCACTACTGGAATTTTCATTACCAGGAAGTTGCAGTAATGCTTATTGCATATGGTTCTTGGTTTGTTCTCCCAGTATGGTAACTTAATCAGTTCAATGCTTTCAGTTAATTATTATTGCTTAACTAAGGTAAATGCAAACAGAGACCTGAAAAGCATGAAATAATCTGCAGGAAACCAAGCTCAATTGCTTAAAGATAAACTGAACGCTTCATGATTGCCTGCAAGTGTCAGGGAAATTCTCACACAGCTCTAATATGCAAGAGAAATTTAAACCCCTGCTGTTTAGAGCTTCAGAAAATGGCCACAAAAATTACACAGTGAGGTAAAGAGACATTTTACTCTATCTAGCATTTGGGATTAGCAATGAAGAACACTATATCACATTATATAAAAAAAGAACTAGAACCTGGATGCAGTATTTCCAGGATATTCTGTCAGACTTTGATTCTCTCAGCAACAAAGCATAAATAAGCATGAATGATTCTCTGGAGAGTCCACCAAAACCCCAAAGATACTGGTTCTCTAGAGCTGCTTCTACACCAAACAAAAAGTACTTTCAGACACATTCCTATCATTTGATTGAGGGCAGCACCAAGGATTTAATGGAATGTTACACTAAAATTCAGCCCTGTCACAGCCTTATTTTACAAAAGGGCTACCAGTTGCCAGAGAAGTTTCACTGATTTGCACTGACGAGGTTGAACTCTGAACTGTTTGAACTGGTACCTCACTTGAGATTGCCAATGTGAAAGGTTCAAGCTATAGATGAAAGCCTGTGAACTTAGACAGTGGAAGTGACTTCCACAAAACAATGAGCTTCCCTCAGCAAGAGCAGCCTGTTAAGAAGCGAACAGAAAACTAGAAAGAGTGATTCAAGTGTCAGTCTTCATGAGACTAGCCAGGACAAAGTGTTTTTTGTTTCTACCTTTGAGATCTTGACAAATCAAAAATAGATTAAATGTGTTAGCAGACTAGCTTCTACCTCACAGACTGATACATGATCCCATGGCAGAGATCTGCCAATACTCTGAATAACTTAACCCAGAGCAGACACAGCAATGCATATGTTCCCTTTTCCTTGTAAGTTCGAAGCAAATCATGCCTTTTCAGCATTACAGTAAGCTGACAGGTAATCATTTTACTTACAGTCAAGATAAAGTAAAACCCAGAAAGAGCTAGAGGTCCTTACTGTACAGGTATCAAGCAACATGAATAACAAATTTAAGTATTGTCAGAGCAAGGAGAATTATCTGCTGGAGTAGTCACGAATGAAGGCTGTATTACTTCTAGGAACAGGCTCTGAAATACGTGTTTGTATTTTGTACATTTGTAACCTTGCTAAGCATTACTTTTTTTGCAGCTCCATGATCAAAACAGAGCTACTGAATTGCTTTCCAGTATGAAGTTTCAGTGCACTAGTTCTCACTACTGAACTCAACACACAGCTGCCTTAACTACAAATCCAATAGCCCACTATTCTGTAACTGACCAGGACAAAGCACACACCATCAGTGGAAAACACATGAGCATTTAAGAGGTAACATATCAAATCCTACCACAAATACTAAACAAAAAACAGCAATTCAACTGTTAAAAATAATTCTGAGAAAAAGGAATGCATCTGCTGCCACTTCTTCCATAAATCTAATACCACTCCAGGCCAGTGTCAGACAGCAGCTGAGGCAAACCCTTGGAGAGCTGCACCTTCTGCAGGTGACAAATTCAGTTTAACTGAGCTACAGAACAGTTTGAGGAGTTGCATTTTTGAGACATAATCTGAAATCAGTAGTAATTGGGACCCTTTCAGTATTTAGGCCTTCCCGTACCAGAGGTTCAGCCAACACCCCAGAGCTGTGAGGCAGCTGCTGTCCTTAGCTCCAGCTGGATGACCCACAGAGCAGCCCTGGTCCTCTGTACCTGTCCTGGACTACAGCACACAAGCAGCACCCTATCTAGTGAAGGCTGATGGAAGCCAACAACTTTCTTTAGGATAGGGACCATTTTACCTAGAGAAGCAACATAAAGCACTGCAGAAGCACTTAATAAATATTTTACTTGCAGCAACCTTGGCCTAGAAGCATTAAAATACTCCCCTCCAGAGTAGATCAGTGAACTGATCTACTGATCAACACAGCACTAAGTCAGCCAGTTAAACCCAGAAGACGCAATGGGCTGAGGCAACACAAAGGTTAAGTTGAAGATTTCTACCTCAGATTTGTGTTCAAGGAAGGCTGTGTCATCTGTGATAAGGAGTTAAAATACTGGAAGGAAGAGAAATAACCACATATGAGTTGCTTAACTCCCATCCCACTAGCTCAGTATGAGCAACACTTCTGTGAAGACTTTTACATCAAGTTACCTTGAAATACTAAACCAGGATATTATTCAAACCTACAGTTTTACACAAAAAAATCCTGCTATTTCTCCCTTTGAAAATTCACTGAGGCTTGAAGGTAGAGCAAACATAACCAGACAAATTAGAAGATTTATTCCTTTATTTCAGAATCAAAGCCTTAAGACTCTTCCATTCAACCTACTTCAGCATCAAGCACCTCATTATTCCACACACCCAGCAGATGTTACAGTATTCACCCAGCCTACTTTGTTTATACAAAACATTAGTAAGCACTTTTCCTCATTCCTCCCCCAAAAGAAAGCCTGCAAAATTGACATCAGATACAAGGTAAAATACATGACTTCCAAGGTAAAGCTGAAGTTAGATGCTCTTCACCTCTTAAGTATTTGGACAAATCTCCAGAGTTTCACATGCAAAAACTCACTAGCAGACTACCTCCTAATTTAGTTCAACACTGTATATAAACAAAACTGATGAATGAAAAAGATGTAACAGGACAGGCACAGCTGTTTTTTCTCTAAAGCTCACATTTACTTATTTCTGTTAAAGGAAAAAACTTCCCTACCCATTAAGTTTATAGTGACATACACCTTGGTATTTCAATAACAGATCTAGAGATGTAGGACATAGGTGAATAAGCAGGAGCTAACTCTTAAAACAAATGCAGGTTTTAACAGGATAAATTCCTATTCTATACTTACAGAGTTTAAAGGTTACAAAAACCTTTGTTGGAGGAACAGATCAACACCTGGCAACAAGCTCTTTATAACATGTCAAAGCTGCTCTGAATTCCATGTAGAGGCTGAGCTGTCACACAGCACAACCTACGGATTCCCAGCTTCACAGACAGATTTAAAATTTTCTCTGCCACATTCTTACATGCAATGAAGTACATTAAAGTACACTGCTTAAACTGTGAGTTCTGGTTAAAGTGTTATTAAAAATAAATAAATAAAAGTAACCAAGTCATTGGCACAATTTTTGAGAGGTTACAGGTAAAGCAGGTCTTCAGAAGGCAGCCAAAAAGCAGCAGGTTCTTGAAACAAGTTTCCATCTATCATATGTTTCAACATGTACAAACTCTGCTAAGTCATATCTTTCAACAATACTTAGCACAAAGTCACCCAGGGGAGAATACAAAGGCAAAACCTGACTAATGACTATTGAAACATGGGGCTGGTTCTGTTTTCTTTTGCAAACATGATGGATGCACCGAGTTGTTTATTTAGCTACAAATAGTTAAGTAGATCTTAAGAAGACCAACCCATACAGGGCCCCTCTTCTTCCTCCTAAGTTTTCCAGAGTCAAACAGGAGGCTTAAAGCACCTAGAAAACAGGTGCTACAGCATGGATTTATACTTTACTGTTCATGAAGTTAAAAAGCTGACCTTCCACAAGCAGTAAAAAACCCAGCTGGCTACATCTGCAACATGTGCTTCACAGCTACATCTTCAAACTCCTTAAAAAAATCTCGGCAATAAACCCATGGAGCCTCACCAACCTACCTGAACAGCCTCAAGTATTCTCAGCACCTGCAGAAGCAGCTACCACACTCCAAACCCAGTCTGGAAATTCAAACGAGCTCTAGGAATTCTTTAATTGTCTTGGCAAGAGGCAGTACAAAAATTGTGAAGTTTAAGCACATAAATTAGTTTTTGGGGAGTTTTTCTGACATTGGAACTTTCTTTAAGCTGTAAGTTTAGCTAGATTCCCCGTAGTCTACCTGCTTGCTTCTAATATGGTAACTCTTGCACAAAAAACCTAAGTCCTTTCTCATCCTTTTCATGACACAAATAACTTAGGACCAACTTCTTTTGACAAGGCATATTTTAGCTTGTCCTCCTTGCCTTTCGTAACTGAGATCAGTTTAGTTTAATAACAAATGTTACTGAATCTGCAGTATATTTTTAGAAAAAACTCCTTCTTAACCAGTAGACTGGTTGGTCTGCTAGGATTGCCACATGGTAGCAAGTGTTTATGAGACTAAAAACTGACTTTGTTGGAGGAACCAGAAAAAAACCAAGTATATGAGGTTTTGCCCTACTAGGCCTCTAATTTGAATGCCAAACAATTTAGGTCCAGGAGTAAGTATTCTAAAAGCAGTAAAGGGGCTGCATCCAGCAAGGGCTGGCCAGATACCTCCTCTGTGTGAGTAGTGATCTCAGTAAGTTGTACAGTCTGTCTGCTAAAGCAGTTCAGAAAGCTGGACAATAGCAATGTAACAGTAATGTTTAGAAAAGTAAGATGCATGGCACAGCAGAATGCAACTCAGACGTTAGTGAGTTGCCAAACTGTTTCCTCCCCAGCCAGAGCAAATCAAGTTGTCTTATGCAAGAGGAAAAGTCTCCATGACTTAGTGCTGAATGGGAACAGGCAGGCTGAGGAATGATGCAATGCACTATTAACTTTAATAGGGCTGCTCTCTGGGTGTGACCTGCAGAGAGCATGGGAGCACCTCAACTTGTACCTTTTACAGCTTGTTAAAAACTAGTCTCAAAAAAATGAAAGCAAGAAGTAACTCTTATTGTCCTTGGTACACCAAATCTTACATGTGTCAACTCGAGCAAAATCCTTTCAATCCTTTGTCCACAACTCCCCAGGTTGTGTCCTCCTCATGGCCACCACACCCACCCAGTTCAGGCACCAGTCAATGCAGTGACAGCCATGAACCCAACCACACCCCCCAGGTAAGCATCATTTCAAGCAAGTTTCAAGACTGCTTCCTACTCCAAGTTGATCACAATAGCAGGTCTGGCATTGCTTTTTCCTCAGTTAATTACTAAAGAACTCCCATTCTTGGACCCTTCCCCTGTTAGGTGATCACCAGCCTTTCAGGAGTTCATAGGAAGCAATGCCTATGTGATAAAAACATCACAGAGGAGCTAGAACAACCAAGCAACTGAAAGCTAGGTAGCTCTCAGCCAGCCTAGCAGTCAACAATTGGGAGGCAAAAGATAATTTCCCTGGAGTAATGAGCCAAGTATAGAGCCACCAAGACTGCAGCTCCACAATTTTCTTGCACTTCTTTCGATATGAAAAAGCTTGAGAAGAAGCAGGCTCAACTGCTGCTAGAATCAGTTACTGAAGCTACTGCAAGCAAAGCAACAGTAACCTGGTACTTTATGTACTAAAATCCTGCAATAGCAACAACAACAGTCAAGATGAGCCACTTCTAAATCACAGGAAGGTTTTTTACCATCCTCAGTTCATTATCATATTTCAGCATTTCAGGGAATCTTGCTCTATTTTAGAAAATCCCAACAAAATGCTCATCTTGTCAAGTCCTCTCACTAGGTCAGTGTTTCACAGTTGTCCTCATCAACTATCAGCATTCATCCTGTCACTTAAAAGCTAAAATTCCAGTTTAACCCACGGAAGACATTGTGGTTCCAGCTACTAATGCCTGCAGAACTGAAAGGAGGGGAAAAGCAATACGACAGTGACCAGACATGCTGGTACCATTATGCAGCCATACAAGAAGCTAATATTTTCTGAAATTATATGGTAATGAATATTGTTTTACTGTAACAAGGAATTATGAGTATTACATACACAGCTCTGCATCCACTGAAGTCCATAGTCGCAGATTTTACAAGAAGGACCTATGATTAGCTGTACCACCACAGTTTTCCTGCAAAGAAGTTTCCAAATATCCTAATACCTCATTTGAGCATCTGCAGTTATACTGAACATGCTGGTACAACTATCAATATACTAAAGTTGTGGCCCTTTTTACCATGAACTAGGAGCTTTAGAGCAGAAGCCTGCTTTTCTTAGAAGTCTAAGTGACCAGATGCTTCCCCTTAGTCTTGCCAGAACACAACCCAGCAACAAAATATGAAACATTTAGCCATGGATCTCCAGAACTGAAAATTTCCATGTGGTTTCTCCCTGCAGTCCCAATTTACTCATCTGTTATGTACAGGGATGCTCTGCAGCAGTGAAGTACACTAACCAAACACCTCCAAATCATGTGATACTCACGCTTGAGTCTGAAGGGATTAAGAGATTCCAGTCCAAAGTAAAAGAAAACAAGCAAGCTATTGTATTCTGCATTAGAAAACAACTATGGCTTGACCATAATCCATTAGCCAAACCTACAAGGAAAACCTAACAGACCTCAAAATATTTACCTTGTCCCATCTTCCTTCTTTTTTCCTCAGAGAGCTCAGATTTTCTCAAAGTGCAAAAAGGTGCATTCTTTTGGAAGTTACTCAAAGAAAGGTTCACTGAACATAGACAAAGATGGTAATTTAATTACAATGGGTATCCAACCAGAATATAATGCCCCGTTCACAGCAAATTCCTGCTACCAGCAGTGAGAGAAAATTAAGAATCTGAATTCTCAAATGTACTCATGACTAGTATGCCCACCAGTCATCATACAATTAACAAGAACACTTAATTGTGAAGACAAAACACTTGTTTGATAAGGATTAGTCATTAAAAGCTTGAAAAAAACATGCTCAGTGGAAGTAAAAGGTCTGCAGGCAGGTGCAATAACTTGAAAGTTTACATTAAGTGCACTTCACCTTCTTGCAGCTTCCATTTTTTTAAAGGAAAATAACAAAAATAACCTAGAAATACAATCTGCTTAGATATTTTAGTCAGGTTTCTTGGGTCAAAAGTTCAACAACACCTACACTACACCAGCTCTCAGAAGTGAAAAAAGGAAACAAGGAAAACTCAAATGCAAAAAAATAAAATCAAAGCTACCAGCTCACAAATAGAAAAGGTGCTTCTACTCTAGTCAGACCATGGCAAATTCTGCCTGCAGAATGGCAGTGTCCTCACATTAATTTCAAGGAAAGCTGCCCTGCGATACAGCAGGTGAGTTTTATTCTCAGTCTTTTATTTTGGCTCATTTGTTTTTTGTCAGAAGATAAACAAGTATTTTAAAAGCCTGAATGCACAGAGAACCCACAGAACAGTAAAAGTCAGCTTTGATAATAGTAGTCTTGAAAGTTGAAGACACTGAAGGCTGGAGGCAAGTAAAGCTGAAGACAGCTTTCAGCTGCAACAAATTCAGAACTAGGTCTGAAAAGGTCTCAAGTCAAAAACCCTATCAAGGATGCAACAAGCAGTATAATTACAAAGAGCACAACTTCACAGCACCTCATTTTATCTCAGGTTGAAGTTTCAATTATAGCAATTACCAGTTTACAGATAGCCATGCAATAAGTAAAGCTTTCACAGGTACAAATTTAGGTCAATTACAGCTACAAGCAATGAAATCAGACAGCCCAGCAACCAGCCTGCTCCCTTTCCTGATCTACTGGCAGAGCAAACAAGGAGAGTCAGGCTGCTGGTCCCCTCCTCCTAACTACCAGATAGGAAATTCCAGGGAAATGCACCAACTCGAAACCTAGCTGCAACCACTTCCATAAGCAGCTTAGGACTTCAGCTCATTTTGAAAGCACATAGTGGTAGCATGACTGATATGACAGAGCTTAATACTGCAACAGTAGTCAGGATGACTCTAACATCTTCTGTACAACACACCTGAGGCTGCATTTGAGAAGGACCAGAAGTCATCTTACCCAATGGCACATTTACTGTGAGATGTTAAAGGTAGTTAAAACTCCAGTGTTACAGGAGGTACAAATAAACTGTTCTCAATCTCTCCAGGTGTTCATTATTACCATTTCTTAAATTCACCCACAACTCTTCAGTATTTGAATCCACAATTTTTAGCAACTAAATAACTGAAATCACAATTCTAGGAGCCTACCCTTGACCTAAAAGGTGCTAAACTCTACATGACAGACTCAAGGAAAGACCTCCTTTTCCATCTATTTTCTGAAATCCTCCTACCAGCTGTACAGAACACCCCTCCCTCAAAAAAAAACCAAACCAATCCTACTAGCATAGAACAGTCAAGCCACACAGAAACTGAGGAGTCATATTGACAGGACTAGGAAGGCTTGTGATTCAGATCACTTCTAGATAAAAGGCTGCTCACAGGGGTGAGCTCGGGAGATGGCAAAGGCAACACACTCCATAGGCAACTCCTGCCTTCACTTCACTCTCCAAGGGCAGTCAGAAAGCCACCCAAGTGCACCCTGGCTTCAACCTATACCTTTGAGCATGCAAACAGGCTGTTCTGTCTTCTCACACAACTGGCTGGGAACAGTTTCCCCAGAAGTGGAGAAAACACTAGAGGAAACTTTCATTCTTACCAGGCCTGCCTTTTCTCAGTTGACGCAGGAGTCAAAATCTT
>NW_009953524.1:35430-41161 GCF_000747805.2 Chaetura pelagica
CTCTGTCCTTTCAGGTAATGCTACAGAATTAATGCTTTCATTACAGCCCTGGTTTCTAGTCTGAAAGTTGGAGAAGCAAATGAGGCCCACAAAAGGGCAATAGAAAACTGTTATAACAGTGTTTCTATAAATAATGTCTATACCAGTGCATAAATCTCTGGTATTGGAAAGAAAAGCTAAAAAGCTTTAATGATGGCAATGCAGCAGCCTCCCTACACTTTCAGCTTGAAGTGCACTGCTTCCCCCCCTACTGACTATAGGAACTAAACCTTGAAGAATACCAGATCAAAAATACTTAAACAGACTCATGCACAAGAGGCCTCCCCATACAGACAGGCACCTTAGTAAGAGATCTCTATTGCAAGCTATTTTGTTTTCAGAAATCTCAGCTAAAGCATGTTTTTCTTCACTGGTCCTCCCTGATGTATGTGTTTCCATGCCCTTCAAACAGGCTAAGGCAGACCAGAAACAAGAAGGCCTTTGGTAGAAGTCTTATCCATGGGAATACTGTACTCACAGCACAGGAGCAGCACATAAAGGTAGTAAGTTACTTTGATAAAAGGTGTTTCCTTGAGTAGTAGGAAGATTCAAGGGAAAAGTGTTTTCCCATTCTTTTTTCCAGTAAGAGCTACACAAATTAGGACCCTGCACATCTGTTAGACATAGCACCAGTCCAGAGTAACTTTAGTTCTGAAATTAAACCAATACAAATAACCCAGCTGAAGACATCCAACATTCCCTAAGTATGTTCAGCCTGGTGTTTACTAGGTGTCTGCAGAACTACCCCAGCTCATGAAACCAAGTACCTAAATCCCACTTCTACCTCACAGGATCTAATAACTGTGCTGATCAGCCCAAACCTTCTCAGGGACCTAAGCAAGCAGGCAGAAAAGGACATTGAAATTGATTCTTCCTGTAACCAAGTTAAAATGCAATCACAGCTTCTTAGTTTAAAGCTCTGCCAGAAGATAAAGACAGTATTGTAAGCGCTTTAATATTCATGTGCTTGCCCATGACACAAAAGTTTTCTCGCTCTCCTCACACTAGAGACTGCCACTTATTCTCCCCAGAAATAAGCAACAGTCACCATCCTAGAGGATATTCACTGTCTTCTAGGCCATGTTGTGGAAGTTCAGAGGTCAGGGGCAGCCTGCCTTTCCATCCAGGCTCAGAAGTTGTAACATTTGCACATTCCCAGTTACAGCTCTCACTTACAAAGAGCACATTCCAGTCTGAATGGTGGCCTGTTCTGACTGCCCTTCCAAACACTCAGCTAGCTCCTCCTAAGCCACAGTCTAATATTAAGCTTCTGATTTCATGCTAACTTCAAGCCAGTCCCATAAGTGACAGAATGATTTCCCATGCTAAGCCCAGGCTTCACTACTAGACTACTTTTAATGCTTCCCAAGACAGGTAACAGCTGAAGTTGGCCACTACAATGCCACTCACACACAGGAGAATAATTCAATTACGAGCTATGTCACACCAGCCAGTAAAAGCACTAGCTAGATCAGCATCTCAGATGAAAGCCATCCCCAGCACAGTCAACCTCATTTCCTTGGTGGCCAGTCAGGCCATGGCAGGGAACACTGCAAATGACAGCAAGATGTGCTGAGCAAGGCAAAAGTCAATTTGCTTTGCATCCTCTAAGGTTTGGCTGCTTTGATGTTCTGTCCACTTCCAACTAACTGAACTGCAAAGTTGTATTTTAAAGTATCTGCAAGGCTATCTATTTGGTCTGCTTTCTCTAGAAAAGGGGTTTAGTACTAGAGATCTATCAGCATGTGCTCTGAAGACACATTTCATTACTGACACGACTGGTCACTTGAGTGACAGCCTGCCCCCCAGCCATCCCATCAACGCTGCTTTATAGCTTTCCACATCATTCATTGTTCAGAGGAAAAACAGACTAATTTCTCTAAGATTAAGTTTCACTAGAAAATTGTTCCAAGAGTTAACTTTCTCAGAATACTGGTAATAGTTCAATACAGCAGCTTGTACAAGTTTAGTTGCAATATCACTTAAAAGGCCATCCTGCTTCAAAGTCTTGTGAAATCCAACTCCCGCAGAGAAGGGCAAGAACCACCTATTTAGGCAGTCATGTTCAGGGTTTTGGTGGGTTGTGTTTTTTTTTCCTTATCAGAGCTTGGAACGGTTCCATCAGTGACATCAGAAGTATTACAATGTCATTAGTTGCTTCACTCACGCATATACACACAAATTTCAGAATAACTTCAAAGTGGATCATACCAAGCTTACTTTGTTGCAACTATTTTCAGCATTAACACCCTCGAGGGAGAACAATTAAACATTCAGCTGCCCCCCGAGTACGACTTCCAGAACATACTTCCAGTTAACACCTTAAATCACAGCAACATTTCCATGTAGAACCAACTGCTGCTTTCTAACTTTCAGATTAAGATTAAAGCCAGAGGTGTTTCTGAAGAGAAACAAAAGCTAGGCATCAGAAACCATGTTTTAAGGTTTAAAACCAGTGCTTTTAGATGGACATCAGTGACTCCCCAAGTAGCTTATTAATTTCAATTAACATTCCAAAAAGCACTCTGCTCTTCTTCCCTGGCTCACTGTGCACAGCATGGAGCTGCTGTTCCAACACATTTCTAGGCACATATTGCTGCTCACTGAAGGTGAAGAGACCACCTCTAGCTCATAAATCACCAAAACAATCCAGACACCTCATCACAAACTAAGAAGGGGAAGATATCACTGGTTTCAACAAGATAATGTTGCACTTTTTCCCTGCTACTAGAGGCTGCTCTTCCCCCTGATCAACTGAGGCTGACTTCAGGCCTCCCTCATGGGATAAATCCTTACCTCCCAGAATCACCACAGCTAAGTGGCATTCCCCTCCTTCACACCACTACCAGAAACAACTAAGCAGATGAGGGGAAGAAGCAGTCTAGGCTTACAATTCCATTTCTGTGGTATCAAACACATTCTGTCAGTCCTTCTCAACTGCTCATCCCAAGAGAAGGGGATAAAGTCTTTGCTGTTATCAACTACATCTCAAATAAGGACAGCTGACACCAAGTGATGCTGTGGTTTCGGACCTCTACTCATCCCACAAGCAGAAGCTGACATGCAGGCAAATCAACACCCCACTCAGGACACAGCAACCCTGCACCACTCGAGACTGAAGTATCCAAGGCAGAAGCTGTAATGCATTAGGAGTTGGAGTCTGCAGCTCTTCAGTAGGCACAGCAAATCTCAGTAAAAGCCAGTGTCTCAAATTGCTGAATTAGCACTAACTTCACTTTTAGGCCCTTCATGAAAGCCACTTAATCACCCTGAAATGTTGAAGCCCCACAAAGGTATAGTTACCTTTTAACAACCCAGTTAGCCCACAGGAATCACAGCACAAATGAAGTGCCAGTCATACTCCTAAAGCTTTCCTGACAAGCACTGGGGAGTTGCTGCACCAATATCTAGCAGGGGGTACAACTGCAAATCATGAAGCTCCTTTATCATAGAGTTTAAACCCTTATGGGATCTTGACACCACCAGCAACACAACCTAGACACAGAACAGTTGCATGCTATGGCTTTGACAATGTATATAGATATATATACAAAGATATATATACATTCACAATATATATACATGTATATATACATATACAATGTATATAGTATATAGAAGCTTATTTTGAAAGAAATGTGACTTTATTCCTTTGATTCAGCCAATGAAAGCAACTATGAAATAAGTTTTTATGTAAGTATCTGGATTTTTCATTCTAATTTACAACATCTAATAAGCACTGATGTACTATTTGGAGTCACATGCTCTGAAAGACACCACTGGCATCAAACAGAAGAGTCCTATCTTGTTATATCCACTTACACAACCCAGTAGGAAGCCACCAGAGCAGGCACGGCCATCCCATCCCCTTGATCTCTACAAGAGAGATCTCAAACTTTGTGCTGTATGCTAATCCATTTCCTCCGATTCACCCCATGGAGACAATTCCTTCTTCCTTGCTCGAGCAGACTTCCCAGGCTCACTCCAGCAGGCTAGCAATGCCCTTTTCTAAGTCACTCCTTTTTTTTATGGGTTAACTGCCAGCAAAGCACTGCACAGCCACGTTCCTCCTACTCTTGAAAGGCTGACAACATACTTCTCTCCACCATCCTGGGTTGCATGTAGGTGGAATAAGATCTGAGATAAAGTATTATTTCCTTTATCTTCAGAAGCTTGGGCATGGCTCCATTTCTCTCTTCTCCAGCTGTGGATGGCCAATTTTACAAATAAATACATGAAAGCTTATCAAGCTGACCTATTTCACCTACTTGGTATCATTTATGGGTTGTAATGTGTATTATTTAAGCAGGCTAATGCTGATGTTTTAATAACTGCTTGTGCAGACAGTTACTGTAATGGATATTACCAGTATCCTAGATAGGTGCCTAGAACACTGCCAGCAAGAGAACTAAGCTTGATTCTCAATATATCACTCCTATAATGTGAAGTAGGGCAAGAGCACCTTTTAGCACAACCACTCAAAAAAGCCACCCCTGCTCAACGCGATGGTTTCCGCACCTTTGCCCCTCCCCAAACTCCAAAGCAGACACACAGGAACACTTGTCACTGAAGCATTTTAGAATCCCATGCCCCGCCTTGCCTTATCTGCAGGAGGTTTCAACACTTACAGTTCACAGTATTTCCTGTACTATGAAAGAAAGCACTTTTTCTATCTCCCCAAACCACTGCGACCAGTGCAGACGAAGCGAAGTGGGTATCAGATGTCAGCCTCCTCCCTTCAAGTTATCCACAAGAGCTCCTTCAGCCCCACTAAAAAAGTTAATTTTCAAATACTACAGCACATGAATCACAGATGAAAGGCACCTCAGTCCTTTAGATAAAGCTCACAGCATGACAGGAATTACCAGAAACCTGACACAGCTCCTTCACTTACACCACCACCCCGTCTCAGTGGACTCACCTAGGCATTTAAATATGCCTTTATATTCACCATAAAGCCAAGCTATACCTCTCCACTCAGCACTACCTGACATGATTCACTAGGCAAGCTCCTTTCTTTTAAAAGGAAGCCTCACCACACGGGGTTACCTGTGCTCACCACACAAGAAAACAGGTGAAGCACACAGAAGAGTGCCCATCAGCCTCCAAGCTTGCAAGAGTTACACACCTTCCCCCCAGCGAGGGAAGTGTGCACAAAAAGGAAAGAAATCAGTTTCCTGTGCACAGAAATGAGAAGGAACACAAGGTCTCATCAGCTGATAAAACGTTATCTAAAAGAATGAACAGAACAGGGAACAACGTCCATGCAAAAAATTTAAACTCGAAGTTGAGGGGCTGTGCTACAAACCTCTACTTACCAGAGAAGACCAACATCTGCTCAGATCCCATCAAAAGAACAGGACTGTTAAGAGAAACATGGGGAAGAGGCAGACATAAGCCCCAAAACTACGCAAAATAAAAAGCCTCCACCAGTCCCACTGATAGAAAAAGGGAAAGGGAATTTGGCCCTAGACAAAAAAAAAAAAAAAAGCAGCTGAACACAAGTGGCAGCAGAGCCAAAGCAGCAGGAGCCCAGCGCAGGACCCCGGCTGCCAGCGGCGTGAGGTGATCCTCCCGCTCGGCTACACGGGCGGCGGGGAACCGGGCACCCCCCGGGGACGGGCAGGGGGGCGGCAGGAGCCCGGGGAGGCCGGCAGGACAGCAGCAGCAGCAGGCGGGCGGGGAGCCCACC
>NW_009953524.1:42264-47677 GCF_000747805.2 Chaetura pelagica
GGTGCGGGCTCTGCGAGCCGGGGCTGCTCCCGCCCCTCAGCATCCTCCTGCAGCGCTGGGATCCTCCTTAGAAACCCACGCATCCCTTGGACAAACCCCCCGTCTGACTGTGAAGGCCGCTCTCGCACACGAGGCCTTCTGGCCTGATACTTTTGTCCTTTTGCTTTTGTGACATTCAGCTGTCAGAGCAAGCGTGGCCTCGTGCCATCCGTGGCTGCGCCGCCCGAGCCACCCTGAGCAGCCCGCGGCTCCTGGAGCATGAGGTAATGGGGAGCAGGGAGCCAAGGCGGGCCACGAGAGCCAAAAAACACACGGGCCTTGAGAGGCAAGCGATAAAGCAAAAGGAATACGGGCGTTAAGCAGCAGAAAGGCACAGGAGAGCTTGAGAGGCCAATGGCAGCAGCGTCAGAGCTCGCAGGGTTGCAGGAAGCCTTGCAGCTTCCAAGGTGAAGCTTTAACTCAAACTTGAGTGGAATTCCTAAAAAAAGGAAGATTTATATCTGGGTTTTGTTGCAGCTGTGACGGACCATTAATGCTTTCTTTTTATACGTATTTTGAATTTACAATAGCATATGTAGGTCAGGTTGTACTTTTGAGAGAGATTTCCACCTGCTCCTCGTGTTTTGCCTTGATCTGAAGTGCCTGCTTGCAAGGAGCTATAAAATGTACTCCTAAATTATCCACAAGACTCTCCCTCTGACTCCAAGGCTAGTCATTGTAAGAGATGGACTTCAGTCTGTCATTAAGTCGTGTTTGAGCTACAAGTAGCATCAATGTTCAGGCAGAAAAATATCAAATCCCTTGTCTTTAAGCTCAGTTATAAGCCACGCAGCAAGTTGTTTTCTAGTTTCGCTCCCTTGGTCAGGGACAGTAAACATTTGAAAGGAAGTTAATCAGCCCCTCTAAGGGATTTTTTTCCAACAACAAACCATCATCTGAATGCAAATGTGATCTGAAAGTCAATATGTACCTTCAGAGGAACTTTGGAAGAAAGACAGGTAACTGAAGGGAAAAGCAGGATTCCTGGCCTGTTTATACCCAAAAGCAATGAAAACAATGTTCAGCCAGAGCAGCTGTATCTGAAAAAGATGTGTGTTGACAGTATGAGCAAGCAGAATATGAATTTTGAGAACTCCCTGTTAAAGGGTTGCCTTTTGCAGTATGCCTGGACAGAGATCAAATGTGACCTACTTCAGGAGGCTGAATCCTGGAGGCTTTTGTACAGCTGAACCTGCTGGTTGTTCCTTCTGTTTTTTAAAGAGGGGGAACTAGCTGGAGTGCCATCCCTGTGACAGCAAAGGCTGTGCACTTCCAGCTTCTTGTTTCAGTGACACCAACTGTCATCTTTGGTGTTATCTTTACCAATACATTTAAACACCGTCCATGGAGGATTTCCATGTCTTATGTTCTGATCTATTTTTAATAAATATTAGGTGTTGGGCCATATTAAGTTATGGTAACTAAATATTAAATTACTTTTGCCTCTATTTGCTATCATGATTGGTGCAAAGGATGATAGCTAATGAGAATTATTTTATGGAAATTACTGTACCCAAAGGGAGACCAGGGCCTGTGAGACCCTAATACCCAGCTCAGGGTAAAAGGTGTTTCCAAGCCCACGGCTCTGACAGATCTAGAACAGATCCTCACTCATCCAGTACAAATTTTTTAATTTGTCAGATGGAGGGTGGTAATGAATTGCCAAGGAACTACCAAAGCCCTGGCTGATTTTAAGCAGGAGGAAGAAAAGCAATCCAGTAATTTAGACACCTGTTAGTCTGACCTCAAGAGCATTAAAAGCTTAGAAAAGAATGTAAAGTAGCTAGAGACAGACAAGTAGAGTGAAGAATAAAGTAAAATGTGACATAGCTTTACTAAAGATAGATTGCATTTAACTAAGATTATACCTCTGATAATTGTTTTCTAGACAATGGATATACCATTGATTAAATTTAACTGGATTTAATAGGTTATTGATAGATGGAAAAGGTATATCAAAGGGAAGAGAGAGCAGAAGGTTGCTGGACTCTGGTGCTCTCCCTGAACAGCAGCACTGCCTGCCCCTCTCCCAGACAGGGTGCTGGGCTCTGGGGACCACAGGCTGACCCAGCCAGCCACGTCTCACGCTCTTTTCATCTTGCACAACACTTCTCAGGCAGGCCCTGGAACAAAAGGTAGGAGAGAGCTGATGGCATTTGCTGATGGCACAAAGCTGGGAGGCACCAGCATTATGGAGGGAGTATCTGTATTGCTGGAAGAGCTGGATAACATTGAGTGCTGGCACACTGGAAATGGGATGAAATTTAATAGTGGAAAGTACAAGGTCATGCACTTGGGAATTACCATCAAGAATCTCTGCTGCGAGCTGGGAGCTCATCAGTTGGAAATGACAGAAGAAGAGAAAAATCTGGGTGTATTTGTTGATTTCCAGAAGACTACGGACTCCCAGTATGAAGCAGCTCTGACAAAAAGCATCTATCAAGCAAGATACTTCCAGGAGAAGAGGAAAAGTTTGATACAAATGTTGATGTATAATGATGCAAAGCTCTGCTGCAACTTCTCTGGTGTTATGCATGCAGCTCTGCCCACTTCTAATCAAGGGACACGAGCTTCAAGTGGGACTGGAGAAGAAATACAGGCTCATCCTGAGTTTTCCTTGTGTAAGAATCTTGCAATAATTTATTCAGCCAAAAACCTGAATGCTGAGGAGGGATACAGTTGCTCTCCATGAAACTTCAGGGAGTAAACACTGAAGTAAACACATCTCCCTTAAGAGCAAGGGTGATGTTGGTGTTAGAGCCAAAAAAGTATCCGATGGCCATGAAGAGTCTGGACTGAAACACGAGAACACCAGAGCTTCCAGCAGCTCAAGTCCTGAGGCTCTGGGTCATCCTTCCCAAAGCTGCCTTACCCTGAAGCAGTTGCCACCAACAGCTGAGAATGGACCCTAAAGACCCAACAAGTCCTTGCCAAACCTCTCTTGCTGCATGAGACGCCGAGTTACGACGTCGCTGCTTAGGAAAAGACAAAGGGATCCCTGATGTGGAAAGACATGTCGTGGGAGTCATCAGCTGTATTCAGTAAGGGCAGGTTTGAAAATCTGTGTGTGGTCGTGGTGAGGCTGCCAGCATCCTGGTCTGGGTCATCCAACCCTGGTCCCCCACCTTCCTGCCAGGGCCAGCGGTCCTGGGGCAGCCCAGTGGATGCCTGGGCTGCCCTGTCCCCTCACCCCAGCACTTCTGTGGAACTGACACAACTTCAAGCTGTCATGGTGCTGCAACAATGCTGCCTGAAACATGCTTTTAATAACAATGCATCTATTTATATTACTTTATTATTATTATTATAAACGTATCATTAGTTTTCTTAATAAGCACACGTAAGCTCCTCCCTCCCGAGATTAATTATTATTCTGTTGTATAAAAGAGAAACACAAGGCAGTGAGAGGCTAAGCAGCTGTCTGATCAGACAAGCTGCTTCAGAAAATGACATTAATTTATCTGATTATCTGAAGTGATAATTCTGGATCCTGTGACACTGCTGGTAACCCGCTCAGGACTGTGCTTGCTGTGGTGAGTGGCACCAAGGAGGGAGTTCCCACCCACAGGAACTTGCACCATTAAAACCCCCCAAAGTTGAGCAACTCCCTGGTTTTGCTGGCAGGAGAAGGCTGAACCTGCAGCCTCAGAGAGAAAGAGAACTGCTGCTCTGTCCCTGCACAGACACAGCACCCTGCAGAGAATGGGCTAGGAAGTTCCTTGAGCCTGGTGTCTTTCATTGGTGACCAAAGTAAAAAATATCCAATCATGAGACTTTGTGGTGAGAAGACTGCAATGGAGTTAATCAGAGAGCAAAGGGGAATTGGAAGGAGATTTAATAAATGATTGCAGGGTCCCTCGAGTCAGGAGTTTAGTGCTAATGCCCCTGCCTTGGTGACTCTGCAGAAGGTGCTGGGGAAGGCTTGCATCTTCCATGGGTCCTTGATGCTAATGTAGATATCGTTGAGACAAAATGGAAAAAAGGAAAAGGTAGAGCTGGATTGAAAAATTGCAAAGCCCAGGGCTATCCTGATTCATCACCATTACTATAATTGCATTTCAGCTGCTTAGGAGATATAATGGCCAATTCCCACAACTTTGCAATTTACTACTATGGTTCTGTCTTGGTTTTTGATTACGCTGACATTTCCTCCGGTCATTCCATCATGCTTTAATTTTCTTTCTGTTTGTTAAATGGAGGTAGAAATGAGGGTCCTTCAGGGTTTCCTGTGTCCCCAGCTGTGTAGCCAGCACAGGGTGCTGCCAGAACCAGGGTGCTCTTCCCAGGGCACTCCTTGAGAAATCCCATAATCCGCAGGGCTTCATCAGCATTGAACAACCCCCCCTCTCCGTGAATCACACTGAAGGGGCATCTTTTTAATGAAAACTCCTTTTTCCAAAAGCTTCTGTCTGGAGAAGTTCCTTGGACCTCGGGAGCAGGATGTGTTGGCCAAGCTCAGCAGCCTGGATGCTGGTTTTAGTGCTTTGCCTTCTCTGTGCAGCAGGGCCCGGGTCTCACCCTGCAGGGGGGGCAGAGGCTTGTGAGGAGGGAAATCAGGAGTTCAGGTTTGGCTTTTCCTGTCAGATTAAGTGTTAAAGGTCCCCAGCAGGTTGAACAGATGCACTTTTTGGTTGACTTGGTTCATTTCTATTTGTTTGTCAGATTGATTTCTACAAGTAACACATAAATTTATCTAACTGGGCTCCACATCCACAGTTAATATCACCAATGTTTTGGAGAGACTCCCAGTGCTTTAGGAAATCAAGTGTGTCACGCACAGCTGATAAGGTAACAAAAAAACCCAACAATAAGTAAAAAAACCCAAGCAACCAACCAACCAACCACCCCAAAACAGGACTAGTGCTTCAAAACAGCTTGATGACAGATCTGAAGCCCAGGGAGCCACTTGGAGTCTTGGCCACCCCTGGAGGGAGGCTGGCAGAGGGGGGGAAATGACCAGACACCTGCAAGGGAATTGTTACCTGTGCTGAACGGCCGGAGCAGACCTCGGGCCTGACATCCTGGTGAGTTTTGTGCTGCTCAGTTGTTTGGCACAGAGTGTGGGTGCTGCTGCTGCTGCAGCCCGGGGGTCTGACCCGTGCGGCGGTGGTTGGGGAACAAGGAATGGTCCGTGTGAAGAACGAGCGGCTCAGAGGGTGGGGCGGAAAGGATGGCGAGCACGGCGGGTCCCGCGGGACCGGTCACGTCGAAGTGCAAATCGGTGGTGCCCGAGCACAGGAGGGAGCAGCAGAGCCTGCCCGGGTGCCCTCCTGCCCCGGGAGCGCGGCGGGACCGGCAGCGGGACAGCAGGACACCCCGGGACAGCCGGGCACTGACACCGGGACAGCAGGACACCCCGGGACAGCCGGGCACT
>NW_009953524.1:48703-82390 GCF_000747805.2 Chaetura pelagica
GGGTGTGGGGTGACCGGGCCTGCAGGGGGGCAGGGGGGCAGAGCCCGGTTCGCTGCCTGCCCTGGCAGGAGCGCAGAGAGCGTTTCTAGGGCCGTGCAAGAAGGTTTCCCTCAGGATTTCCTCAGCTGTCCCGGGTGCTGGCAATGCTCTGGAGTGACATCTTTCATTTCTAACTCTAAAATGTTAGATCACACAACTTTTGCCTAAATCTACAGGTGACAGTTTGTGTGGAAGCAAAGACATTGCTCTGTCACTTGCTGTCTGTGCTGACCCTGCTCCTGAGTCAGTTTTGTTCACCTCTAGGAACACTTGTTTTAGTTGTCATTCTGCCCAGACAATGGGAATACTATTAAATAAGTATATAAGGAAAGTTCTGATCTTGAATCTTAATAAGAAAATAGCTTTTTAGCACCATTTCAGTGAAATCATAACACTATAAAACCCCCAGAAATGAAAAGCTCTGTTAACCTGCAATTTTCATTATTTTTTTTGTGTTAATATCTGAACCTTTTAAACAGTGCACATAATGCTTGCTTTTGAAGTGCTCTAAGGTTTGACTTACCATTAATTTCAGAAAGTTGACTGAACTGTTTCTGAGCTTTAAAACCACTGGCAGAATAAACTCTGGTTTTGTGAGCACGTGGGAAGTTGGCAGGTAGGGAGGGGGAGGCTGCTCTTGGTGGGCTCACCCTGGGTGCCTTGTCTGGCTGAGTCCTGAGTGAATCTGCCATGTAAATTATTTTAATAGGATGTTGGCAGGATGTCTCTTGCTTGCCTCTCCAGTTGGTTGTGTCAGGAGACAGACTGAAGGCATTCAGAGGGGATCAGAGACCCACCAAGGCTGGAAAAGACCTTTAAGATCATCGAGTCCAGCCTGTGACCAACACCACCAAAGCAGGGAGTTCAGGCCAGCTCTTCAGGAACCAGATTTAAATCTCAAACTCCCGTATTAAAACAACATCCCAAAATGCTTTTTGGTGTCCTTGAAGATGCCTCCATCGTGTCAGTGAGGAACAGGGGGGAAGGTTTAGCTCCATGGTTCCCTCTGAGGCATGTGCAGCTGGTTCCTGGGCGTTCCCTCCAGGTTTCCCATTCAAGTGGTGAATAAACTGCCTTGCAAGAACAGATTTCCAGCCCCCACGTGTCTTCCAGCAAGGCTACAGCCTCTTCTGTAATGCTTTTGCTTGACTGACCTTGTAAAACACCCCTTGTGCTGCTTTTGCTTCTCTGTTTGCTGCAGACAGGACCAAGGCACCAGGATGCCAGCGCTGCCCCTGGATGAGCTCCAGCTGACAGAAAGGGATCCCAAGACAGGGAAGCTGAAAACATTACCAGCACTGGTGAGCTGTGTTTTTCCTGAAAGCCAATCCAGGCTTTTAAGAAGTACTTGTCATATATTCAGACTTGCACAAAACTAGCTCTTGGTCCAGGCCGTGATGAGACTGAGTCAGCTTGTTTGTTAAGGAGATTGTTTTCTTGGTGTTGCAGTGCATGCAGGCAGCTGAGGATTTCTTTTCAGTGATGGGTAAATGAAAACATACTGGGTTCAAGATCTGTAGTGAACTGGATTCTCTCAGAACTCCCTGTTCTTTTGAGGAGCAGCCCAATGAGCCTTGTGCCCTTGCTGCAATGGAGAGGGTCTCCATTGGGAGCTTCTGTAAACCCCATGCTAGAGCTCTGAGTGCTGGGAGAAGTCTGACCACTTACTGCATCCCATGAGCCTGTGCCTGTGGCTTCAGCTTTTGAAATCAGGAAATTAAATCCACAGATCTGCTTTTTTTGAGTGACAGAGCACTGGAATGGGTTGCCTAGAGAGGCTGTGGAGTCTCCTCTGGAGACATTCAAACCCCCTGGACACGTTCTTGTGTGATGTGCTCTGGGTGACCCTCCTCTGGCAGGGAGGTTGGGCTGGGGGAGCTTTCCAGGTCCCTTCCAACCCCTAAGATTCTGTGATTCTCAGAAAGGAGTGGAGAGAGCCTTCTCCTGGGCAAGTTGCAGGAGTGGGACCTGCTCTTTATGCTGAGGAGTTTTACCCTGGATATGTGTGGGTTGAGGCAGAGCTTGAAGCTGCTGCTCAATGTGATTCTCATTCTAGGGTGGGAGTGTTGGGCAAAGCCTGTTCAGTCATTGGGAAGGGTAGTGACACCTTTCCTCACTATATTTGGTGGTCTTGTCAGTTTGACTTTGTGGAATGTTGTGCCAAAACCAGTTTGGAGGAAAAAGAGAGTGCAGGCATGTTTGAAAGGCATGACCTCAAGCTGCTGCTGTTTGTTTTGAAGGTGTGGGAGGATTGCTTTGCAAGGCTTGTGCTTGATAGAGTGCAAGGAGCAACATCTACCCCATTATGAAAGTCTGAAAATGTTGCTGATAAGGAAGGATACAAACCCACTGTTCTGCTGCCTTAAAAGATTAGAAAATGAAAAGTTAGCAGGGAATAGAATGTTAAAATGTAGTGAAGTGTGATTTTGTGTTGGTTTCTTAGAATCATAACATAGAATGGTTTGGGTTGGAAGTGATCTTAAAGTATAATCTGCATCCACCCTCCCTACATGGGCAGGGACACCTCCCAGCAGCCCCATCCAACCTGCCCTTCAGCACTGCCAGGGATGGGGCAGCCACAGCTTCCCTGGGCAACCTGGGCCAGGCTCTCACCACCCTCACAACAAAGAATTTCCTCCTCATGTCCAACCTAAATCTCCCATCTTCCAGTTTTAATCCATTCCCCCTTGTCCTGTTGTTTACAAGCCCTAAAATTCAGTGAGCACAAGGTAACTGCGCATTCCTGTCACTTGGCCTGTGGTTTTAACCCAGTGTTCTGACTTTCTGCAGCACCCAGAAATAAAAGCAGATCGGTCTTTTGTGCTATACAGACCGCCCCCCCCTGCCAGAGACCCTGCTTTGGTGGAGGAATTCTTGGAGAGAGCAAAATTCATTGCAGATGACCTCAACTGGCTTCTGGCTTTGCCTCATGACAAGTTCTGGTGCCAGGTAATCATTGTTTTGTGGGCACTGAGGAAAAAGCACCAACGATCCGGGTGGTTGTGAAAGCCACAGACTTGAAGTAGTTCTTGTGAAAACTTGTACATGCTCATGATGTCATTTGTTAAGCCTTTTATTTTTAATTACTGCACCTTAGAGTGCAAAGAAAGTATTTCCCTGTTTTCATTGTGCATTTGGAGAGTTTGCTTGTATTTGGGATGTGTGTGTGTGTGAGTCCTTTTAGCACTCCTGGGTGTTCTTGCGTGCTTTGAAATGGAACAGGGCTGCCCATGGGTGCAGCTTCTGGGTGTGTGACTTCCCTTCTTCCCATTCTGTTGTCACTGAAGGTGATATTTGATGAGACCCTTCAGAAGTGCCTGGATTCCTACCTGTGTCACGCCCCCCGCAAGTTCGACGCGTCCCTGGACTGTGATCCCAGGGTGAATGACATGCAGAAGCGTCTCCACCGCAGTGTCTTCCTGACCTTCCTCAGAATGTCCACTCACAAGGAGTCCAAGGTAAATATTTCTTGGCCTTGCAGGTGTTCCCGGGCTGTGTAGCTTAGGGAAAAAGACAGTTGGAGAAATGAATCATGGTTCTTACTTGCGTGTCCAGCTGCATTCCTCTCCCTGACTGGTTTTATCAGGCTATTTCTCCAGATGGAGATGATAACCACTCAGAGCTCAAGTGTCTGAGCTGTGTCATGGCTTTCTCAGGAAGCAGATCCAGGAAGTCAGCTCAGGAACAGCAGCTTGGCCACCCGTGGTGTTACGGTACGTGGCTGTAAGAGGTAAAAAAAACCAAGTTGGCCTTGGTGCAGCTGCACAGAAGAGGCTCTTCAGGCCACCAGCACTGGCTCCCTCAGTGCCTCTTCCTCTTACCCTGCAGTGCCACGTAATCTAGACTAATACTTGTCTCTTCTTGAACTATCCCCAAGTTTTGGACACACAAAGAAATTGGTCTAAATGACCATTTTCTTGGCTTGTAATTGAAGGATGTACTTGGCCCTGATTGTGGGAATGCAAATACCATCAGCAGCTGTGGAATTTTCATAAGGCCTTTGGGCAGGATGAGCTGAGCACCTTGTGTCCCAGCAATCAAACTGTTCGAGAAGAGTTTGGGTTGGAAGGGACCTTAAAGCTCATCTACATCCACCCCCCCTGCCACGGGCAGGGACACCTCCCACCAGCCCAGGTTGCTCCAAGCCCCATCCAACCTGCCCTTCAACACTTGCAGGAATGGGGCAGCCACAGCTTCTCTGGGCAGCCTGTTCCAGTGTCTCACCACCCTCACAGCAAAGAATTTCTTCCTAATGTCCAACCTGAATAACCCCTCTTCCAGTTTTAATCCATTACCCCTTGTCCTGGTGCTACATGCCCTCATAAAAAGTCTCTCCCCAGCTTTCCTGTCAGCAGTGACTCCCCTGATACCCTCATGGGTTCACAATGTGCTATTTAGTGCTGTACTGATTCTTGATTATCACAATGGGGACATTTGGGACATTTTGAGGAAAGATCTTGGAGGACTGGGGCAGGAACAGGTAGAAGGAATGTTGGAACCTGCAGTTGGCACCACTTCAGCAAAAATACGACACCTCTGTGGTGCCTTTCATTCCAGGATCTGATTAAATCTCACCACTCCAATGAGGCACACAAGCATTTGAAACCATTTTATAGTAGAGTAGTTTGAAGAGAATGAATAGCCTGTTGTCATGCAGGCAGTCAGCAGGAGTTCCAGAAATTGAACAGCACAAAGCCCTGTCCCTCTGCTTTAGCAGGGAGAATGTGTTCTCTGCCCTTCACTGGGATTGAAAACATTTGCTATCATAGGCAGATTTGTCCTCTGAAATTCCAAAATGGCTTGTTTCTCAGTGTCAAAGATGGTGGAATTTTTGTCCTCAAGAATTTTAGAAAAAATTCCTTCAATGCTGTGAGTCCTGTGGTTTCGACAGGGTGTTCTAGCAGTCAGAGCTGCAGTCCCTGGGTTTTCTTCCTACTTGTCACTGATGCAGTGATCCCTGGAGCCTTCCTTTTACTTTTCCAGGTTACCAGTAACTCAGGCTGTGATCTCATGTATGTGTTGTTAGTGTCAGTGCCAGTTAAACCATTTCTGTGCCTGGCTCCTCATTCCTACTCCTGAGCTGTTCTTGTGGCAGCTCAGCTGTTTTATTTGGCCATGGCATGAGCCAGGTCTGGGAACTGAATGAATTCTTAGTAGTTTTTTGTTTGAACTTTTAAATGTTGCTTTTAACTTTGATTTCAAGGTGCAGCCTGGTCCTCTCATGAGTGGTGTGATGCCTGTGGGGTGGCTAGGGTAGTGACAGTGACAAGCAGCTGGGAATGTGGGGATGGAGGGCTCTGCAGAAGCTAGTGTAGGCAGAGTTGATTTGTGAAACAAAATCCTTAATATACCTTTGAGAGATGTTTTTACAGGTATCATTATAATGCTGGAGTCCTTGCAGAGCAAGATGTGGATTATCCTGTAAATTACTTTTCTTTTTTTTTTCTTTGTAGGAACATTTTATCACTCCCTCTGTCTTTGGAGAAATTATTTACAATAACTTCCTGTTTGACATCCCTAAGATTCTGGATCTCTGTGTGCTTTTTGGAAAAGGGAATGGTCTCCTGCTCCAGAAGATGATTGGTTAGTTCAAGCCAAGGAACAGCTTGTTGCCTTTAGGCTTTTGCTTACTCATATAATGGCAAGTGATGAGGGGGGTTTTATACCATTGTTACTGCTCTGAAAACTAATTGTTCAGTAGCAGCAGAACCTAGAATTTCTAGATCAAGTTCTAAATAGTATTTGTTTTGTGAACTTCATTTCTGTCAAGGGATGCAGCGTGGGCTGCTGCTTATCTGTCCTGAGCTGGGCTCATGGTATTAGGCATGAACCCAGGCTCAGTTGTGCCCCAGTGGAATGTGTCCTCAGCCACTGCAGGAGGACCACAAGGGCTCTGTGAAGTCCTGGTAGAAAAGGGAAGGGGCAAACAGCTCAGCTCCTGGGCAGGGAAGGAGGAGGGACAGGAGATGGGGCACAGTCCAGCTGCTCATACGAGTGTTCCCAGACTTGGGAGCCCAGTGAAACATGCAACATGAAGTAATCACTGCTCTGTGAAGTGGGCAAACTTGAAATTTCAAAGCAGACATTGATTTATATAGTGCCTTCAAACAGAACACTTCAGAGCCTCACTGAAGCTGGGCTTACCCCTGGATCTCTCTGTATCTAAACAGTCTTAGTGGCAGGAGCATGTTAAGTAACAGCTCAGCCTTGGACATTAGAACCTATGTGATGAAGAGGGCATCTTGGTTTAGCCTCTGTGTTTATCCTGAACTCCCTTCACAAGGGAACTGCCTGTGATCTTGGGAGAGCACCTTGGATTAAGTGAGCTGCTCTTCCTAAATTCTAACCCACTTCGTCTGCAGTCCATGTAATGAAACTTTTTCCTTTCCTGGCTAGTTATTTTTGTCTCATTTCCAAGTTGACTGACACGAGAAGTGTTACAGAACTTGTGACACAGCCAAATTGCCAAGCCAGAAAGGCTCAGATAAACCTTTGCATTTTTTAATCCCTTTATCCTTTTTCAGTAATTTCCACTCCACCTTCATCTGTCAAGCCTCAGAGGTGGGAAGAAGGCATGACAAGATAGGTAGTTGTCTTTCAGAAGTGAAGCTTAGATGAAAACCTGAAAATGTTCTTAATATATCTTAAAATATTCTGAAGAAGACCTAAGATGATGAAACCTCATTTGAATGATAAATATGCTTTAGGATGCAACACAATAACACTGCACACATGTAACTAGTGATTTACTCACCTGATTATCTGCATGATGCTGGGACAGTGATGGCATGAGCAGTTCTGTAATTGACAAGTTGAGAAACTTGAGGTTCTTCTCAGGATATGGATTTTTCTTCAGCCTGTCTTGTAACTCTTCCCTGTGCTGCCCTTGCTGGAGAGCTCTGTTAATTTTCATGGTCTGAGCAGTAATTCACAGGAAAATAGGCAGCCTCTGTGCTTCCTTGCTGAGGATTTATGGTACACCATTACTTGGGGGGGTATTTTGTAAAGATAATGAAGTCCTAGTAACATAATAGCAGGTATCACTAAAGCTTCATTACCTGTAAGAAATATTCTGCAGACCATTTTCCAGTGTATGCTGAACTATTATCAGTAATTAAAAGTCAACTCCAGTTGTCAAATAAAGGAACCAGGAATGTTCAGTGATAGTATTTGCATTATTCATTGATTCAGCCTCTGGGGTGTGAATCATCCACCATCTCGTTTGCTCTGCTCTGATGAGCATGTTCTCATTGCCACTTCTCCAGTTGCACTGAAGAGTTGAGGGAGCAGCTTTCTGGGAGCAGGAGCTGGGCAGTGAGCCTGTGCCCTTGTCCTGAAAGGTGATTAGCTGGATCTGGAGGGGTGTCAGGAATAACACCAGCACATCTTCTGGTGCAAGTTTGCTTGTTGGCATGAATGTCTGAACTGATGGGAAATGTCCTTTCCCCTCTCTTCCCAGAAAATATCTTCACTCAGCAACCAAGTTACTTCAGTGACCTGGATGAAACTCTGCCCACTGTCCTCCAGGTACTGCTTTCCTGCTTGGCCCAGGGCTTGGATTTCATCTGGAAGTGGGACATGGTTTAGAGGGTGGAAAGGAGCAAATGTGTAGGCAGTCAGGATGTATCTGCTGTTAACTTTCTCCAGTTAATGCTGATGTCTGTCATGTTGTTTATGAACCTTTATCTAAAACCATTACTTGATGACAATTTGCTGTTACCTCTTCGGTTTTGGCTGCATCTGCAGCTCATCTCAAGGAATTTCCACCAGGCAGTCCAATAAGTATTCTTTGTATCCCTGTCCAAGCAGGAGAAGCATTGAAGCTTAAACCAACAAAATAGAGACCATGAGAAGTAGCTGAGGCTTGACATAGCAGAACTGGTTAGTGTTAATGCTGCAGGTTCTCAGGAGTAAATTAAAATCTGGTGGAGGGGATGTGTTTCAGCCACACCAAGAAATATTTGGCACCTCTCCATGTCTAAGCTTTCATTTTTATAAGCAGCTTGTATACTCCCCAGCACTGGTCAGCAGGATTCACACTGAACCTGAAATCATGGTGCCTTGACATCTTTGTACCCTGAAAATGTCACATTTGTCCTCAAAAAGCTTTGCCCACAAGTAAGCAAATCCAAGATAACATTTACCCCAAGACATCTACAATGTAACTTTTTGAAAGCCCACAGTTTTCTTCCTTTCCTTGTGCTAAGGAGCAGTTAGAGCCAGATCTCAGAGGTGGGATCACATTGAAAAAATCTTCTAGGATGCAAGACCAAACTTTGCAGTGAATGACTGGGGGGGACAGCAGAGATGCCATTTGCTTTTCATGAGGTACCAGTTGGAGCAGTTTCTCTGCAGGGCACTGCTGTGTTTTCCCAGCCACTGCAGGGTGTTACCAAGGTGCATCTCAAGTGTATGGATGTAACAGCTCCAAGATGTGTCATTACTGACCCATAAAGCTGTTTTATGTGCTTACACTCTCACTAGCAGGAGTTGATACTTGTGCAGGTTTAGGAGCTTACAGACCCTGTAGAATATTAATATTAACACCAAATAGGCAACTTTGGTACCTTTATGCACCCATTCACCTCCCTCTGGGAGGAGGGTTTGGCAAATCTCTTAGGCTGCAAATGTAGAGGAGTTGCTTTTAAGTTGGTCCTACACCAGGACTCATTAGCAATCTGCAACCTGATCCTGTGGGCTTCTCCCCAGCTTCTCTGTTTATAAACAAGAGTCACAAAATGGTGATCACCTCAGAGGAGAGGGCAGGAAGGCTTTGGGGCTAGCCCATAAGGAGGAGGAGGTGGTGGTGACTTCCCATTAGTCCCACTGCTCCCTTAAAACTGGGGATCCTGGTTTTTCTCCCGTGGCTCAGGGTGTGGATTAGCTGCAGTCCCTGTCTCAGCAGCCCCACAACCACGTGCAGCTGCATTTAAATTGCACGTAAGTGGCCTGGAATTCCAGAAGTGCAACCTGGCCCTTCCTGCTGCAACCTGCAGGAGTGTTGCAGCTTTCATCTTACAGGGCTCTGTGCTGTGTGGAAATAGTCACATATTGCATATAAAGCTTGTCTCACTGCTTTCCCCTGTCTTTTGACACTACTCTGCTCTCCTGGTCTAGGTGTTTAACAATATTTTGACCAAGTGTGGCCTGCAGTGTGAAGGAGCCTCTGCTGAGCCCCAGAAACTGGAAGGAAGAGTAAATGTGACTCCAGGAAACATGCCCCTCCAGGTAGAACTGTTGCTCCTTGCACTTGACTGTTTGGAGTCCTGCAGACTGAACATCCTGAGAGCACAGAGGGTCATTCTGTTCCCAAATGCTGCTGGCTCATGCAGCACATGGTTCCATGTCATTGTTTCACTGTCTTTGTCATATGACATGGTGATAAAGCCTTTCCACCAGGAGCTGGTTGCTTTGCTCCTGTGCAGTTCAACCATATCCATTGTAGCCTGTGTTGGTTTTTTTTAAACCTGGCATCTTTTTTTGCTTAACCAACTTAAAAGTAATGCAACAGAGCATGGACACATGTCTCCATGTAACCCTGACAGTGATCAGAGTTGATCTTTGCTTCAGAAGTGTTTGTTTAACAGCAGTGTACTTTAGTTAATGAAGAGTGGTTTTTTTTGTACTGGGTCCTGTGCAAAGAGAGGCCCCATCTCAGCGAGCATGTCCTGCAGGATCTTAGGCAAACAGTCTGCATGTGGGAGTTGATGCAGTGACCCTGGAGATGGCTTTTGCCCTAAAGCAGGACACTGAGACCACCCCTTTCATTCCTGTCACTGCTGGGCAGTGCTGCCAGCTGAGGGGGAAGACAACTGTGTGCAGGGGATGTGTAGAGGGCAAAGCCACTGCCCAAGACAGGAGCTAATGAAGATTCTCATAACTTCACAGCATCTTTCAGGAGAGTGAGCAGCTGGGGTTGCATTATAGATATTTAAAGGATAAAGTTGTAGGAGAGATTTTGTCTCTACCTCTAGACCCAGTGACAAGTGGTGTGTTCATGACTTGACAGCAGAGTGTGTACAGGCAGGCAAAAAGATCTGGTCTGAGCTTAGCCTGTCCCTGGTAGTGGGTTAGACTGTGTTTTCAGGAATAACTGGTCTGGCTTTTCTCACAGTCATTGCTCTTTCTTTCCCAGGAGCTGAAGGACATTGTGCTGTACTTATGTGACACCTGCACAACACTCTGGGCATTCCTTGATGTCTTCTCACTGGCTTCCCAGACCTTCCAAAAACATGAGTTCTGCTACAGGTACATCTTGGAGTGCAGACAGAGCTTGTCTTGGTGAAGTAAAACACTTAATGTGCTGCTGTGTCCCCTCCCAGCACCTGCATTGTTACAGGAGTAGAGGGATTTAATGCAGCTAGAGACTGTTCACACTGACAGGAATACAGAGACTCCCAGGAAATTACTTATTTATACATTTATATAAATAATTTATATTAATTTAATATAGAGACATCCAGAGTTTGTCTGTTACATGTTAACCTTCATCATTATCTAGATCTTAGAGCCAGGCAACCATGACAGCAAACAGCACATGGTGTGCTTTGGAAAGGGTGGAGAGGGACAAGCACAACAGAGTTGTGGACAGAGCTTCCTGCTGTAGGACCCAAGGCAAGGGAGGCAGAAATTCTTATGGAGTGATATCCATCAGGGGCTGAAAATAAACATTTGGTTTTTTGTTTAATATTATGCCTTTGTGCTAGTAACTATTTCTGAGGTTTGGCAAAAGCTGAGCTCCTGGGAGAGGATGAGAAGCCAGCAGTGTCCCAGCTGGGCTCACAGCAAATTCCCTGTCCAACTGGATCATGGTGGTGATGAGTCAGGATGGTCTCAAGGACTGGACAGTCAAGTGTGTTTCCATGGAGGGTGCAAGTACTTGGGAGGCACTTCCATGTCTGGCTCCAGGCTTTTTAAATCACCAGATCATCTTGTAGAGCTTTACTGTAACTGTCTTGGTTTCGGACCAACTGAGGAGTTAATTTATTGCCTTTATTTCCCCTGCCCTATTTGCTTGTCAGTGTGAAGAACACACTGGTGTTCTGCTTTTGCTTCCAATCCTGTTGCAGAACTCTGAAATCTTAGAGCTGCCTGTGGTTTATGGACCACAGGTTGAGTAATGCTGCTCTGGGGTGTGTGAGTTTTTGTCCTCTTTAGATGTCCTGGAGTTGGTTATTGAAAGAAGAGCAGATTGGTGGCTGTTTGAGCTGGCAGGCAGCAGTGCTTCCATGCTTGGTTACTCAGAGGAGGGAAGCCTTTTGCTTTTAATTCTGCTGTTGATGTCAGAGATGTGCTAAAATGGTCTTGGTCTCTGTGCAGTGGGACAACAGCAACACATTTTCATTACGTTTCAATATGGACTCATCATTGGGTCATTGGAGTGTGGGGAGGGAAAACTGATTTACATGTCATCTTTGTGAGTCTGACTCAATCTGTTGGTGCTTGCTAATTTGCCTGACCAAAAGTATCAACTAGCTTCTGCTGCATTTGCCTCAAGGATACTCGTTTAACGTGTTTGGCTCTTAATAATGGACATAGTGTTCCTAATGGAGCTCATCAGTTCAGCTGGGCTGTGGTGCAGAGGGCTGTAGCCATTCCTGAGAGCATCCAGCTGCTCAGGAAGCAGCACTGGTGGTTATTCAGTGAAGGTGTTTCTCCTCATCTCTTGGTCCTTGAAGGAAAGGGTCCCTGTGGGCTGCCTGGCACATAAAAATGGACCAAATTAACTTTCCTTGTGTCCTCCCTGCCCTGTCCTGCTGAAACATCCTCTTAGGCTCTCTTCATGTTGGATACCTTCATTTGAATGCTGCCCAGAGCAGAGCTGAATAGGCAGGCCAGTAAGACCAGTAAGGACATTGAGGGGCTGGAGCATGTCCAGAGAACAGCAACCAAGCTGATGAAGGGGCTGGAGAACAAGTTCTGTGAGGAGAGATTGAGGGAACTGGGATTGTTTAGTTTGGAGAAGAGGAGGCTAAGGGGAGATCTTGTTGCTCTCTACCTGAAAGGAGGTTGGAGTGAGGTGGATGTTGGCCTCTTCTCCCAATTGAGTAATGACAAGACCAAAGGAAATAGCCTGAAGTTGAACTAGGGGAGGGTTAGACTGGATATTAGGAAGAAATTATTTGCTGAAAGAAAAGCACAGGCTGCCTAGGGAGGTGGTGGTGTCACCATCCCTGGAGATGTTCAAAAGCCACGTAGATTTGGTACTTGAGAACATGCTCTAGTGGCCAAGGTTTTTCTTGGTTGGTTTTGGTTTTTTTGGGGTTGACAGTTGGACTCAGTGATCTTAGAGGTTCTTTCCAATCATGACAATTCTTTGACTCCCCTGTGTCATATCCAGCTTTCAGCACACAGCAAGATAGGGCCATAGGGAGGTTGGAGCAGGGGGTGTTTTGGGATGGACTCGAGCAAATCAGCTCTTTGCAGGCTGCGTATTTGTGTTTGGGAGGTTTCTCAGTTGGACAGATTGTTCTGTTCAGTAGCATGATGCTTTTCAAATTAATTTCTTTGCCAAGGTCTTTGAAGACCCCTCAATGGTTGAGAGAGCTGCTCTTTGTCACACATTTGCCTACTTGCGTTTCAGGGAACACACAACAAATGGGGTGTTGCTTGTGAGTGCTGCTAGTGAGGAGAGTTCAGTGAAATTACCCATGTGATTTGTCTTTCAGCAAATTTGTCGTTTTTGAAACCTCAGCTGACAGTTGCTGTTGTGTTCCCCCTTTCAACAGATTAGCTTCATTTTATGAACTGGCAATTCCTGAGCTGGAATCTGCAATTAAGAAGAGGCATTATGAGGATAACAGGTGGGAATGCATTTTCTTTTCAATAAAAGTCTCCCAGGGCTTAGTTAAAAATTCACTTCATGCTGCTTCACCCACCTCTGTGGTGTCTGTCTTTTATTTTTAATGCTGCTTCAAAGAACTCTGAAGAGATGGCTTCTCCAACTCCCAAGTTTTCCTGGGCAGTGGGTGATTAATGATTTCTCTCACTGCTGTCTGAGAGGAAACTTGATGGGAGAGGCCTTCAAATTGTAGCAGAGTGTGAAAACATAAATGCTAGCTCTATGTATAGATTGGTCTCATGTCAAAGTGCAGACTGTGCTGGTACAGGTGAGATATCGTGTGTCTGGCTGTCTGGGCAGCTGGTGTTTGAGACCAACTTTGTTTGGAGTATGGATTTTTCCTTAATGAGAATTAAATGGCTCTAATCTCTGGTCCTTGCAGCAAAGAAATGATTCTGCTAATGAAATCCCTCCTCTGGAGGGATAACTCTGGAGTAAAGTGTGTGACAGATTCAGATTTCTTCTGCTCACATCAACAGTGTGCTCTTTTACTCTCTCTGAAGTGTTCTTGCTGATTTGTGGAGGAGAATTTCCCATTCCAAGAAGAAGATGGTAGAAGTTTTTCACATCCTAATAAACCAAGTCTGTCTGCAGCCCATCCTAGAAAGCAGGTATTGGCACTTGGGTACCAGCCAGTTATTTCATTGCTGTTGTGGGGGTGATTGTTTCCTTGTTTTCAGATTTACTGGAGAAAATGAATGGATCCTGTCTTGGGCTGGTAGCCAAAGACTTTGTCTAAGATCAGGAATCTGTTGTCCTGCATAGCAGGAGATGGAGCTACATGGTCCAGAACTGGTGGAATGAGCTGTGACCCTACTAAAGAGGGATAAGGCTGTGGTCCAGCAAGGTTTCAAGCTTCAGCTTATGTCTGAGTGGTAAATTCTAATGGTGTGTGTAGACACCTGGGCTGAAACACCACAGTGAAAGATGCAGTGTCACAGCTCACTGGAAACAGTTGTTTTAAGTCTAGACACTGGTGCCTTTAGTTCTACCCCCTGTTGTGAAAATGGCTAACTAATAGCTCTGTGAGTAATTTAAAAAATGAAGGCAAGTATTACTGTCCTGTTTTTAAAATAGAAAAGTGAAATGACCCAAAATCCTGCTGCGTGTTGGGGACAGAGCCAAGAGCCTGCATCTTTACTGGAAGACCAGGGCTCTTTGCCTGATCTCTTTTCAGCTTTTGAAGATTGCTGGTCTCTGGCCCTTGTTCTGCTCAAATATTTTCCCTGGTTTGATATCAGAGTTGTCCAAGAAGATGAGGAGGGTCTGTTGGTGGAATTCTTTATGAAAGATGTGGATTTGCTTCCTTGACTTCGTCTGTAACCTGGAGTGAATCATAGAATCATGGAATGGTTTGGGTTGGGAGGGATCTTGAAGCTCATCCAATTCCACTCCCCTGCATGGGCAGGGACACCTCCCACCAGCCCAGGTTGCTCCAAGCCCCATCCAACCTGCCCTTCAACACTGCCAGGGATGGGGCAGCCACAGCTTCCCTGGGCATCTGTGCTATAAGTCCAGTCGTTACAGGAGCAGTAGAAGCCTTGCCTTACCCTTGCTTACCTGAGTAGTGCCTTCCAGTAGCCACTGGAATATTGGAAGTGTAAGGGAATCAAAGAGGTAACATGGTCAGATTCTATGGAATTAAGGGCTATATATACTTCAGAGGGATAAAGGACAACTCCAGACACTCATTCCCAGTTTGATGAGAGCTGAGGCTACTGTGAGAACAGAAAATCCAGCTTCTAGGGAAATATCTTTTTTCTTAGCCCTGCTGTGCTGCAGGGGACATTATACCTTGGTGTGAGGCCTGATGCTTCAGCAGCCAGGGGAGGCTGAGCAGCTCTAACAAAGGAGTTTGCTTGGCTTCTGCTCTTACGCAGGTGAGCACATATTTTCGGGGAGGTTCACTGCTGTGTAATGAGACACATAATAGGAGTGCAATTACACAAGCACCACACACCCTTCTCTGCTCATTGCAAGTCTGAGGCATCAAACTATCATTTGTAAAGGCTGTCACAAGTCCTGTAATTCTAACTGTGATACAGCTTCAGATCTAGCTGGCTGAAAGGTTTGCAGAGGCTATGGAAGAAACTGATTTCCATTTGACCCTTTGCTCATCTGAAAGCCAAAGAGTGGGCTGAAATCTGTTTCCAAATGGGATTTTTCCCTCAAAATGTAGTTTGGCTGGTGAGGCAGAGTGTAGAGGCTGAGCAGTGCTTAGCACTGACTTTTTCACTCTGTTGTGCCTTTGGTTTCTGCAGCTGTGAGAACATTCAGCCTTTTATTGAGGAATTTCTACAGATCTTCACTTCGGTGCTTCAGGAAAGAAGGTGAGTCTGACTGAAAGAGGCCCAAGGGGAGAGTCACTTGCCTTCCTCTTCCATTCCTCACAGCAGAATTGCCTGAGACATTATTAGGAGGCATTATGATGCACTTGGGAGTTAGAAATCGTTCTAACTAGCTGGGAGAGGATTTCAGGCTGCAGCACAGACTTTATTGCAGAGGTGAGGAGGGTGCTGCGTGACGCTGGAGAATGTTATTCTTCACTCTCTTTAATCCAGCTTTCCAAGTGGAAGGTAGCAATTTAGCCATTAGCTGCCTTGCCAAGTTAGGCTGTTATGACTGATCTGTGCTTTTCAGCTGGGGTGGCCAGATCAGAAAGATATTAAGTGCTAATGTTGAAGATGCAAAGTGAGTAAGTGGCAGAACTGGGAATGTGATCTTGTCCTCCTGATGGTGCTGTCATTCTGATCATGTTTGAGTCATAAACCATTTATTCTCTGTAATTCAGCACTGAGTTACAGTTCTCAACATTAGGAGGAGTGTTGCAGCCAGCTCTGTGGCTTGGGGGGACGTGTTCCTGCAGGATAATGGGGGCAAAATCGGGTGTGGGAAGCCATGCTGGAAGTCAGTATGAGGTGTGGGGTCCTACATGTTCCTACCTGGGCAGTGAGGAAGTCAGCAACATAGCAGAAATGTTTGTGTGACAGGTCTGCTGGTAATTTATTTTTTAATTCAACTGATTAAACTTTCTTCTGCCTTTTCAGATTTCTCCGTGACTATGATGAGCTGTTTCCTGTGGAGGATGATGTCAGTCTGCTGCAGCAGGCATCCTCCACACTGTATCCTTGGCTGGCATGGAACCCCAGACTGGTTTGGGTTGGAAGGGACCTTAAAGTTTGTCCAGACCCAAACCCCCTGCATGGGCAGGGACACCTCCCACCAGACCAGGTTACTCCAAGCCCCATCCAAACTGGCTCTGAACACTTCCAGGGATGGGGCAGCCACAGCTTCCCTGGGCAGCCTGGGCCAGGGTCTCACCAACCTCACAGCAAATAATTTTTTCCTCATGTCCAACCTCAGTTTCCCACTTCCAGTTATAATCCATTCCCCCTGCTCCCATCCCTCCCTGCCCTTGTCCCAAGCCCCTCCCCAGCTTTCCTGGAGCCCCTTCAGGCACTGGAAGGTGCTCTAAGGTCTCCCTGGAGCCTTCTCTTCTCCAGGCTGAACACCCCAACCCTCCCAGCCTGTCTCCAGAGCAGAGCTGCTCTAGCCCTTGGATCATCTCTGTGGCTTCCTCTGGCCTCTCTCCAACAGCTCCATGTCCTTCCTGTGTTGGGGACCCCAGATCTGGCCCCAGCCCTGCAGGGGTTCTCATGAGAACACTGGGGTTTTGCAGTCCTGGCTGCTCTTAGATGACTTTACACTGGTGGGATTTCCAGTGTTGCTGCCTCTAGTGAAGCTGCATGACTGGCAGTGAGTGATGGCAAGTTTTCTCTTAAAAAGAAGGAAGGGGGAATGTTGATGTAGAGGCTTGAGAGTCCCTGCAAATTGCAGTTGCTTCAAGGTAAGATCTGAGTATGTGCACCTGGAAATGTCCTTAATGCTCTCCTAGAGATGAGACCAGGACAGCCTATATCCTCCAAGCAGTGGAAAGTGCATGGGAAGGGGCAAATAGGAAAAAAACTCAAGTCCTTCAAGATCCAGCACCACCAGCAGCATCTAATGGAGCATCAGCAGTAGTGGAGAGCACTGCTGAGGATGTGGAGGAGCTCAGGGCTGCATATGCATCAGAGGATGAGGTGAGGAGAGTTTGGGCAGGACTAGGGGCTGCTCTTTCTGTCTTTCATTCACTGAATCACAGGATCACAGAGTGGTGGGAGCTGGAAGGGGCCTCTGGAGATCATCTAGTCCAACCCCCTGCTAGAGCAGGATCCCCTAGAGCAGATCCCACAGGAACACCACCAGACAGGTTTGGAATGTCCCCAGTGGTGGAGACTCCACAGCCTCTCTGGGCAGCCTGTCCCAGGGCTCTGTTACCCTCAGAGTAGAGAAGTATTTTCTTATGTTTAGGTTAAACCTCCTGTGCTCCAGCTTGTGCCCGTTGCCCCATATCCTGGCACTGGGCACCACTGAGAAGAGTCTGGTCCCATCCTCCTGACACCCCCTGTAGACACTGATCAGTGTTGATGAGATCTCCCCTCAGCCTCCTCCTCCAGCTGAGCAGCCCCAGCTCTCCCAGCCTTTCCTCACAGGCAGATGCTCCAGCCCCTCAGCATCTCTGTGGCCTGTGCTGTCCCCTCTTCAGTAGTTCCTTGTCCCTCATGAACTTGGGGGCTCAAAACTGCACACAGTGCTCCAGGTGAGGCCTCACCATTCATCACCTGTGAAGAGAGGGTTGGTTTGCTCAGTTTTGGGCATCACTGGAGATTCAGTCTCATTTCTTTCTTTGCCAGATTTCAGTGCAGCCCCACGTGCCTTGTGCAGTGAGAACCTAAGCTCCACCTGATCCCAGCTTCATCTTTGAGCAAATTGCTTCTAACTCCCCTTGGCCTGGCTTTCCTGTTGCTGTGGTTTATTTCAATACTGGGCTTCATCACTGCAGTTTGTGTGTAGGTTTTTTGGATGCACAGTTGATGCTGTTTGAGGATTGGATTCTCCAGAGTGTCCTTGCTGACTGGGAGCCAGACAGAAGCAGTTGTGTGCCCAATAGACCTCATGTAGTACCAAAAACTTGGCTGATTCATCTTCTTTTGATTTCAGTCTTGGAAATCTGTTTAAATTCTGATAACCAAGATTGCTCCTTTCCTACTGTGCCTGCCTGCCACCCCCTGCTGCTGTCCCTGGCCAGTAATGCCACCCCTTCTGTCTGGTGTCCCCAGTGTGCCGGAGCTGCTGCTGCGCCCGCTGCCAAAGTGTCAGGGGTAGAGCTGGACTCTCTCATCTCTCAAGTGAAGGACCTGCTGCCAGACCTTGGTGAGGGCTTCATCCTGGCCTGCCTGGAAGAGTACAGCTACAATGCTGAGCAGGTCATCAACAACATTCTAGAAGACAAGCTGGAGTCATCCTTGCGTCAGCTGGACCGAGCAATGCGAAGGTGTGGGACAAGTTCTGGCACAGCTTTGATGCCTTGTGGGTTTGTGTTTGTGTGTTGTCATTTACCATGCTGGAACCAGATGTCCACAGAATCACAGAATTGTGGGGGTTGGAAGGGACCTCTGGAGATCACCCAGCCCAGTCCTCTGCCAGAGCAGGATCCCCTAGAGCAGATCCCACAGGAACACATCCAAACAGGTTTGGAATGTCTTCAGGCATGGAGACTCCAGAACCTGCCTGGGCAGCCTGTCCCAGGGCTCTGTTACCCTCACAAGAAAGAAGTATTTTCTTACATTTAGGTTCAACCTCCTGTGCTCCAGCTTGTGCCCATTGCCCCTTGTCCTGTCACTGGTCACCACTGAGAAGAGTCTGGCTCATCCCTTGACACTCCCTGTAGATACTGATCAGCACTGATGAGATCCCCCCCCCCAGTCTCCTCCTCCAGCTGAACAGCCCCAGCTCTCCCAGCCTTTCCTCACAGGCAGATGCTCCAGCCCCTCAGCATCTTTGTGGCCTGTGCTAGACGCTCTCCAGTAGTTCTTTGTCCTTCATGAACTGGGGAGCCCAGATCTCTCTACACAGTTCTCCAGGTGATGAGGTCTTTTAAGGTCCCTTCCAACCTAAACCATTCAATGAATCTATCTATGTCCTTGCCCATGGAAGGGAGTTGGAACTAGATGATCTTTAAGTCCCTTCTAACCAAACCATGCTTTGATTCTCTGCACATCATTCTTACTGAAGGTTAGACACTTGTCAACCTCTAAGAAGTTGCATGTGCATTTATCTGGGGTGGACAGCTGCAGTGAGAGCTTCTCAGCAGAGCACTGGAACATTCACTGTTCAGCATTTCAGTAGAGCAGGTGCTGGGTCATGTTTTGTGATGGGGAGACAAAAATACTTGTACATTAGATACCCAAATAGGAACCATTACAATTCCATCCTGAGGACATGGGCTTAGCCTGGGCTGGACAGTGGAACACGTTGCCTTCAAAAGTGACTTTGTTGCAGAGGACAGGGTCATAGGTGGGAAAATCCCAGCTGTCCTGCAGGAAAGGGTGTCTTCAAAGGAACTAATTCAGCTCCAATTCAGCCTGCAGGGTAAAATGCAGGATTTGAAAAGCTGCTGTTCTGTGATAGAAGATAAACCCGGAGAGAGATTGGAAATGGCAATTTATATCCATTTTTCTCTACCCTTTCACAAACTTGCCAGGCTTTTGTTTGCTTCTCTGGGTTGTACGTGGATGCAGGGTTTATAGCTGGCAGTGGAACTGAGTTGTTTTAGTTTGTCTGCAGCTGCCAGTGTGTGTTTGTGCTGTACCAGCAGTTTCCGACCCAGTGTCAGGATGTGAGTGAACTATTTGTTCACATTTCATGGAGGGATGGGCAGACTGTCTCCTTGTGTTAAAGAAGGAAAGCATCTTTATCAGAAAAATGTTGTAAAATAATCTTAGTTTTGCAACAATCTTCATGTTCTCACCATCAGATCTGCTGACTTTGGCACAAAAGCTGTGGGGTGGGCTGGGGAAGGGTTGTTTTATTTCCTGCAAGACCAGCAGTTACAGAAAATAGGGCTAGATTATTTTTTTCCCCTGCCTTTTGCTGCATCTTGAAAGAAGACTGTCAGTTCAACAGCAAATGTGGAATTTTGTTCACTCCTGGGTTCAGAAGTGAGCACAGCAGCATGTGCAGGTGCCCAGCTGAGCTCACAGCACCAACAGAATGGGTGTAAAAGTAAGTCTTTTGACTTAGAAGTTGAACAAATGTAAACCTGGAACACTGAGAAAGAATTAAGAAGGAACCAGAGGGAGATAAATATCCTGAAATCAACAGCAGCAAATTATTGGAATTGTTTCCAGCATGTAATTCATCATACTTAGTGTTTGGCTTTACTGAGTCACTGTTTTGAGACCAGATAGTCTGTTAAATACTCCACACTCCTGTAAATGAACAGAAGAGTTTCCTTTTTGCTTTCTGTGAGTTGCTTTGGTTTCCCCACAAAGATAAGCCTCAAAACCTGGGCCTTTTCTCTTAGAACCTGGAGTGGTTGTGCACACACCATAGCCCAGCTGTGAAATGGTGAAATGACAGTCCATGACCCAGGCAGCACCATGAGGGGATCCTGGCAAGCTCTGGGTGATTGGGAGGCTGTCAAAGAATGAATCCAGGTCTCAGGAAGGAGAGGACTTCTTCACTTCACCTCTGTTTTTCTTCTCTGTTTCTTTTTTCACAGACAGCTGAAACCAGACCCTACCCCTCTAGTCACTTCTCGCTATAATGTTTTCCAGAATGATGAGTTTGATGTTTTCAGCAGGGATTCAGTGGATGTTTCTCGGATCCAGAAAGGCAAGAGGTGAGTGTTGTGCACCCCTGATTAACCCTGTCTGTCAGGAGGAATAAATACCTGGGAACCTGCACATTTCTTTCCTGTACAAAGCTCCCACAGGAGTTTGTTGGCAGGTGGTGAGGCTTATCAGGAATGTTTCCCACCTGCTTCTTCTGTTTCTCTGGGAGAGTAAAATGAAATATTACTAGGGGCTTGATTTCAGGTAGTGTTTTTCCTAATTGGCTTTCCTCTCTGTGCTGCTGGAGTTTGCTCTGCCAAGCTCATTTGCCATGTCAGGCTCTTGCTTCTTGGTCTTAACATGAAACTTGTACAGCACAACAAACCTTGAAAAGCAACCATCTCTGTGAGCCTGGGATTGGGACTCAGACATGACAGTAAATAGACATTTGGATTAGATCCAAGTGGAGCTTCAATATCCATCTACTTCAAAATCTGATAATGCTCACTGGCTTAGGCTGCTTTTGTTGTTCCTGCTGCTCTGAGCTCCCAGCACAAGGGCATTTCCTTTGCTTTCTGCCCAGTTTGGTGTGTTGTGCTGTGCCACACTCCATGCAGATCCATGTTAGGCCATTGTCCTGCTGGTTCCCATGGGTGTCAGCTGGATCTCTGGGATGGTTGATTTGTTTCAGATTCTTTTTATACAGTTTCTATAGTCAGCCAAGTCTGATTTTTATGTTGGTGTGCATTTACACAACACAAATAGAAGTCTGGCTGGAGCCACATGACTCTGGGAGCTCCCAGTTAAGGTTTTGGTTGCAAAACTTCATCAAACTCTCAGGAGAAAACCACTGTTGTCCCAAAGTCCAGACAGACACCTTCCCAGCAGTCCTGCAGTGCTTATATTGCCTCAGCTAGGCAGGAAAACAGTTTCTTTTCTCCCTGGACAATACAATTACTTTTGAAGTCCCCATGGCCAAGAATTCACAGGCACAGTGAATTCCTCCTCCTCATGTTGCCTTACCCAGTGTGCAGGCAGGCACCTTGTCAACAAGAGCCTTGTGCACAGGGGTGCTTAGTTATCTCCCTCCTCCCCACGTTTTTGCACACGTGGGGGTGGCTGCTGCAGTGGCTGGACAAGACCAGGGAGCACAGGAGTTCAGTGCAGGGAATAAACCTGCTGGGAGCTCCCTCTGCAGATCACTTGCAGAGCTCTGGTAGCTCAGTCATGTCTGGGCTAGGCTGTGGGACCTGCTCCCATGGCATTGCCCTCCAGCTGCTGCCAGGGAGGTTGTGCCTGCTCTCCAGTGGTGACATCCCTCCTGGGGAACACTGCATCCCTTCTGCTGGGTTGTTCTGTGACCCTGTGGGATTATCCTCTTCCTGCTGCTGTTCCTGGTGTCTCTTGGCCTCCCTCAGGCTGTGTCTTCAGTTCAAAACAGTTCTGAGACTGAGAACACACTGCAGGATTCCAGACATACTGTGTTTTGAATGGTTTTTAAAAACCTGGAGGTAGCTGACTGGGATCAGCTCTGTGCGCCAAGTTAGCCATGGCTGAATCAATTAAAGGATAATTGAAGGATAAAGGATAGGCTCTCTAGGGTCTAACATTCAGAGTCCATAGCTATGAAGAGTGTGTCCTTCCAGCTCCAAAAGTGCAGCTTCCTTGGCAGTCCTTGTTCCACAAGCAAGAACCCTGATGCTTTACCCAAGTGTCTGGGTAGCAGGATCCTGCTGGCCCAGTTTGAGACCTGCTTTGGATTCAAATTGTATCAATACCTATTTTTTTTTTTCTTTCTTTCTTTCTCTTAAAATCCTCTGCTCACCAAATTCTGCTTGTGTCTAGAGGCTTCTAAGCATGATGTGGCAATAGTGCCAGCACAGGTTGGGTCTCACTGCTCCAGCTGCTCCAGGGGTAAGTGTAGGCAGGCTGGGGAGGGATTGTTGGTGTGAAGGAGAAAGGCACACCAGGGTGAGGAGAGCAACAAGCGTAAGGAGATGAACATCCTAGTGTAGACCTGATGCTTTGCTGGTCCTGAGAAGTCATCTTCCTGTCCCTGCCTGTCCAGCCATAATTACTAGCTGAATCTGTCTCTTGGAAGTCAGAGCATATCCTGAACACCATGGGACTAGAGGAGTTATCCCATTGTTTTCCTGGAATGGGTGCCTGGAACACTTCATGGCAGCTCTTCTGCAGTCATCAGACCAGCTCAACAGGAAACAATTACCAAGTCCTTCAGTCTCCTGCTGAACACCAAGAGAAGATGCTGTCCCAGCCTGGACATATGCAGACTAACCACATGCTTTGGAGGGCATTTTGCAGCTAAATGCAGCATGTCCCAACACTGATTCACACCAGAGAGGGCATCCACATCTGTCTGTCATGTTACTTTGGTTTGAGATCCTTAATGCAGACCAGGCTGCTTAGATCACTTCTCCACTAACTTGCTAGTATGTCATGGAAGTCTCTGTATTCTTAAGGCACTAACAGTTTGTCTTAGCTGGGTCCTTCCTCTGATAATCTCCAGATGCCAGAAAGATCACTGATGCATGTTCCTCCTGGACTTCAAGGGCTGCAAGTTGTCCTGTGAGTACTTGTCAGTGGAATCACTTGCTCTAAGGATGTACTTGGCTGGTCTGAAGAAGGGGACTCCAAGGACTTCATGCTTGAGATGCTGGAGATGTAGCATCTCAGTGGCTGCTTTTTCATACCTCTGTCAAAGTTCTATTTAGTGGACTTCCCTCTTTACAATGACTAGGGTTTACTTGCCTCCTAAACTTCTTACTTTTAATTGTACATTCAGTGCTTAGAGCTGGGTTGGATCAGAATCACCAGGCTGCTCTGGTTTGTTATTTTTTTTAGAACTTAGAATGCCAGGTTGGAAGGGACTTCAAGCATCATCTGGTCCAAGCTTTCTAGGTGCTACTCCAGTTTATATGAGGTGGCTCAGCACCCTGTCAAGCTGAGACTTAAAATTGTCCAGTGTGGGTGAGTCCACCATTTCCCTTGGGAGACTATTCCAATGTTGGACTGTCCTCATGGGGAAAAATGTCCCTCTTGTGTCCAATGGGAATCTCCCCAGGAGCAACTTGTGCCCATGACCATTTGTCTTTTCCATGGGACTCTTTGTAAACAGGGAGTCTTCATCTTCTTGGTACACACCGTTTAAGTATTGGAACATTTCATTCTGAATTGTGCTTATTCTAATCCTTACTTGCCACACTGGTGATTTTTTTTGGCTCTGTCCATCTGCTTTTGGTTTTCATCTGTTTTTCATCTCACGTGGGCAAGCTGAGGTTGTGGCCTGTGGGAGCTCCCCTGTCCATGCTCAGTTTCTGTGCTGCAGCCCTGCTCCATGAGGTGCTGCCACAGAGAGATGATCCTCCAGCCTGGTGTTAGAGGGCACCCTGGGCCTTGCAGGGCCCCCCTGGAACCAGCCCTGCATCTTGCCAGTCCCAATCCATGGGGCTGCTGGTGTTCTCTGGGATCTTGGCCAACTTTCAGCATGACTATAATTGCATTTGGCCTCCTGGAAAAGCTTCCTTTCTGTCTCAAATAACAGTGGTGGTCTCCAATTCCTGTTCTTACCTACTGTGTGATCTCTCTGGGCTTCTGTTTGAAAATGATTTGGTTCCAAGCCAGGAGTGGCTGTTTTTAGTAGCCAGACAAGCAGCCCTGTTAGAAATCAGAGGTGAGACAGGCAGGCTTAGGTGGAGCTCCTAGAGCTTGAGATGGGCCTTCTGTTGCTGCTTCAGCTTCTGCTTGCTAAAAAGAGGTTGGAAAAAGTCACTTGTAGAGCAGATTTTGACACTGCCTATGTCTGCCTCTCTTGTTTCTATGCTGTGGAGAGCAGGAGGGAGAAGGACACGACCAGGAGTCTGCTGAACGACAAGCGCCTGGTGGCAGAGCAGAAGGAGAGGTACCAGCAGTACAGCCTGGTGGTGGAGGAGATCCCCCTGCAGCCAGGGCAGGAGCAGCTCTATGGGGACTACGAGGATGAGTATGATGACACTTATGATGGAAACCAAGTGGGGGCCAACGATGCTGACTCAGATGATGAGCTGATCAGCCGGAGGTGGGTGCTCAGTGAACGCGGTTGGTGGGAATGGGCACCTGGAGCTGTCTGGGCAGATCTGTGAGCCCAGCTGGGGGTTGGGCTGGTTCTCACTGAGGGGTGTGCATAGACTCATAGAAACACAGAGTCACAGAATGGGTTGGGAGGGACTAGATATTAGGAAGAATTTCTTTACTTGAAGAGTGATCAGGCCTGGAACTGCCCAGGGAGGTGGTGAAGTCACCATCCCTGGAGGTGTTCTAGAAATTAGTAGACATGGCACTTCAGGGCATGTTCTAGTGGGCATGAGAGTTTTTTTGTGGGTTGTGTGTTGTTGGCTTTGTGGGGTGTGAGGTTACATTTTTGTGCTCTAGAAATGAGTAGACATGGCACTTCAAGGCATGTTCTAGTGGGTATGAGGGTTTTTTTGTGGGGTGTGAGGTTACATTTTTGTGCTGTGGTCGGTTTGTTTGGGGGTTGTTTTTTTTTGTTTGGTTGGGTTTTTTTCCCCCTTGGGTGAATGGTTGAGCTTGGTGATCATGAAGGTCTTTTTCAACCATGACCTTAAAGCTCATCCAGTTCCACCCCCCTGCATGGGCAAGGACACCTCCCACCAGCCCAGGCTGCTCCAAGCCCCATCCAACCTGCCCTTCAACACTGCCAGGGATGGGGCAGCCACAATGAAGGTCTTTTTCAACCATGACCTTAAAGCTCATCCAGTTCCACCCCCCTGCATGGGCAGGGACACCTCCCACCAGCCCAGGTTGCTCCAAGCCCCATCCAACCTGCCCTTCAACACTTCCAGGGATGAGGCAGCCACAGCTTCTCTGGGCAGCCTGGGCCAGGGTCTCATCACCCTCACAGAGAATACTTTCTTCCTCATGTCTAACCTAAATCTCCCCTCTTTCAGTTTTATTCCATTCCCCCTTGTCCTATACCTCCCTGTCCTTGTCCCAAGTCCTCCCCAGCTTTCCTGGAGCCCCTTCAGATACTAGAAGACCATTATGAAGTCTCCCTGGAGCCTTCTCAAGGCTTCAAACCACCCCTTTTTCTGCTACTGGTTTCTCTGTAACATGCAAGGAGAGGGGTTAGGGTCTCTCTTCTCCTGTTGGTAGGGAATGTTGTTGTGCACCGGGTTTGCAGGTTTCCACTTCTTGTGCCTGCAGGACTGGCCATTGCCTCAACTTATCTAAGAGGGGCACTGGCCATTGCACTCACCACTGCTTCTGCTCACAGAAAGCTGTCCTGAAGTGGGGAAACATGGGCTGGCTTGGATAACCAGGTTTGAGTGTAGCTGGGCAATGTTTTTAAATGGCTGGTTAGCAAAGGAAAACTTCAGATTTGGGCAAAGTGCACAACCAGGATTCTCCTGGCCTTCAAAACTTGCCATCTCAGAGTGCTGACACCTGCAGCTCACTCCTTGAGGAACCACAGCCCTCTCCCCACTGACCAGCAGCTGGAGACAACTTGCTTTTTGGGAAGCCAAGGGTTAGTTTGGGATGGGGGTTGTAGAATATTTAATTGAGAAATAAGAGCTAGAGATGGAAAACATCTTTTACAAGCTGGTTTAACATTTCTCAAAGTGGCCTTTTAAATTCTGATGCATTACAAAGATGTCACCATTTCTAATCTCAAACCCAAACCCAGCTTTGGGGTTCCTTTGTCCCTTTGGCTTTTGGTTTTTTTTATTCCCCTCCTAAAATGGGGTGAGGTTTCAATTTAAATCCTTTCTGTGGTTTCCCTAGCACTCGGGGCCTTTCCCCTGCTTCAGGAGCTCAGTGCTCTCTGCCCCTGGAGAGGCAGTAGAACAATTATTGGATGGTACTGCTGAAAAGTAGATCTGTGGGTTTGCACTAACAAAAGCTTTTCTGGCTGTACATTTATTCCTTTGACAGCAGAATGGTGGATCTGAATTCCAATGGAACTGAAACACTCTCACACATCTATATATTAAAGAAGAGCTTTAAAGGGCATGAAGTAAATTCTGCCTCCACCCCCCCAGGCCCTTTGCTGTCTGTGTGTTCAGGGTGATTCATAAAGCTTGATGGATTTCTCTGGGTATTTCCCTCGGCATGAAACTGGGGCACAGCAATGAAACTGGAGCTCCATGGAAAGCAGCTGAGCAGTTCCAGCACTTGGAGAGCTCAGCACTTCTGAGCAGTCCTGCTTCTGCCTGGTTTTGAGCCTGAGGTTTAAGGGTTTGTCTTTGTACAGCAGCTGCTCCTTGCCTGCTGAGGTGAAGCAAAGTGTCCTCACTGAAGCCTCCTGGCTGTGCCTGGGTCCCCTTCTCCCAGAGGAAACAATTGTTTCCTTGAAGAATTTCCCTCTGAGGTTTCAGGTTTTTCCTGACCTGCTCCTTTTTTAAACTATTATTATTTTCAGTAACAACTTCATGGTGAACACCCCCCAGGGAAGAACATGTGTTTCTTAATTGCCCACAGTAAATGGGTCATTAGCTACTGAGGTTGTGTTTCTTTTTTAATTCAGAGAAAGAAGCAAGTCCATTAGGTTGGTAGATCCTAATTTTTGAAAGCCAAAAAGGATGTTCTGTTCAGTGAAAAGCTTGTGATTGTACTGCCTTTGCTGACTGTTTCTGTCTTAATTTTCAGGCCATTCACAATCCCTCAGGTCTTGAGACCTAAAGGACAGGAGGAAGAGGAAGAGGATGAAGAGGAGGAGGAGGAAGAGGAAGCTGAAAAGGAAAGAACCAAGGTAACATTTAGTTTGTGGTTGGAGTTGCATTAAGATCTACTGTGTGTCTTAGCTGCTTCAGCCCCAGAGTGTGGAGCAGATTTCCTCTTGCTGAGTGAATCTTGGACCAGCAGCAGGACCCTGAGCTGCCTTTCAGAGGGGCCACTTCTGTGAGCTGCTGGGCTGTGAAATGTCCCCCGAGTGCAGCTGTCTGCTGTTTCCCAGACTGGTGTGCTGGAGCAGTAGCACCTACTCCATGGAGAGGTTTCATCTCCTTTATTCCATAGACAGACAATGCCAGCAGGACACTTGGAGGGTCACTCAGGCTCTGTTGTCATGGATGTACTGGGAATAGTGCTGCTGATGGTGCTGCTGGCAGAGGTGGGGGCGGGAAGTCTCAGGTTTTGTCTCTGGAGTCACTGACACCAGCCCTGCTGGCTCAGCCAGGGGAGATGATGAGCAATGAACTGACTCTGTTCTGTGGGCCAGCAGGACCCCAGCTCCTGCTCCAGCCTTTGATGTGATGCTGAGGAGCTTGCTGACCCCTTTCCTTCCTTCCTTCCCATGGTAGGACCACTTTGTGCAGGACCCGGCTGTGCTGCGGGAAAGAGCCGAAGCGCGGAGACAGACCCTGCTGGCGAGGAGGGGGTGAGTGACCACCTGCCTCTTGGGGTGGAGCCTCAGCTCTGTAGTCAGCAGGCTGGAATTGCTGAGGATGGACCTGTTCCTGCACATTCCTGTAGCCAGGGTCAGTGCCACCAGGGTGGGAACTTCCTCACCTGACTTTTACTTGGCTGCTGGTTGCACTGTCCCATCCGATGGGCGGGCAGGTCCCTTTATCCCAAGGAGCAGAACCCTGGGCAAGGTAGGACCTTGGAATGCACAGCTTCCCAGAGCTTGAACAGCTGCCACTGGGATTTCAGGAGGAAGTTCAACCAGGCCAAGTGCAAGGTCCTACACATGGGTCGGAGCAATCCCAAGCACAAACTCAGGCTGGGTGGAGAATGGGTGGAGAGCAGCCCTGAGGAGAAGGACTTGGGGGTGCTGGGTGAGGAGAAGCTCAACAGGAGCCCAGAACCCACCCGTGTCCTGGGCTGTGTCCCCAGCGGTGTGACCAGCAGGGCCAGGGAGGGGATTGTCCCCTCTGCTCTGCTGAGACCCCCTGCAGGGCTGGGGCCAGTGCTGGGGTCCCCAGTACAGGAAGGACATGGAGCTGTTGGGGAGAGTCCAGAGGAGGCCACAGAGATGATCCAAGGGCTGGAGCAGCTCTGCTCTGAAGCCAGGCTGGGAGAGTTGGGGTGTTCAGCCTGGAGAAAAGAAGGCTCCAGGGAGACCTTAGAGCAGCTTCCAGTGCCTGAAGGGGCTCCAGGAAAGCTGGGGAGGGACTTGGGACAAGGGCAGGGAGGGAGAGGACAAGGGGGATGGCTTTGAATTGGAAGAGGGGTGACTTAGTTTGGACATGAGGAGGAAGTTCTTCCCTGTGAGGGTGGTGAGGGATGGGGCTTGGAGCAGCCTGGGCTGGTGGGAGGTGTCCCTGCCCATGCAGGGGGTTGGAACTGGATGATCCTTAAGGTCCCTTTTCACCCAAACCTATCTGGGACTCTGATCCAGGACAGTTCCATGGCTGGCTGTAGCTGCAGGCTCCACATGTGATACCGCAGAACCCGGCAGAGCTGGGATGAGCTGGGGCTCAAGGCCTGGGCTCCTCACACCCCCTTGTTTCTCGGTCTGTTTGGTCCTCCAGCTGTGCAGAGGGCTTGTTGTGATGTCCCTTTTCTGTGCCCTCCAGGCACAAGCACGACAGCTCAGCTGTCGTGGGGAACACCAAGGGCCACGGGCAGAACCGGGAGACGACGCAGGAGCGCAGGAAGAAGGAGGCACACAAAGGCACCCGGGCCAACCACAACCGCCGGGCCATGGCCGAGCGCAAGCGCAGCAAGGGCATGATCCCCTCCTGAGGGACCCTCAGCCCAGGTGTCCCATCATCCCAGCCCTCTGCTGGGGCCGAGGCAGCAGTGCTCCCTTCACTTGGGGCTCCCTTTGCTGTCCTGCTTCACCACCCAGCACTTCAGCCCGCATGGAATTGTGCATCCCATGGGAGGGCTGCCCGTTGGTGGGAAGGAGCTGCCCCCCCAGGCAGAGACCTGTGTGTGATGCTGGGTTGCACCTCCAGGCAGGGGACAGGCTGCACCCACCAGGCCTTTCCTTTTTTGTACTATTTATAATTCTGAGAGTTTTATTTTCATACTGGCTCCTGGAGAGCTCTCCCCAACTCGGGCAGATTTCCAGGCCACACAGTGGGCAGCTGGGAGAGCAGAGCTTCCCTGGAACAGCTCTTACAGCTTCCTGCTCCACTGAAATGCCTTCTCCTGAAGTACAACTCCAAGGTTGAGAGGAAAACACTGAAGCTATTCTTGTTGCCAGCTGACACACAGGAGTTCAGGTGGATAAAACCTTCTCATAAATTTCTGTCCCTTGAGTGAGGCGTGTGACAACAACCTGCAAATAAATGATTTCCATCTTCTGCTTCAATCTTCTCGAGGCTCTTACAAACCATATTGATCTTTTAACTCAGAGGAACCTCAACAAACATTTCAACATGCTCTCTCTGCAGGCAGTTAAATTCAATTGCTGGTTTGTGTTAGTTTAGTGTAATGAGATCCAGCCACAGAGACTGAAGGTGGTTGGGAATGAGGATGGAGGCATCCTGAGCAAGGTGCCAGCAGTCTGGAAACCAGAGATGAAGGCAGCAGGGTCAGAGTCCCTGGGGAGGTGCCACCTCAGTAGCCACTTGTCACACTCTGGGGAGCAGAACTGCCCTGATGCTCACGTTTGCTGGTGGGAAGGCTGGGAGCTGAGAGTGAGCAGCAGTTTGTAGCTGCTGCAAGGGCTTCTCCTGAGGGCTGCCCTCTGGTCGGGAGTTGTTCCCTTGGGAAGGAGACACACAAATCAGAGTTTATTTTGTAACCTGGTTGTGAGGTGCTCAGAGCCCTGGCAGTGGCTGCTGGGTCAGCCTGGGGCATCTGCCAGCAGCTGGTGATAAACCTGTTCCAGTCCTGTTGTCACCAAACATCAGCAGGTTTTTGGGAATGCTGAACCCCATCATGGAGACAAACTTTGGGACACACCATTGGGCTGTGCTTGGTTCATCTGCTCCCAGTGCCATCTCCCCACCACCCTACTCTGCTGTCCAGAGGTGCCTGTGGTTGTCACCTGCCTGCTGTGACAATGAGCTGTGGAGTTTTGGAGCTCCTGAGCAGGGCAAACCTGGAGCTGCTTGGAATGCTGCAGATGGAACACAGGGGCAGTGAGCTCTGTGGGCATGTCCCTGCTGCCTGGCTTGATGCAGGGGTGGGGATCAGGGGCTGGGAATGCTGCTGCCCGGGATCAGGGGCTGGGAATGCTGCTGCCCAGCACCAGGAGATGGTTACCACCATTATGCCAATGAGATGAAGTCCCAAGTCCTCTGAGGACAAGGTTTTGCTGCTGCCCAAACCCCCTCATGCTGCAGCAGAGGAAAAGGGAATGACACTTCCCACCTTCCCCAAATCCACTGTCATGGGAAATTACCTGCCAGGACAACTCCCTCTGCTCTTCTGCAGCTCCTGCTCTCAGGACTTTGAGCATCATTTCCTCTCAGTCAGGCCACTACGATGTGGTGTCTCCGCATAATCTTTATTCATCTTTAGTTCTTGCTTCTAAGAAGCTGCAAATCTCTCTCAGCTGCTCAGTGTGGTGTGACCCTGTCAGCCCTGCAGCCAGAGCAGCCCAAGATGATCCCAAGAAAGCTTAAACCTTTCCTCTGAAACATCTCTGGAAAAGCACAGCTGGGACTGTGGAAGCTGCAGTTGTTTTTTGCTCAGAAAACCCCACAAGCACATAGGTTTTTCAAGTCCTCCTTGTGTTCTTTGAGGAAATGTTTTACTCTTGACACCTATTTGCAAATCCAATAAAGCTGCTTTCATTAAGCACTGGCTCTAATTTGCTCTGCCTCATCCTCGTTAGTGACAATCCAGTGAAGAGGGAGAGCTGGGGCTGGGAAAGTGGGAAGAGCAGGAGTCACTCAGGCAGATCCTCCCAAGAGCCCAGTCATTAACTGAGTCATTATCCCAAACAGCTCCCAAGCTGCCCATCCCTGAGAAGAAAGATGGGCCTGAAATGGCACCAGAGCCACAGGGGTGGATCCCCCAGGGAAGCTACTGAGAATTCCTGCTTCCCCTCAGCTGCTGGAGCTGCACTCCAGCCAGAGGGTGAAGGCTCCAGGCAGAGCCAAGTGCCTCCTCTCCCTTCTCCTTCTGACCAGCCTTGTAGCTGCCACACTGGTTCTGTCCCTCAAGCCACCTGGAGGAGCCAGAAGGGGCAGGAATGGCCAGGAAAGATCCCATGGGAGTAGGCTTTGGACAGGCTGAGCTGCACACCTGCCCTGGGGCACACACCACACCTGAAGTCTCCCCGGTGAAGGTAGGGGGGGCAGGCCAGGAACCACCCTAGTCCTGCACCAAAGGTGTAAATGATTCACTAAACAGCACGTGAAAAAGCAGGATTTTCAGTCACTTCCCTGTGAATAAGGCTAGAAGGAAGCAGAGAGAGGCTCCTTCCCCCTGTTCAGCTTCTCAGGAAGAAGCCAAGGGTGGCACCACCAAACCTCAGCTCTGCAAACACTTTCAAGCCATTTTCAAACCATTTTCAGGACACGGTGATTTCTCAGTGTCCTGAAGCTGAGGTGGAGGGTTGTGCTGCAGCAACGCCCACCCCTAGGGAAGGAGAAGTTGCAGGAAGGCCAAAGGAACAATCAGGTGAACACACGAGACACAGAACAAGAAGGTTTTATTTGAACACAGTGAGTACAGCAGCAGAACTCCCTGAGTCCATCTTGGTTTACATCATATCAGGAGGTGGCTGATATAATCTGGCTCGGAGTTGTTCCATCAGGAATCCATTCCCATTTCCACACAACCAGGTTCAGGAGGCTGAATCCTTCTCTGCAGGGTCTTGTGCCACCCCAGGATGGATCCTGCTGCTGAGCATTTCAGTCTTTACTGCTCTCATACTTGTGCTTGATGTGTTTCCACAGTTTCTGTAGGTAAAACAAAGCAAAACAAAAACCAAACCACAAATGGTCACCTATGGAAAGATTCCTGTTCTGGAATCTGCTGGCACCACCAGGGCTTTGCTATTTGGTGCAGACAATGCTTTAGATTTAAAGAAAAGTCATTAACTTCCTCAATAATTTCATTTTCTAACCATGCCTGAGAGAACAGCAGCACCCAGGGAATCAAAGCTGAAGTTCAGATGTCAGTTTCTGTCAGCTTTTAACAAATGAGAGTTGCTAAAAAGGAGGGGCCAGGAACCCTGGTCTTGCTCTTTCTGAGTCTCCTCAGCTCTCTCAGCCCTGGGGGTGAAGCTGTCCCTGTGGGATCAGGTTCCTGCTGGTTCATAACCTGGTTCAGGAGGCCAAAGAGCAGCTGTGGCACCATCAGGGAAGGCACAGGGCAGCTCTGCCCAGCATCAGAGCCAGGAGGGTGACCTGGCCATCCTGGGTGCTCCCAGAGACCTGAGGCACATCAGTGCTGCAGGAGAGGGACAAGGACACTGTGCTGCAGGAGGGAATCTGCAACACATGGGGGTCATTTTGTACTTGGTGCAAGATGGCTGCCCAAGGAACAAGAGATAGGATAAGAGGAAATGTCCTCAAGCTGTGCCAGGGCAGGATTAGATTGCCCAGGGCAGTGGTGGAGTCCCCATCCCTGGAGGGATTTCAAAGCCATGTAGATGTGGTGCTGAGGGACATGGGGCAGTGGTGGCCTTGGTGGTGCTGGGTTAATGGTTAGACTGGATGATCTGAAAGATGTTTCCAACCCAACCTGTATGATGGCAGCCTTAGGGCAGGCATTGCATCACCTCACCCTGTCCAGGTCACTGTTATATCCTGTCCACGTGCCTCAGCCCCAGGCAGTTATTATCCCACCACAGCTCTGCCCTGAAACACGAGGACGAATTGACCCATCTCATGGGACAGTCCCAGCCTGGCCAGCAGGCTCTTGTCCTGTGCAGCTCTGCATGTCCCAGTTACCAACTCAACAGTGCAGCAGGTTCACCAGCTGTTACCCACTCCCTCTAAGGACAATCTGTGGAAGGCACTAAGGAGCACAGAGCACGATTCAATTTCATTCAAGCCCAGCTTCCTGCATCCCACTCTGACACCTCTTCCCCCAATGCAGCTGAAGAACCACAGAATCGCAGGCTGGTTTGGGTTGGAAGGGACCTTAAAGATCATCTAGATCCAAGGTTCATGGGCAGGGACACCTCCCAGCAGCCCAGGCTGCTCCAAGCCCCATCCAACCTGCCCTTCAACACTGCCAGGGATGGGGCAGCCACAGCTTCCCTGGGCAACCATCCTGAGG
>NW_009953524.1:83029-104395 GCF_000747805.2 Chaetura pelagica
GGTTTCTTCTTGTCTGGGACAGCCGAGAGGCCAAGCAGGGTGTTCAGGGGCTCCCGAGAGGCTCAGACGGCGGCTCCGGAGCCTCGGGAGGGCAGGATGTGGCCCCGGGACCTGCAGACCTTCCCTCTTGCTCAGCCTTGTCCTTCTGCTTCATCCATCGAGGGCGGGGGACCCGGGGGGCTTAGGGCAGGAGGACAGACAGGGGGGCTGGAACCAACAATCATCCCCTCAGCAGGATTCTTGTTCAGTGAGTGTCTACTTTTAAATTCCAGAACGGATCCTCAGTTAACACTCGCTCTGTCCTCTCGTTTGTCTCAGGGAGAGCTCATAGTCTGGCTGTGTCCTCGTTTCTCTTAATTTATTTCTGTTTGCTTCCCTGCGTGCAGCTCCTGTTGGATTTCTGGGGTAGGGCAAAGCCTCTCCCTCTGTGTGGGGTGTTGGCACTGAAGCTGACCCTTATTTTTCAAAGTCTGAGGGGCTGTGTTTAAGACAAACCTCCCCCGTAGCCTGTAGACCTGCTGCCAGCAGGATGGGTTTGTGTACTGGTGGCTCTGGATTTACACCAGTCTGTCCCTGTGGAGGTGCTGGCAGGCTCTGCCAGCTTTTTTTGCCTGCTCCTGTAGAGATAGGAGCACATTGAAATTGGCAGCTGAATGTCATCAGCCTAACACTTGGATTTAATTAACTTCACATCTGTCTGGGTACCCAAAGTGGCTGAAACAGCCCCAAGCCTGGGCTGTGAGAAGTCAGGAAATTGAGGTCAAGGCCCAGTAGCAATTCTCAAGGTTCAGTGGGGAATGAATCAGTTACACCCAAACAACAGTTCTGCTGGCTGCCCGTTTGTGGGTCACCTTCCCTCTGCCCACATCTCAGGGAAATCAGTGAAAAGACCCCTTGGAAATTCCTAAATAAATCTGTAGCCAGTAGAGCACAGCGTGGAGTGTTTTGCCAAGCAAGTGAGAAGGGAAAATATAGGATGGTGCACGTGAGACCTTGCCTGGAGTTTCACCAAGCTCCTCGGCTGGGTGAGTGAAATGCCTGTGAGGTGTCTCAGAACATACTTATAAAACCCTGCTCCAAGAGGCTTACAGCAGAGGATTTTTATTAATGCTTTAAAGCATCGAGATACCAGACAAAGCCCTGTGGTTTGTGGGTTGTTTTTTTTTATATTTGGATTTATGCAGAAAGACATTTTAAGCTGGTATAAAGCCTGTCTGAAGTGGCTTCTGGCTGCATGTGGGTCCAGAGGTCTGCTTGCCTGCAATTCAACTGCAAGTTGGGATCTAGGAATGTTAAGAGGAAATGGCCAAGCCCAAGCAGTTTTCTAAAGCAGCTACATTTACTTTATCTCATAGTGACTAACATGGATTTAATTAGAAAACATCTTTGTTTTCAACTGAATAATGCTCTTTGTTTACTGCTCGAGCCATCTGGGGAGGTGGAAGTAGATTAGGCTGTGGTGTTCAGGAGCAGCTTTGATTCCTACACACCCAAGTGCTGTGGATTGGGATACTGCAGAGAGTTGTCAGGATCCAGCCAAGATATTCCATGCAGCTGAATTCTTAAAAAGATGGAAATAAGTGCTCAGTGCAGTCGTTGGAGGAGGTGATCTCTGGGAGAATCTGACGCTCCTCTTAATTGTTTTGTTTCGGGGTTGGTTTTTTTTCTTCCATCCATCCCCTGCAATGGGAATTGTAGGAGAATTTGGGAGCTGGCACCTCTGGGGTGTGGGATGTGGCTGCTTGCAATCTGTAGGAGCTTTCTGCTGCCCTTGGTGGGGAAGGAGGGGGGGAAAGGAGCTGCTGCAATTATTGCTGTGGGGGTGATGAAAGGAAAAATTTAAAATAGGATTTCAAAGGCTGGCTGGCTGCTGGGCTTCTGCAGGCAGAATTCCCAGAGAGATCTGTGGAAACTTGTGTGGGACCACTGCAGAATCTCATTTGTTTTCCTTCTTCACAGCAGCCTCTTCTGCAGAGATGGAGTGCAGGAGCCAGCAGCTGAAGCAGGGAGCTTTTATGTTACCAGAAACTTTGGGAGACTGTGGTGTAAGATGCAGAAAGGGTTTGGTTTGGTTTCTTTTCAACACTTAAAAGCCACAGCAGAGCCTGCCTGAGAGCCAGACACCAGGGTAGGAGCCTCCCCTCTGGATTCCAGCAGCCTCACCACAATGCAGCAGAGCTGGCTGCAGAGCTCTGGGATGATCTAGTGAAGGATGGGGGGAAATAATGGCTTAATGTTCATGTGGCAGAACTTGTGTTTGGTTTTGTGAGCACAACCTCTGCCTTCAAGCCCTGCAGAGCTGTTCCAGCTCCAGGCATGAGCCAGGGCTGGCTGTGTTTGCAGGTGCAGCAGGGAGTGGGGGCTCGCTGAGCAGCACCACCTGCCAACAAGCTGTTTCACCTGGAGAGTGAGGAAAAGGACCTGGGGTTCTAATTGACAAGCAGCTGAACATGAGCCAGCAGTGTGCCCAGGTGGCCAAGAAAGCCTGTGTTAGAAATAGTGTGACCAGCAGAAGCATAGAGGTGATTGTCCCCCTGTGCTCAGCCCTGGTGAGGCTACACCTGGAGTGTTGTGTCCAGTTTTGGGCACCTCAATTCAAGAGAGATCTCGAGGTGCTGGAGCCAGGAGAGAGGAGGGCAATGAAGCTAGGGAAGGGACTAGAAAATAAATCTTATGAAGAACACTTGAAGGAGCTGGGAATGTTTAGTTTGAGGCTGAGGGGAGACCTCATCAGTCTCTACAACTACCTGAAAGGTCATTGCAGAGAGGTTGGTGCTGGTCTCTTCTCACAGGTAATTAGTGACAGAACAAGAGGGAAGGGCTTCAAGCTGCACCAGGGCAGATTCAGACTGGACATTAGGAGAAACAGTTTCCCAGAAAGAGTGGTCAGGCACTGGAAGAGGCTGCCTGCCCATGGAGGTGGTTGAGTCACCATCCCTGGATGTGTTTAAGGGTTGTTTGGATGTGGTGTTGGTGGAGATGGTTTAGGGGAGAACTTTGCAGAGTAGGGATGATGGTTGGACTTGGTGACCCTAAGGGGCTTTTCCAACCTGAATAGTTCTATGATTCTATGAAACCACCTTAAAATGAAGAGATTTTGAGTTTATTTGGGTCTCTGAACATTTGGATGATCCAAGGGCTGGAGCAGCTCTGCTCTGGAGTGAGGCTGGGAGAGTTGGGGTGTTCAGCCTGGAGAAGAGAAGGCTCCAGGGAGACCTGAGAGCAGCTTCCAGTGCCTGAAGGGGCTCCAGAAAAGCTGGGGAGGGGCTTGGGACAAGGGCAGGGAGGGATGGGATGAGGGGGAATGGATTGAAACTGGAAGAGGGAGATTTAGGTTGAACATAAGGAGGAAATTCTGGAGTGAGAGAGTGGTGAGAGCCTGGCCCAGGTTGCCCAGGGAAGCTGTGGCTGCCCCATCCCTGGCAGTGTTGAAGGGCAGGTTGGATGGGGCTTGGAGCAGCCTGGGCTGGTGGGAGAAGTCCCTGCCCTTGCAGGGGGGATGGAACTCGATGATCTTTAAGTTTCCTTCCAACCCAAACCATTCCATAATTCTATGATTTTTACCTTCAGTGTGAAGGTTTGCAAACTGATTCAAAAGAAGACCTTTCCACTGAATGCAGCTGGATGGAGGAGACCATGTTTTAATGTGTCATGTGAGGCCTGGGAGATTTCCAGGGCCCTGGTTCAGAAGCAGGAGTTCTCTGGTGGGAGGAAGGAAGGGGGTTTGGAGCAGTTACCCCTGAGCTGCTGGGCTGGCTGGCAGGGCTCAGCAGCACTGAGGGCTCTGAGGAATTGCCTGTTGCTGCTGCTCCTCCTGCTGATTCTGGAATTGTTAAGGGGGCCGTGATTGATTCTGACCTGGTTTTATTTATAAAGTCTTTATTTCTTGCACTGGTCTTCGTGCCATTTTTTAAACATATTTGGCTGTCAAGGTGTCAAAAACTGGAGAATTGCTTTAGAAGTTTATCTCCCAGTCCATCCATCTGTGGCACTTACCAGGTGCCTTTATATCACTCAGGAGATTACAGCTCCTTCAGGGTGTGTGTTGTGCCTCCAGCAAGGACAGCTGATGTGGAACTACAACCCCAGGCTGCCCTGGATGCTCCCAGCACAGATGAGACCACCCACGTTCTGTCATGTTCTTTCTCCATACTCCACCACAGAGTCTCCAGACTGAATTCAAGGCCAGGTTGGATGGAGCTTGGAGCAACCTGGTCTAGTGGGAGGGGTTGCTGCCTGTGGATGGTCCCTTCCAACCAAAACAAGTCTGTAATTCTAAAAGACATGTGTCTTAAGTCCCTCTCCCCTGCAAGAGGGGAAGGACCAGGCATCCCCAGGTTGCTTTCAGTGGCTGTGGAGTTGGGGGTTCTTTCCTCCTGGCCCTCAGGCTGTTGTGGCCTTAGCCATGCTGTGAGGAGCAGACACACCTTGCTGCTGTAGGGTGGGAGGGTGATGTTCAGGGGTAGGTGGGTGGCTAGGTGATCCAAACCAACTGTTACATCCTTTAGTGTGTGTAGTCCAGCTCCCACTGTCAATAGAGCGGTTATCAGATTCTGGTTTATAATCTTTGAGGAGCTGCTGAGTTCCTTCCTTTCCTTGTAGAACTGGACACGGGGGGATTTCCTTCCTCTTGCATGACAGCTCCTGGAGGTTGTCTGGGGTTAAAGCCCAGGCATGGACCTCTCTCTCCTCCTGTTGGCACACTGGCTGGTTTCTGCTGCACCTTCCCTGGAGCAGGTGGTGGCTGGGAGCCATTGGGGTCTCTGCTTCGTGTGGTCTGAACTCCAGCACCCTCAGGGAAGGAGGTTTCTTTCAGCAGAGATGTTGTTGCTTTGGGTAATGAGGTCAGAAATGTAGATCTGAGCCTGCTCTCCCATGTACAGGCTGCCTTGCGAGCCTCTGATGCACAAGGATATATACTGCTGGGTCTCACCCCTGCCTCTCTCTGCCAACCCTGAATGATTTGAGTTCTCTCCTTTGGAAGCAGCTGCTGTAAATCTTGGATCCTCTGTCCCCAGGGAGCTGCTGCACGCCGAGGATCTGTCTGATGGTTCCCGGGGCGTCCTGACACTGCCCGGCCAGAAGAGGGATGGGGAAAAGATACTTCTGTGACTACTGTGACAGGTCCTTTCAGGACAACCTTCACAACAGGAAGAAACACCTCAATGGAGTGCAGCACCTCAGGGCTAAGAGACTCTGGTACGACTTATTCCGAGGTGGGTGCTGCCAGCTGTCTGCTGCTCTTCTTTCTGGGACTGGGGAGCTGATGGTGGAGGTGGGGAAGAGATAAAATAAATCAGCTCTGGTGATTTACGTGCAGATTGTCTGTGCCAGTGGATTGTGGACTTGATAGCTTTGCTGTCAAGCAGTCTAAGAGGCAAAGCTCACACGTGTCTGGATGTGGGAAGGGGAAATTGTGGATGTCAGCAGGGACTTGAGGTGAGGTGGAGGAGATAGGGAGGGTGTTGCTGAGCACAGGAGCTGCAGATCAAGCTCTCTTGGCATCACGAGCAAATCTGAGATGGGAGACCTGAGAGAACAAAGTGAGTTGCAGTTCCTGAAGGTGAGTTAGGTGCCTTCTGCAAACCAGAGGTGATCTCTGATGTATGAAGAGCAGGGCTGTAGGTGTGCATGGAGGAGGTGGGCTGGGGCAGGCTGTGTGCTGGGGCTGCAGCCAGACAGGGACCTGCAGAGCTCTGTCAGGCTGGAGGTGTTGGCTCTCAGGGTGCCTGTGGGAGAGCCTTAGGGTTGACTCCTCGACCGGAGGTCCCAGCAGGGTGAAGGGGCTGGGTAGGCAGCTCAGAGCACTGGTGTGCCCAAAACCACCTTGGCCAAGGGGAGGGCAGAGGAGGAGAGCAGATGCATGGGGGTGTTGGCAGAGGAGGAGCTGGAGCTCCAGGGCTGGAGGCTGTGTCAGGACATGCTGGAGGAGAGCCCTGTGTCCTCTGCCTGTGCAACAGGACTCTCCACATCCAGCTCAGTGCTCTGACCTGGCTCACCACACAGTCACCTGTGTCTTAGTGCCAGTCTGAGGAATATGGTGGGAATGTGTGTCCAGGGTCTGTGAGCGAGCAGGACTATATTTTGGCAGTAGCAAAAGCCTAGTTTGGGCTAAACTGGTACTGAAGCCATTGCTTGTGTGTTCCTCTGCTTCCTTCTGGTTCCTAAGGACCAGGAGCTGCAGGCTGTTTCTGTCTCCTGGAGAGCTTGGTGAGGAACAAACACCTGGTGGAGTTCTGGGCAGCTCTGCTGGATGCCCAACCAGACCTGGACTTTGGAAAGGTTCTCTGTCACAGCCAAGTGTGCAGGACCAACAGCCCCAACCCAGTTCTAGCTGGGTCAGTGGTGCTGAGGCACACCACCTGGCATTTGGCTTCTCACCAGGCTGCAAGCCCTGATTTCACTCTGATTGATAAAATTCCTCATCCCATCCCTGCTTAGGGGGTTTCTCTTCTCTCGTCTCCTGGCACTAGACAGTGCCAGTTCTTACACAATCTGTGGGAGCTTCTATAGCTTTGGGGCCCATCTTCCTCAGAACATCTCCGGGAGGTAAAGGGCCATTTCAGTGGTGACCACTGGACACTCAGCACAGGGGTGTGTGAGGCCTCACACAGCTTTTCTGAGAGCTCTGAGAGTCTTCCTGAGCTGCAGAGTCCTTGTTTTTCTGTCATGCTTCTTTTCCCTGACTGGCATGGGAAGAAAGCATGAAGCAGAAAGCAAAGGAGGGAATCTGTGCAAGCCAGTGAAGAACTGAAGCTAGGAGTGCAAATTGTCAGTTTCTCCATGGCTTAAATTCCTGGTTGTCACATCAAATGGTTTCTCACCAAGCAGCTGCCCCATTTGGGACCATGGGCAAGGGATCTTCACCCTGTGCTGTCCCTTGTCTCCCCCAGATGCTGCTGCTATCCTGCAAGAGGAACAGACCAAGAAACCTTGTCGCAAGTTTCTGCAAACAGGTGAGTTCTTCTGAGGTAGAAAGAACTGCCTGAGCTCCAGCAGCTCCTTTGTGATAGGAGGAGGAGGAGAACAAGAAGTGAACAACCAAGGCTGTTCCTGAGAGTCTTGGTGTCTGTCTTTGTCTCAGAGGGAGGGAAGGGCTTAGACTTGTGTCTGGTGTGATGAATCTGGGGTTTAGATGCATGTTTACAAGGGGTACCTTGTGTGCAGGGCTCTCATGGAGCTCTATGGCTTTTGTTCCAGGACAGTGTGATTTTGGATCCAACTGCAGATTTTCCCACATGACAGAGCAGGACCTGGAGAAGCTGAGTGCCCAGGTGCAAGGTGAGCCCTCAAACAAGAAAATGTCCAGGGGTCTTTGAGGAGGGGGAGTTGCTGCAGGGAGGTGGGCTGGGAGGGGCTTGGGGAGCCTCTGGTCCTGGGGGAGCATGGATCCCTCTCAGTGCTGTGTGGTTGGAAGTGCTGCAGTTCTTCCCATGCTTCCTGCTCTTCATCTGATGGCACAGACACAAACCTAGAGCTGAGCAGTGCTGGTACCACTCAGCAGCAAGCAGCTGAAGCAGGAGTGGGCTTCCTGAGCCCTCGGGGTTTTGTTCAGTCAGGGAATAAAGACTGTCAGCAGCAGAGGGCACTGGTACATCACTTCCCCTTCAATTTATGGATTTGATTTCCCCACACCTCTCTACTACCAGGGAGCTGCTGCATCCACTCTTGGGAAGAGCTAGTCTGCTGTCAGCTGGATTGTCCTGAAGATAGGATGTGGGGTCTTGGATCCAGAAATGGCCTCTGCTCAGGTGGCTTCGGGTGGAACTGAGGTTTGGGCAGGGCATGAATGGCAGCTGCTCCCCTGTGTGAGTCCCCAGAGCACTTTTGAACATTTTCATCCTGGGAGTCCCAGCTCTTTGCCCTGGTGGCAGCTCACTGTTCCCTGTAGGATCCATTACTTTGGTGGTTGGAGAAGATGTGAGTGAGATGTTGGGGAGAACTTGTGCTGACTGAGGTCCCTGCTGGAGATTGTCCAGTCCCAAGCCCATCTTGCTCCAAGGCTGGAAACTCTGCAACCTCTATGGGCAACCTGTTCCAGGGTTTGACCACATTTGCAATGAAAATGTACTTTTTTTTTAATAGTACAATGGAAATCCCTGTATTTCAGTTTGTGCCTGTTACCTGCTGTCCCTTCACTGGATACCACTGGATACCAGTCTGGCTCCATCATCTTTAACTCTTGGATATTTAAACACATGGCTGAACATCCCCCCTTAGCCTTCCCATCCCCAGGCTAAGCAGCCCTGTCTCCCTCAGCCTCTCCTCCTATGTCAAATGCTCCAGTCCCTTCATCATCTTTGGGGTGTGTCCCTGTGGTACTGGGGAGCCCAGCACTGGACCCAGCACCCAGACTGGCCTCACCAGTGCAGAGCAGAGAGAACGGATCTGGGATGGCAGGAATTGGATCTGGGCAGGCAGGGATGAGATCTGGGAAGAAAGGGATTGGATTTCAGGAGGCAGGGATTGGATCTGGGGAGGCAGGGATTGGATTTGAGGAGGCAGGGATCAGATCTGGGGAGACTGGGATGAGATCTGGGGAGAAAGAGATTGGATTTGGGCAAGCAGGAATTGGATTTGAGGAGGCAGAGACTGGGCCTGGGGAGACAGGGAACCAGTTTGGTGGAGAGGGCTGGGATGTGGGCAGGCAGGGCTCTGGTGCCCTGGGGAGCAGGAGATATTCCACAGCTGTTCCAGTCCTCTGTCCACGAGTCCCCAAGGTGCCTGGGAACCACTGGCTGAGCACCACTGAGCCCCATCTCCTCCTGCTGCAGCCAGTCCTGCTTGGGGCTCATTCCTCCCTGGTGTGCCAGCCCAGAACCTCCCCCTGACCCTTCTCTGCCACGGATTGTAAGTGCTGGGCTCCTGAGGGGTGACACAGGAGTCAGCCTGTTTGCAGGATCCTGATTCCAGCCATGAAAGGTTCTTTATTGCAGGGGCAGGGAGAGCTTTGTGGAGCAGAGCAGGGGAGGCTGGCAGGCTGCTCTGCACTCAGGCAGGTTTCCTTGCCAGTTACACTTGTTATTGAGTATTGACTGGTGTCAAACAGGTCAGGTGTAAGTGGAGAATTGGCTCAGGAAGGAGCTGATTCCTGGGAGGTGACTTGGAAGACTTGCATTTGTATTACCAAGTCAAACATTTAATTAAACAATTAGACCTGAAGGAGTGATGGCCAGGGAACAGGGGGATGCCTGGTCCTTGGCTGTGTGGCTCTCACAGGGATGCCTGGTTGTGGAGGTAAATACTGGCAGCCTCTCACATCATGTTGCTCCATGGAAATCCCTTCTGAGCCAAGTGAGGGGGCTGAGCACCTCACAGACCAATATCCTGATTCCTTGAGCCCCCAGAGAGCTTGGAGAGGTTTGGTGGAGGGAAGAGCTCAGCAGGACTTGGTGGAGAAGAGGGCAGCCCTCAACACAGTGGACTGGATGGAAGGAACACCTGCAAAAGGCAGTGAAGGCAAAAGCCATTTGGTGTGTCCTGGGAACATTTCACCACTTCTCAGGCTCCTGAAGCAGCAGTGTCCCAGATGGTGAGGCTTAGGGCTGAGTTTGAGGTGAGCTAGTGTGTGGCAGATTGGGCTTGTTCTAGTGACAGAATCACAGAGTGGTGGGGGTTGGAAGGGACCTCTGAAGACCATGTAGTCCAACCCCCCTTCCAGAGCAGGTTCAGCCAGAGTAGATGGCACAGAATGGCATCCAGGTGGGTTCGGAGTGTCTCCAGAGATGGAGACTCCACAACCACTCTGGGCAGCTGTTGCAGTGCTCTGCCATCCTCACAGTCAAGAAGTTGCTCCTCATGTTTAGATTGAACTTCCTATGTTCACGTTTGTGCCTGTTATCTCTTGTCTTGTCACTGGGCACCACTGAAAAAAGACTGGCCCCTCCTCCTGACACCCACCCTTGAAGTATTGATAGGCATTGATAAGATCCCCCCTCAGTCTTCTCTAGACTAAAAAGCCTCAAGTCCCTCAGCCTTTATATGTAAGAGAGATGTTCTCATTCCCTCATCATCTTTGTAGCCCTTTGCTCTCCCATCTCCAGCAGCTCCCTGTCCTTCTTGAAGCCCAGAAGAGACCTGGTCCTCGTGGTGTGTCCATCAGGAATCTTCTCCATATCCTCCTCTGGACTCTCTCCATGAGCTCCATGTCCTTCCTAATTTGGGAACCCCGAGAACTGGACACAGTTCTCCAGGTGGGATCTCAGCAGAGCAGAGGGGACAATCCCCTCCCTGGCCCTGCTGGTCACACTTCTGGGGATGCAGCCCAGGACACGGGTGGTTTCTGGGCTTCTGTTGAGCTTCTCCTTACTCAGTACCCCCAAGTCCTTCTCCTCAGGGCTGCTCTCCATCCAGCCCTTGGTGACAAGCAGCAGCAGTGTTCCCACAGCCAGCTGCCACTTCTTGGCTGCTGAGCAGTCACTTCCTGAGCTGCTCACATTGTAGGGCATCATCAGCTGTACCATTCAGCTGCAGCCTGCTGGTCTTCATCTGCTCTGGAGGAGTCTGGGCTCCCACATCATCCTGCCTAGCAAGGGAGCTGAAGGATTCCATGGAAATCTCTGGATGGTCTGCTTGGTGCTGCTGGTTGTGTCTCACATACAATGGTTCAGGAAGAAAACTCAGGCTAAAAGTTGAATGGAGAGAGAAGATAAATCTGGACTCCAGCTTTGGCATCATTAGAGTCACTCCAAGGCTACAGCTACTCTTAATTGGCTGTAATTAGACTCTGAAGCAGACACCCCCATGAGAAGATGGGGAAGCACCTTCACACCTGTCCTGCTGCTGCAGCCTGGCTGGCTGCACGACCCTGCATGGGGCCAAAGGGCTGGTGGTTGTTTCAGACTAACAGCTTGGAATGCCTTTTGGCATCCAGGGTTTATTTCCAATCTCTAGCAGGTTTGGTGGTCCCTGGGCAGCATGTGTCTCAGCTCCAGAGGAGATGAAATGAAAGATTTGCCTTTTTGATGGGCATACATCAAGGTGGACAGAGCCAGACCTGTACCTGCTGCCTTATTTCTCAGCCTGAGGGTTGGAGTTTTTTGAAGCAGAAGCTCGTGGAGCTGTGTGAACAGGGAGCCAGCTGGATGTCTTTCTCATCAGGAGACCTGGGGCCTCATTTAGGCCAGCGTGAGCCTGGAGTTGTTCCACCACAGCCAGTGAGCTTTTCTGGATGAGACAGTGGGTTGTGGCTGCACAAGTCCCACCAGCTTCTGTTGTGGTGGCCTTGAGGTCCCTGCTGCAAACAGAGACTTTGGCAGTTTTTGGTCTGGCCCGTGTTGGAGCTGGGAGAGGGCTGGAAATGAAATCCTGATGGTAGGTAGAGGGTAGGAGAGGTTTTCCTGTGACTTACTTCCCTGTGACTTTCTTCCCGGCCTCATCATAACCTCTCACAACCACTGCTTGTCCCCTTGCTGAGGTGGAATGTGTCCAGATTCCAGAAACCTTGGAACAAGGGGAAATAAGGTAGCTGTGGTCACGTCTAAGGAAGCCTAATCTGGGAGCTGAGTTCAGATATGCTGAGGCTGAGTAATGCCCAGCCCACCAGCCTGAGGTTCTTGCCTCCCCACTGCCCTCACCGGGTTGGTCCCGAATAGCTCTGCTGGGGCTTTGCTCCTTGGGAGCAGCTGGAGGAGATGTGATCAGTCTTGTCTCTAGCCATGTCCTTATGGCCGGGTTGCAGAGCAGCACCTCAACACCAGGACCACAGCAGGCTGTCTTTGTGGTGGCAATGACTGCATTGTCACCCCTCCCTACAGCAGCAGACGAAAAGGCTGGATGACAAATTATCCATCTCCGGCTGCTCATTGTGTAGCACATTTCTGCCATCCTTATTAATATTAAACAGGCAGATGAATAATTGGTTGCCACCACTAGGATGAAGTGATCCTTCACTCTGCCCAAGCAATATTAATTTCACACCCTGTCTGGAAATGTATAATGTTTTCCTTAAACGTGTGACATATGGTGGGTAGGTGTGGAGCAGGCTCCTGGTGGGCACAGCTGCAGGTGGCTGCTGCCAGGCTGGGACCACGGGTGGCTTCATCTCCAGATGGGCTGAGGAGCCCCCAGAGGGTTGTCCCACAGGGTTCAGTGAGTAGGGGCAGAGGGCAGTGACACACAGCTGCCTGGGCTTCATTTTTATTAATATCAGTGTTTGTTCTTCAAGTATCACCTTCCCTTTCTGTTAGGCTGGAGGTCTCATGGCTCTGAGCATCTCCTCAGCCTGTGCTGTGCTCTTGGGGTAATGATTGTGACAAAGACTCCTGCTAGACCCTCTTCTCCACTGACACCCTGTCCTGCTTTGTCACTGGGAATTTTGCTAACTGTGGATTTCTGCCCACTGGGAGGGACTAGGGAGTGCTGGGCTGCCCCACTGGCTCTGTTCCCTCCTGCCAGGGAGGACAGCACTGCAGGACAGGGTGCTGGGTGGTGCAAGGACCCCGGGCTGCCCAGCCCCCTGGGAGACAGCAGAGCTTCCCCACTGGTTTCCTTGCTCCTTCTGAACTTGCATGAGAAAATGCAGGAAGTTGTTCCCCTCCCCACACTGTGCTCTGCTCTGCCAGGCTGGGTGGCAGCGTCCAGCCCTGTCCCTGCAGGCTCTGGGGACATGTCAGGCAGCCTGTGCCTTCAGCAGGGCTGACAGCACCTCCGAAAGCTGCTCTCCTGCTCGCGCTGAACCTTTCAGACTCTCTGGGCTGCCAAGTCTGCATCGATCCAGACAGACGTCCCTGTCACCCCCACCTAACTGGGCAGAGGTGGCTGAGTTCCTCCTGCCAGTTGGAGGGACACGGCTCTGGAAACAGCTGAGGGCTCGGGGCCAGCAGAGGCTGTGTCAGGATGAGGACAGAGGTGTCAGCCTCCCCTCAGCTCCCTGACTTGCCATCCTCACTGGCTCAGCTCTGGCTGGCTGGAGCTGTCACCACTGAGGGGACCAGGCATCGAGTGGCAGGGGAGGAGGAGGGGCCACAAACTCTCCACCATGCAGAGTAACGACCAGGGGTTTATGGAGTGAAAGGGCTGCAGCCCAGACAGCTGACAGCCCTCTCCTCTCCCTCTCCCCCTCCCTCTGTCTCTTCCAGGAGAGCAGAGATTGAAGGAGCTGCGGCAGGAGGGAGCAGACGTCCCACCTGGCACCATTGAGGACTGGCTGGAGAAGAGAGCCAAGAGACTGAGCATGGCTCAGAGCAACAGGTACTGGTGTGGGTGGGAGGACCCAGCCCGTGGGAGGGCTGGCAGCTGCAGAGGGGGGTTCCACGAGAGGGTGAGTGGGACAGGAGGAGGTGCAGCTGATCAGGTGTCCCAGCTCCCCAGCCCCCTGAGCTGTCATTTCACACCCATCCTGCCAGTGCTGTGTCCCTGCTCCCAGCACCCACCACAGACACAGGGTGGCTCCAGGTCTGGCACACCTGCATCAGGGATGTGTGCTTGTGTCTCCCTGTGTGCAGGGGGCCAGGCCAGGCTGTGCTGCCTGTGGCTGCATCCCTGGGGTACTCCTGTGACCTCGAGTGCACAGACACACCTGGGAGGAGAGTGCCTCCATGGTGCTGGGTTGTTAATGCCCAGAGTTCAGTGGCAGGAGCCTGGTCTCGTCTGTTGACAGCTTCCCCATCCTCTTCCTGCACTTCTCTGCCAGTCCCTGCCAGGGGGAGGGTGGAACCAGCTCCTCCTCATGGCATTCACTGGGATCCAGGCCCTGCCGTGCCTGCTGCTTCCTCACTCACCTGACTGTGCCGCAGACTTAATTGGATGACATTTGGGCAGGTGCCAAATCTCTCTTTTGTTCTTCTTCTGTTTGCTCCTGTCCTCTCTGTGCTTGGTCTGGGCAGAATCTTCCTTCTGGTGCTTGTCTAGGCTTGTTACTGCCTGTTAGCTCCATCCATCAGCTTGGCTGCTCTAAGCCTTTCAGTCCTAAACTTCCTACCCTGGACACTTCACTTGCCCCGTTTTGCCCCTGAATCCCTTCATCTTGGGGTGATTGTCTCTTCCAGAAGATAACCATTGCTATACCAGTGGAATTTCCAGGCCTTCATAAGTCTTTGGTCCCTGCTGCCTACAAAGATGCACAAGACTTGGGATTTGTAGGGTTGTAGCCTTCTACCCAGCTTCTCTGCCCCTGCAGGCCCAGAAAAACCGTCTACTGCTGGAACTAAACACCATCTATTCAAAGCCATGTACCAGCCCCCTGGCTGAAGGGTGGCAGTCACTTGAGCACTGAGTGTCACCTGGATGACCCCATGGATACAGAGTTGCCTTCCACCCTACATTCCTGCAGCTACTCTCCCAGCCTGGGCTCAAGGGAATGATCTTCACTGAAAGGGTGATTAAGCACTGGCACAGGCTGCCCAGGGAGGTGGCTGAGTGTCCATCCCTGGAGGTGTTTAAGAGACATGTAGACATGGTGCTGAAGGACATAGTTTAGCAGTGGACTTTAGGTAGAGATGAGTTGGAGTTGGACTCGATGGTCTGAAAGGTCTTTTCCAACTAGAGTGATTCTGTGATTCCATGATCTTCATTTAGAAGCCTCTACCTGATGCTTGTCTTAAAGTCAGGCTGTGCCATTGCTCTCTGGAGAGCTGGGCTGGAGTTGGATGGAGTTCATGTGGTTCTTCCAGCACTGGAGCTCTGCCAGGGTGTGACTGATTTTTAACCTGATTTTCAAAGGAAAAGGAACATGTCAGTGCACGGAGTGTGTTCTTCTGTCCTAACTGCTGTGGGGCCCCCTTGCTGATTTCCATCAGAAAGGGGCTGAGACCTTGAAGCTGCTGAGATACTGCAGGTTTCATAGAGTCACAGACTGCTTTGAGTTGGAAGGGACTGTGAAGATCACCCAGTCCCAATACCCTGCAATGAGCAGGGACACCTCCCACCAGCCCAGGCTGCTCCAAGTCCCATCCAACCTGCCCTTCAACACTGCCAGGGATGGGGCAGCCACAGCTTCCCTGGGCAACCTGGGCCAGGCTCTCACCACCCTCTCACTCCAGAATTTCCTCCTTACATCCAGCCTACATCTCCCTCTTCCAATTTTAATCCATTCCCCCTTGTCCTCTACAAGCCTTTGTCCCAAGCCCCTTCCCAGCTTTCCTGGAGCCCCTTCAGGCACTGGAAGCTGCTCTAAGGTCTCCCTGGAGCCTTCTCTTCTCCAGGCTGAACACCCCAACTCTCCCAGCCTGGCTTCAGAGCAGAGCTGCTCCAGCCCTCCCAGCATCTCCCTCCTAAATCTCCCACCATCTCAGGTGATAAATGAGGGGAAGAAAAGAACAGTTTCCCACACCTCCTCTGGACTCTCTCCAACAGCTCCATGTCCTTCCTGTGTTGGGGACCCCAGCCCTGGCCCCAGCCCTGCAGGGGGTCTCAGCATAGCAAAGGGGACAATCCCCTCCCTGGCCCTGCTGGTCACACCGCTGGGGACACAGCCCAGGACACGGGTGGGTTCTGGGCTCCTGCTGAGCTTCTCCTCCCCCAGCACCCCCAAGTCCTTCTCCTCAGGGCTGCTCTCCCCTCATTCTCCCCCCAGCCTGTGTTTGTGCTTGGTTTCATGAATATGGAAGTGGGTAGGGAAGGATCCCATGAATGCCTTCAGCAAGGAAATATTCCTGACCTGTGCTAGACACCGGCGGGTCCCCAGGGGCCGAGCTGCTCAGCGTGCTCCTGCAGCAGGCAGCCCTTTGGTAGCACTTGTGTCTTATGAGCCCCCAGGGAATTGAGTACCCAGACAACGTCCTGCCTATTGATCAGTCCTGCTCGCAGAGCAGCTCATTAGCTGGTAGCTGGGCTGCTCCACCCCATCCCACCCCCACCCCACTGCTGTGGGGCCTCAGCCACAGCACCTGCAGGGAGCAAAAGACACTCCTGCCCAGGGGGGCTTGGGGTGCATCCCGGGCGTCCCATCTCAACCCCAGCTCTGAACATGCCAATCAAGGGGACAGACGTTAGACCAGATGACTTTGCTCTTTGTTAGTTGCCTGGAAAACGCTGCACTCAACTTCTGGAGCTGGCTTGTGGCCACCCTGCAGGAGGGGAGGGAGGGAAGGAGGGAGGGTGCTGCATCTCCAGAGAATTATGTAAAGGAATTTGATTGGATTTCTTCTGGCATAACAATTAAAAGGATTCATCAGGGTCCAAGGTAGAGGCCTGAGAACCTGAAGGCTGCTGTCAGGGCTTGTGCTGCAGAACAAATGAGTTCCCTGCGCTCAGGAATTAATGGAAAAGTTAGGTTTCCTGTGAATTTCAACCTGCCCCCGCCGAGCGCGCTGGTCAGCAGGGAGCGCTGCTGCTCCCTCCTGCGCTGCAGCCGGGGCGGGTGTTTACTCCGGCCTCAGCTGGAGGGGGAGAGACAAAGTGCTTCCCAGGCTGGAGCTGGAGGTGGCAGCCAGTTCCCTCTGCTGAAGGGTGCTTCTGTGAACGCACCCCGGTGCTTTGGCAGCTGCTTTGTTTCCGAGGGATGCTTGTCCTTTGGGAAGTGCACAGCTGGCTGGGGAGTCAGGCTGCTGGGAAAGAAACATCTGCTGGTTGTGTTTCATCCTCTCCAAACTCAGCTGTGCAGGGAGTGGGGGGCAGCTGGGGCTGGGGGGGGGCAGCACCAGCCCTGCTCTCTGCACCAGGCCTCTCCTCCCAGCAGCTGCCCCTCTTGGAGGGCTGTTCCTGCCCCCTCAGGCCCCCTTCATGCCACCCCCTCCCCATTTTTCAGGGGTGTGCACCAGGTTAGTGAGCACCAACTTGTTACATGGCAGCTCTGCTGTTGGGTCTGGTGAGGGGGGTGAACACAGCTGCTTGTTGATAACCAAATCCCTCCTGTTCTGGGGGATTTGAGGAGGGAGACACAGGGTTGCTCAGCCCCCAGGCAAGGCCTTGCTGTAAAACTGAGACTCTGCCCCTTCCCTCTTCCCACCTCTGCAGTGCTCTGCCTGAGAAACCAGTGCCTTTCCAGTATCCACCAGGCTGGCCACCAGTGCAGGACCTGCCCCTGTCCCTGCAGGCCCCTCCACCTGGGGGGTGGCCCATCCCCCCCAACCTGCAGTGGGGCTGAGGCACCGGGACCCCCAGGTTCTGCTGGAGATGGACTTCTTCCTCACCTGCTTTATGAAAGGGATGGAATTATTTCTCTACAATTTTATACCAATAAAAACCTTCCCCCCGCCTCATAGCCTTTGTGTGTCATGTTGGTTCTTCCCTGGGGGTTGAGCTGGATGGAGGGTTTTCTCCCTGCCACTGGAACAGAGGTCTGAGCTCCAGCCTCACACAGAGGGGACTGGGAAGGCAGCTGTAACCAGGCTTTAAAAATTGATGTTTAATATTTCCTCCAGTGGTGATGACTTATGTTGGCTCCTGTTAAATTCAGCGTGTCAAACTGCTTCAGTTCAGGTGCTGAAGCTCCTCGTGAAGAGCTTGGGGAGCTCCCCTGAGTCCCCTGCTTCTGCTCCCACCGTGCTGAGCATGAGAAGTGAGGAGGGAAAAACATCCCAAGGTTTCTCCTCCTCCTGGAAATTAAGGAAACAGTGAGTGCCAGTGGGACAAACCCCTCCGTGGGTCACTCCCTGCTCTGGGAGCTGACTGGCCAGGTGTGTGCTCTGGGGACTGGAACTGTGAGGAGAGGGATGAAGGAGACCTTGGCTTGGTGTTCTCAGGTGGGTGCTGGGCTTCACCTTGGAGCTGCTGGGTATCCAGGGGGTGGATCCTGGGAGAGGAGCTCTCCAGGGGCAGGTCTGTCCAGGCTGGCTGGACCTCCTGCCAGTGCATTCCAGGTTTGGCTGCACATGGTGGTGGTGACTCCAGATTCATGAAGAGCAAGAGCAGGAGCCAGCACCTTCAGCCAGATCCTGCCTGGATCATGCCCATGCTCAGCTGCCCAGGGCAGGGCAGAGCTCCTACCTCAGGGTGTGTGGGTGGATGGACATTGGGAGCTGTCATGCCCTGTCCTGGGACAGAGCTGTGACATGAGATGGGGTTTGGATGTCACCACAGCATGGTGGGGTGAGGAGCTGCCTGAGCCCTGCCTGCAGCACAGAGACTGTGCAGGAGTTGCTGGAGCTTTAAGCCAAACTCAGTGTTTTTATCCTTCCCAGCTGAACATGAGCCAGGGTGTGCCCAGGTGGCCAAGAAGGCCACCAGCATCCTGGCTTGGGTTAGCACTAGTGTGGCCAGCAGGACCAGGGCAGGGATTGTCCCCCTGTGCTGGCACTGGTGAGGCTGCACCTGGAATCCTGGGCTCAGTTCTGGGTCCCTCAGGACAAGAAGGACATGGAAGGGCTGGAGAGTGTCAGGGGAAGGGCAGAAGAGCAGGGAAAGGGGCTGGAGCACAAGTGTGAGCAGGAGCAGCTGAGGGAGCTGGGGGTGTCCAGCCTGGAGACCAGGAGGTGAGGGGAGACCTGCTGGCTCTGCAGCTGCCTGAGAGGGGGTTGAAGCCAGGGGGGTTGGTCTCTGCTCCCAAGGAACAAGTGATGGAACAAGGAAATGGCCTCAGGTTGCTCCAGAGGAGGCTTAGATTGGATATTGGGAAGGATTTCTTCATGGAAAGGGCTGTCAGGCCCTGGCCCAGGCTGCCCGGGGCAGGGGGGGTGTCCGCATCCCTGGAGGGGTTTCCAAGCCCTGTAGATGTGGTGCTGAGGGACATGGGGCAGTGGTCGCCTTGGCAGGGCTGGGTTAGTGGTTGAACTTGATGATGATCTGGCCTTTTCCAACCAGAACAGTCCTGTGCTTCCCATGTGGCTGTGGTTGCTCTGCTGAGCCCTGGGCCTGGGGGTCTTTGGAGAGCAGGACCCCAGGGCTCAGAGCATGTGGCATCAACCCACGTCCCACCCTTGCAGGAGCTGGCACATGTGAGCACACAGGAGCACCCCGTGGCACCTACCTGGGGGAAAATCAGCATCCCCCTGCCCTGGGGGCAGAACTTGCAGAGCTGCAGGAGCCCAGTGAGGGGAAAGCAAAGCCCATGGGATGCAGGGGAGTGGGGGTGGGCGCTGCTGGGCTCGGCTCCCAGCCCTGGCAGGAGCAGCTTTGGCTGCTCCCTCCAGCCCCTTTGCTGTGTGTCCCCACGGAGCAGAGGGAAGAGCACTGGGGAGTTGGTTGGGGGGGCTCAGCCCGTCGTTCCCACCGCTCCCTGACTTCAAAGGGTGACAAACGGCTTCGGTGTGAGGCTGATGGGTGGCAGTGGTGGCAGCCAAGCACCTTCTGAATGAGGCCAGGGCTGCGCTGCCTGCAGGGGCAAATCAAAGCCCAGTGTCTCCCCCGGAGGTTCCCAGGACAGTGGCTGCCACAACCAGCTGTCAAAACACTTCGCAGTTCCTAGCTGGTGGTTGGACACACGATTTCATCAGCCCTCAGGTCCTGTCCCTGCTCCGTGTGCTCTGGTCCTGGCTTGGTTTGGAGCATCCCTGAGAGGGCAGCTGGTCCAGGAGATGTTGCTCAGATCTTCAGGGCTCTGAAACCTCTCCCAGATCCAGCTGGAATTGGGTGGGGAAACAGGTGTCTGGGCAGCTCCCTGGGCGAGCTGCAAAACCCGACAGTAAATTAAAATGCTGGTGTAAAACACAAACGCAGCCGCAGCCCCTCCCTGCTCCTCACTCCTGGGGAGATGAGCTGCTCCTGGCAGGGAAACTCCCAGTAAAGCCTGGAAGCTGGGAGCAGGAATGTTCCCTGAGGAGCTCCAGCCCATCCAGAGGAGGCTTGGGGAGGGGGAATTGATGAAAATTGGGTCTTCCTGCAAAAGCTTTTCCATGCTCTCCAGCTGTCAGGCCAAGCATCCCTCGCAGGGGGTGGTGTATTCATGGACCTGTGCAGCTCCCGGGTACTTGTAGGAGCCCGTAAATTCTAGGCTTTTCTGGGGGTGTATTTTATGGAGTGGTGACAGGAGGGGTGAGATGTCACCTGTCACTGCTGGGGTGCAGCTGGCACGGGCTGGCCTGGGGACAGAGGCTGTTTGTCGGGAGCTGCACGGCAGGGAGGGAACGGCTGGAGCTGGACAGGGAGCTCAGCTCCTTCCCTTGCTCCCACCCTGCTCCCAAAGGATGCTGCAGGGATGGGGCTCAGTGTCCCCCGCAGGTCCCAGCGAGGAGCTGCGAGGGCACGAGCCAAAAGTGCCTTTTTCTAGAGCAAGAGCAGGAGTAATTTATCGGGAAGCTTTTAGGGAAATGAGCAGCTCCTGGGCCCCTGCCAAGGCAGCCCCGCTGGGCTCTGCCCCGTGTCCTCTGGCAGCTCTTGCTGGGAGAGGAGGGAGGGACAGGGAATGGGAATGGGAATGGGGATGGGAGGGGGGATGGGGATGAAAGTGGGAACAGGGACAGGGATAGGGACAGGGTTGGAAATAAAGATGGGGATGGGGATGGGGACAGAGGTGAGGACAGGACGGGGACAAGGATGGGAACAGGGGTGGAAGTAAATGTGGGAATGGGGATGGAGGTGGGAACAGAGGTGAGGACAGGATAGGGATAGGGATGGAGCTAAGGATGGTAATGGAAATGGGGACAGTGATGGGGATGAGGACAGGACAGGGATGAGGGTTAGGATAGTACAGGGACAGGGGCAGGGATGAGGATGGGACAGGAATGGGGATGAGGAGAGGGAACAGGGATGGAGCTGAGAACACCTCACAGTGCTTGCAGCACCAGAGAGAGAAAGAACCTTTCCCACATCTTTTCCTTCCCTTCCCAAACCCTTCCCAGGGCTCTCCCAGCCCTGCACCCCCTGCTTTTGCTGCCGGGTTTGCTCCGTCCGGCAGGGACCAGCAGCTCCAGCTCCCTCCCACCCCCCCTCACCCAGGGCAGCACCTCCCCAGCCTCCCTCTGCAGCTCTCACATCCTAAGCTCTTTTTTTCCCCCTTCCCTTCTTTCCTACTGAGCATTTAATTCAATTAACAAGGAACGTCCCCGTCTCGCAGCCGCCACCAGGAGCCGCCAATGCCGGGCTGGGGGAGCCCAGCTGAGCCCCCCAGCAGCTCCCAAATCCAGAGCTGCCTTCTCCAAAACTGCCTGAAAAAATCTTCCCCCCCCAAAACAATATTAAAAATCCAATTAAAATTAATTGAGCAGCTTCTAAAAGCCGAGCTTGGGGGGGGGAGAGGGATGGTGTTAGTCCTTTTAGCTAATTTTTCTTTGTTGGGATTGTATTTTCTTTCAGATTAAATTGTCTCCCTTTTTTTTTTTTCCCCAACCCCCTTTTTCGCCTCCTCAGGTTTGTTCACAGCGTCTGTCACAGACCCCGTGGCCAATAAATACAAATATACAGATTTATTTCTGCACACGCGTCGTCCCAGGCCACGTGGCTGCCTTTGGAAATGCCACTTCAGGAGAAAAAAAAATAAAGAAAGAAAAAGAAAAATACAAACTTTCTGCAGGGAAATGGATGAAATTTCATTACGGGCACAGAGACCCC
>NW_009953524.1:104442-105174 GCF_000747805.2 Chaetura pelagica
GTTTCACTGCCGTGGAGCACTTCCCATTTCCATTTCTCATCTGGACGTTGGGTTCAATTTGTGTGAGAAATTAGATGCAATCACAAGAAATAAATTAATAATCATAATAAATAAATAAAAAAACCACCCTAACACACACACAACCCCACCCCCAGTATATAAGATGCAGCTGATTCCTCCTGACAGGCCCCAAAAACGGGGTGTCCCTCCTCCCTCAGTGCTGGGGAGGCCCAACTGGAGGGTGAGAAATTCCAGGTAGGAGCAAGGGAATTTGTTTTATTATCCTGCGTGGGGTCAAACAAGGAGGTGAAGCCCAAACACCCCGGGGATGGGCTCCTCAGCCCTGTTCCCCTTGGGGGGGGGATTTTTTTCCCCCCCCTCCACCTCTCCCCAGCACCAGACCTGCTGTGCTCAGGGCACCGAGAGCCTCCCCTGGTTTTATTTAGTATTTTAATCTATTTGTGATGAATAATGCAGCATTTGGGGGGCTGGGAAGGCTGGTGCAGGAGGTGGGGGGGGGTGTCCCCCCCCCAGCACAGGTTTGCACAAGCACAACCAAGTTCTCCATAGTGGGTGGGTGGTTTTTACACCCAGGACCAGCCCCCACCGTGGTGTCAACCAGGAGTACCAGGGGTGCTCCCCTCCCTACCAGCCCCAGGGCAGGGACCCCAGCCCAGCTGGGGGGTGTGACACCCCCCCACACCCCCTGAGCACCCCCTCCCCCCGTGACGT
>NW_009953524.1:107266-109640 GCF_000747805.2 Chaetura pelagica
ACCTCAGTCCTGACTCCAGTCCTGACCCCAACCCCAATCCTGACCTCAGTCCTGACCCCAATCCTGACCCCAACCCCAATCCTGACCTCAGTCCTGACTCCAGTCCTGACCCCAACCCCAATCCTGACCTCAGTCCTGACCCCAATCCTGACCCCAACCCCAATCCTGACCTCAGTCCTGACTCCAGTCCTGACCCCAACCCCAATCCTGACCTCAGTCCTGACCCCAATCCTGACCCCAACCCCAATCCTGACCTCAGTCCTGACTCCAGTCCTGACCCCAACCCCAATCCTGACCTCAGTCCTGACTCCAGTCCTGACCCCAACCCCAATCCTGACCTCAGTCCTGACTCCAGTCCTGACCCCAACCCCAATCCTGACCTCAGTCCTGACCCCAATCCTGACCCCAACCCCAATCCTGACCTCAGTCCTGACCCCAATCCTGACCCCAACCCCAATCCTGACCTCAGTCCTGACCCCAATCCTGACCCCAACCCCAATCCTGACCTCAGTCCTGACCCCAATCCTGACCCCAACCCCAATCCTGACCTCAGTCCTGACTCCAGTCCTGACCCCAACCCCAATCCTGACCTCAGTCCTGACCCCAATCCTGACCCCAACCCCAATCCTGACCTCAGTCCTGACTCCAGTCCTGACCCCAACCCCAATCCTGACCTCAGTCCTGACCCCAATCCTGACCCCAACCCCAATCCTGACCTCAGTCCTGACTCCAGTCCTGACCCCAACCCCAGTCCTGACCCCAGTCCTGACTCCAGTCCTGACCCCAACCCCAATCCTGACCTCAGTCCTGACGTTTTGGTGGGGAAAAGGGAAGGGTGTCCTGCCAACCCGTGGGGCTGGTGGAGCCCAAGAAGGGCAGCCAGTGAGTGGCATCTGCCCACCCTGTGCCAAGGCAGGGGCAGGAAAACCTCAGGCTTGTGTGACCCTGACTCCAGTCTTGAACCCCAACCTCAACCCTGACCCGAATCCTGACACCCAAACCCCAGGCCTGACCCCAGGCCTGACCCCAACCCCAGGCCTGACCTCAGTCCTGACCCCAACCCTGATCCTGACCCCAATCCTGACCCCAACCCCAATCCTGACCTCAGTCTTGACCCCAATCCTGACCCCAACCCCAATCCTGACCTCAGTCCTGACTCCAGTCCTGACCCCAACCCCAGTCCTGACCCCAGTCCTGACCCCAAGCCACCCCTTTCCACTAACCCTAACCTGGGCTATGAGCTCCCAAGCCTGACCTTGACCCCAGCTGACCCCAGCCCCAACCCTCACACCAACTCTGACCCTGACCATGACCTGGAGCCTGATCCTGACCTTCACCCTCGCCCCAGCTCCAGACCTGACCCGAACCTTAACCCCAAACCCAGCCCTGACCTTGACCTGACCCTGACCCCAGGGTGTCCCCACCTTCCAGAAGACAGCGTCGAAGTCGGTGCCGTGGAACTTCTCTGGGATGCCCGAGGTGGACAGCTTGGGCCCCAGCAATGTCACAAACTCCTCAAAGTCCACCTGCCCATCACCTGCAGGACACAGAGGTGGCCATCAGCCCCTGCCTGGGCACAGGGGGTGACCCTTCTCCCTTTACCCCTATGGGGTTTCTTGGGGAGGGGGACACACCCAGCCTGGACTTGGTGCTGCTGAAAGGTTCCCCAAGGGGTCCTGCTCCAAGCCCTGGTGTTTTGGGGGGGGATGCTACTCCTGAGCTTGGCCCTGCTGGGGACACCCTGCCCTGGACAGCAGCCTGGGAGGGACCCTGCTCCTGGACAAAGCACCATGGGAGGGGTCAGGGAGCCCCCCCATCCCACCCAGGAGTTACTGGTGTCCATCTGGAGCAGCAGCTGGGTCTTGGGCTGACTTAATTGGCCACAGACCCCTAAACTGGGCAGGGACCCCCAATCCCAGCCAGGACCTATGGCTGGTGAGGGACTGCAGAACCAGCTGGGGGACCTCCAGCAAAGTGAGGGGTCCCTCAGCATAGGCCAGGATGTCCAACACTGGTTGGGGTCCCCAGTGCCAGCTAGGACCCCCAGTGTGAGCTGGGGACCCTCAATGGCATCTGAAGACCCCTGAGTGCTGGCTGGGGACCCCTAAAAACCAACCAGAGACCCCAGCAATGGGAGGGGGGGGGTGCCAATAAAGTTTTGGGTCCCCCCCAACACCAGCTGGGGTTCTCAGTGTCAGCAGGGACCCCCAATGCCATCTGGAGACCCCCAGCACTCACAGGGGACTCCCAGTGCCACCCAGTACCCCATACACCAGCTGGAACCCCAATTCCAGCTGGACCCAATGCCAGTTTGGGATCCCCACGGTGGCTGTGCCCCCCAGGGGTGCTGGGGAGAGTCAGGAAGGTGCCGGGG
>NW_009953524.1:111310-113322 GCF_000747805.2 Chaetura pelagica
CCCGGCGGGTTCACCTTGGGGCTGGTGCCACCACCATCCATCCCCTGGGCCGTGCAGTGGGGGCTGGGGGTCCCAGGGGCTGGGGGCACCCCAGGGGGGCTGTCAGCACCTGTGGGTGCTGCCCGGGGCTGGGGCCATTGCCAACACCCCCTGCACCTGTGTGCACACGGGCTGGGCACACGCACAGGGAAGTGCGGGAACACACGCGTGGGTGTGCAGGAACACACAGGGATGTGCAGGAGCACACAGGGATGTGCAGGAACACACACGTGGGTGTGCAGGAACACACACGGGTGTGCAGGAACACACAGGGATGTGCAGGAACACACAGGGATGTGCAGGAACACACAGGGATGTGCAGGAGCACACACGTGGATGTGCAGGAACACACACGTGGATGTGCAGGAGCACACAGGGATGTGCAGGAACACACACATGGGTGTGCAGGAGCACACATGGTCGTGCAGGAACACACAGGGATGTGCAGGAACACACAGGGATGTGCAGGAGCACACACGTGGATGTGCAGGAACACACACACAAGTGTGCAAGAACACACACGTGGATGTGCAGGAGCACACACATGGATGTGCAGGAGCACACAGGGATGTGCAGGAACACACACACATGGGTGTGCAGGAACACACAGGGATGTGCAGGAGCACACAGGGATGTGCAGGAGCACACACGTGGATGTGCAGGAACACACACACGTGGATGTGCAGGAGCACACACACGTGGATGTGCAGGAGCACACAGGGATGTGCAGGAACACACACATGGGTGTGCAGGAACACACAGGGGTGTGCAGGAACACACGTGGATGCAGGGGCAGGTGCTGCAGTGAGCCTGGGCACACGCACACCCTGCAGTGGTGCTGGACGTCTGGTGCACACACACACCTGGCACTGATGCTGTGTCTGTGCACGCACACACACCAACACCCAGCAGTGAGGCGTGTGTGTGTGTGTGTGTGTGTGTGTGCACCTCCTGACACCTGGCACCAATGCCCTGCGTGCACACGCACTTTGCACTGATGCCACCTCTGTGGGTGTGCACACACACCCCAGCACCTCCCAGTGAGGTCCTTGTGTGCACACACCCTGCAGCACTGCTGGACTGGTGTGTTCACAGCCCCCCCTGCATCGATGCCAAACCTGTGTGCACACACCTCGCAGTGACACGCTTGTGTGTGCACACCCCCTTGCACCAATGCTGGGAGTGCACACAGACCCTAGTGCCTTGCAGTGAGGTACTTGTGTGTGCACACGGACACAGGAACAGGCACGTTGTAGTGATGCTGCATCTGTGCTTGCACACGGACACCCTGCAGCCATGTCTGTGCACCCACGCCCCAGCGAGGCACTTGTGCTCACACACACCCCCCTTGCACCAACACTTGCGTGTGCACACATGGATGTAAACACCTTTCCCAGACGCTGCCCTTGCGGGTGCACACGCACAGAGCCACGATGCTTGTGCACACACACACGGATACACATCCCCCCAGCCTCACAGCGCTGCTGTGCTTGTGCACACACACACACACACACACACACACACACACACACACTCTGCTCCCTGCAGCAGGGCTGTGGGTACCAACCCGTCCTGCTCTGTCTCAGTGCACCCTGCAGGGAGGCTGGACGTGCACACGCGCTGCAGGGGCTGCTCTGGGGCACACACACACACACACACACACACACACACACACACACACACACACACACACACACACACACACACACACACACACACACACACACACACACACACACACACACACACACACACACACACACACACACACACACAGGTGTCTGCTCACACTCATGCACACGCAGCCCCTGCAGCCGGGCCGCACACGGGCCCATCAGAGCACACTCACACACACCTGCAGAGCTGCGCACACACACTCACTCACACACACACGTTTGCACACCCGGCCCTGCCTGCTCAGGGCTCCTGGCCAGGCTTTGCTCCATCTCCCCCTCACGCAGCCCGGCCGGGTT
>NW_009953524.1:115613-116030 GCF_000747805.2 Chaetura pelagica
GCTCCCGAGCTGGGTAATTTCGGGGCTGGTGACCCCCCCGGGGCCAGTTCCCCGGGGCTGGATCCATCCCCCCGGGATGTCCTGGCTCCAGGGGAGGCTTTTCCCAGCTCTGCTAAAACTTCACCCTCAGTCCACGCCCGGGATGCTGCTGGGACACACGGATCCCACGGAGAATCTCCCGTGTCTAATACTGCGGTTGAGCAGCATCTCCCGAGGGCGGGGGACGCTGATCAATAACAAAAAGGACTTTGGGAGAAAGAAGCCCCTCCCCCCCCAAAAAAAAGGCAAAGCAGCCTAATTGAGATTCTCCTCCTTTTTCCTTGGAGGGATCAATCTGCTCCTCAAGTCGCCCACCCCATTAATTCTCCCTTTGCCCACCAGAGGCCCCAGGGTGGAAACTCATTTATTTCTCACCTC
>NW_009953524.1:116451-117634 GCF_000747805.2 Chaetura pelagica
GGGGGGAAATGAGGATTAAACACTGGTTTGAAGTCTTGATTGGTTTTTTTTGCTCATTAGGGCTCATCAGGGGAGCAGTTTCGGTGTTTCCCCTGAGCCCCCCCCACCCTGCTCAGCCTCACCACCCTCATGGGATGAAGGCTGGGACCCTCCCCATGTACAACCCACACTGTCACCCCCTGCACTGCCCCCACAGCTTCACTCCCCTCACTTGTTTTGGGGTGAGAAACCCTGACTGAGTTGCCTTAGATCTTGGTCCATCACTGGGGCAACGGGGTGGAGGCAGCAGTGTCCCCAAACCCCTGGATTTCAGCTTAAAATCCCAGGCACAGCTGGGTGACTTATTCCCTGCACTGTTGGGATCATCCAGATGGTTCCTCTTCCTAATTCTGCCATGATTCTATTAGTGATTTATTAGTGGTTCCTCTTCACAATTCACCCTTTACTTCTTAGGGCCAGCAGGTCACTGCAGCCTCTCACGGGTGGTTCCTAATTAGCTGATCCCACTAATGAGGAGAGAGAACCACCCAGGCCTGGTGTTTGGTGTCTTTGCAGGGCTCAGGCTCTCAAGAGCTCTAGGTTTGCATCCTGACATCAACATCTTTCTCTCAGGAAGACTGGGAGAGGGAATTCCAAGGGATAAAGCCACAGTGGCACAGGGATTGATCCCTAATTTGATCTTCTCCTCCTTGTTCATGACTGAGCAGCCTGGCAGGGCTGTTCCCCTCCTTGTTCCCTGCCACCCTCCTGCCCAGCTCCTCTGCTGGGTTTGATCTCTGCCCAGAGCACATCCCAACAATTCCATTGTTGTCTGCAAGTCTGGGCTCTGCCACATCCCCTAGTTGAAATTCCCAGTTATCCTTATGGAGGAGGAGGGGAACCTGGCAGGGATGGGAAGGAAGATGGATGAGGATGGGGATGGGGATTGAATGGAGATGGGGGTGAGGATGGGGTGTCATGGTTTGAGGCATCAGTCTCCTGGGAATGCCACTGTCAGCTGGGAATTTAGTGTAATGCTCCTTATCCAAACATTTGATGGAAGGAGAGGGATGGGATGGGGTGGGATGGGATGGAATGGGGTGGGATGGCTGCAGCCTCCCCAGCTTCAGGGTTCTCCCCACCATGGCCCTGGCAGCTCCTGTGCCTGCTCTGACACCTGAGGAGAGGAATAACCCACTGGGGA
>NW_009953524.1:117657-120068 GCF_000747805.2 Chaetura pelagica
TTCCTGCACTGGGATTTACTGGGATGCATTTTGGAGCACATCACACCCAGGTTGGGGGAAATGCTGGGCAAAGCAGCTGGTGGGAAGGGAGGACAGGAAAGGCTTTGAGAGCCTCTTTTAATTTTGGGTTCCCAACAGACCCTGCGTGGGAGGGGTCAAAGCTCCTGATTGGGGTTAATTTCTCTTTAAAACTGGGAAAAATGGAAATGAGCCTGTTCTTAGTGTCCCTGCAAGGGGATGCAGCCTGGGATGCTGAGGACAGCAGTGACTTGTTCCTGCCAAGAGACTGAATGAGGAGATAACTCCCAGGATCTCAGTCAAGGACCTTCTTAAACTCATTACTGGGTTTAAACTCATTAAGCCCAACTGCCCAGCTTCCCACTGGTTTATTCTCCTTTTTTTTTTGAGAGAGAGAGTTTTTAATGGTTGGAAGGCAAAATAGTGTGAGCCAGGGAGGCTGTGGGGATGGGGACACCTGAGAGCCTGTCCCCAGGCCAGCACCAAACCTGCCACTGAAGCACCTGGAGACCCACGGCCCAAAAGCTGCCTGAGGTTAGTAAATAAATCCCAATTCCCTTCCCAAGGAAAGGAGAGGCAGGAGGAAGGTGTTGGGAGAGGGACTTGGGAAACCCTCTTTGATGATGGGCAAAGTCATCTCAGGCCAACCCATCACCCCCTCCCCCCCCCCCCCGCTGCCTCAGCAAAGATGCATTTAATTTTGGAAAAAAACCCCAACAACAAAAAGGGAAAAAAATCAGAATGAAATTTCCTCTGAAAGTGGAAGGGAAAGGTGACAGGGGATGGCAGGAGAGCTGGGCCAGGGCTGTGCGTGTGCAAGGGTGTGATCCTGCCATGCTGTGAGTGTGCAAGGCTGCAGGTGTGCAAGGGTGTGACCCTGCCATGCTGTGAGCGTGCAAGGCCTCAGGTGTGCAAGGGTGTGACCCTGCCATGCTGTGAGTGTGCAAGGCTGCAGGTGTGCAAGGCTGCACCCTCTGCACGCCCCTGTGCTGCTGCCTCAGCCTCATGGCTGGGCTGGGAAAAGCCCTGAAGGGCTGGAAAAAGGGAAAACCACCCACATCCCCCAGTGCATCCCGTGGGAACAGCCCTGTGTTGGGTCCTTGGTGGGTTTTGGTTTGGTGGGGCCTCACTGGCAGCCTCAGCTGGAGACCCTGGGTCCCCAAAGGGGATTTATTAATAATTAATTAAAAAACAGAGGTCAACACAGTGTGTAATTTACTTATTCCAGGCATGTCCAGATCGCGGGCATCCCCAGGGATGGGAAACACAGGGCTCAGCCCCTCTGGGGCACCACTCTGGGGGGGAACAGGGCAGCCCCCAGGAAAAGGGGACAGCAGGACCATGGAGCCATGGGAAGTGGGATGCCATCCTGCTGGGAACTGCCACAGGGACCTCAGAGCTATGGGAAGTGGGATGCCATCCTGCTGGGAATTGTCACAGGGACCCCAGAGCTATGGGAAGTGGGATGCCATCCTGCTGGGAATTGTCACAGGGACCCCAGAGCCATGGGAAGTGGGATGCCATCCCACAGGGAACTGCCACAGGGAGCCCAGAGCCATGGGGAGTGGGATGCCATCCCACAGGGAACTGCCACAGGGACCCCAGAGCCATGGGGAGTGGGATGCCATCCCACAGGGAACTGCCACAGGGACCGCAGAGCCATGGGGAGTGTAAAAAAATAGCCATGGGAAGTGGGATGCCATCCTGCTGGGAACTGCCACAGGGACCCCAGGACCCCAGACATGCTTCCCATGAAAACTTCCCCTGCAGCAGCCCGGGGATTCGGGAAGCTTTTCCCAAATGAAAACACCAAAGGAGTCCAAGCTCCCCCTCCTCCTGCGCTCTGAATTTTTATTAAAACCGAGAAGAAAAAAGGCTCTTTCATCCGAGCTCGGCAGCCCCGGGGGACAGAGGGACTCGGGACAGGACCCTCCGGAACATCCCGGGTCACCTCCTCAGCTGGTGGGAGGAACAGGGGCTCCAGGGGAGGCTTTTCCCAGCTCTGCTAAAACTTCACCCTCAGTCCACGCCCGGGATGCTGCTGGGACACACGGATCCCACGGAGAATCTCCCGTGTCTAATACTGCGGTTGAGCAGCATCTCCCGAGGGCGGGGGACGCTGATCAATAACAAAGGACTTTTGGGGAGAAAGAAGCCCCTCCCCCCCCAAAAAAAAGGCAAAGCAGCCTAATTGAGATTCTCCTCCTTTTTCCTTGGAGGGATCAATCTGCTCCTCAAGTCGCCCACCCCATTAATTCTCCCTTTGCCCACCAGAGGCCCCAGGGTGGAAACTCATTTATTTCTCACCGCCCCAAAGCCCGGCGGGAACAATTCCTCACATTTCTGGGCTTTTCCCCACAAATCCCCCCCCCGGGACAACCCTGGACCATCCT
>NW_009953524.1:120784-121967 GCF_000747805.2 Chaetura pelagica
GGGCGGGGGTGGGGGGTGGCCGCTGCTGGCACCTCCTGCCCCCCCCACGGCCACCAGGGGCCACCGGGCAATGAGCGTGGCTGCAGCTTTTGGCTGTGGGATACACAGGAGCTGGGACCAAGGGTGCTGACACTGAGCTCCTGCCCTGCCCGTGGGGGAACTTCCTGAGGAGCTGGAGGAGAAACAACCTCCATCAGCTGTGGGCAGAGAGAGAACCCTGCTCATCTCTAAACCCACAGCTTCCCCAAAGACACCAGGCCAGCTGGGCACACGTTCACCCTCCAGCACCGTTCTCTATCCTGTCCTCACGTCCAACCCATCCCACCACCCTCCACGGGGTGACCATGCACGGTCCAAGAAGCCACAGCACCACTGGCCACCAGTGTCAGTCTGAGCTAAAACCTCCCCCTGCCCCGTGACCATCACCCCAGACCTGCCCCTTCCATCCCACAGGAGGATGGAGCTGGAGAGCCCATTGTTTGCAGGACCCTGTCCTTGGAGCCAAGGCTCTGCAGGACCTGGAGACCCAGCCCAGAGCAGCTTGTGACACCAGAGAGTCTCTCCACAACAAAACCACCCCACGGAGGAGCCATGAGCCTGTTTCCTAACAGACCAAACCCGGGCTGACAGGAACACCCTCAGAAGCCATCACCATATCTACAACCACCCACCCAGAGGAGGGTGGTGGGGGAAGTGTCACCTTCCCACCAGCTGCTGAAGCACCACCAGGGTTTGCCAAACCAGGCAGCAACTTGGGAAGGCTCCGTGTCAGGATTAACTGCTGGCAACGCTGGTTTTGCTGAACCAGGGATCCTGGGATCACGTTGCAGTGAGTAAAGCCCAAGAGCTTCCCCCTCCCCTCTCTTCCCCCCTCCTCGGTAATTCCTTCACAGCTCTAATGCTGTTTGGGAAAAAAAAAAGCAAGCAGCTGTATTGCAGAGGAAATGTCTGCAGGGGCTTCATACCCTTCACTGGCAGCACCTCCCGGGCCAGGGCTGGCTCTGCTCCTGCTCAGCATCCCCTCCAGAGCTGGATGGAGGTTGGATGAGGTGGGACAGGGGCTTTGCATCCTTTGGGAAGCTCTTTCCTGTCTTCCAAGGCCAGAGAGAGGCTAACAAAAAGAGTGAGCTGCCCCAGCCTGCTGCCAGCCCCAGGGTGGGTTTTTTTTCAGCTCCTCCAGCAG
>NW_009953524.1:122583-130590 GCF_000747805.2 Chaetura pelagica
AATCCTGCCTGTGATCCCAAGCAGACACCTGGCTGGGGCACAGCCCAGGGAACGTGGTGTTGCAAAGCTGAGCAGAGCTGGGGGCACTTGGCATGGTCCTCACTTTGGAGCAGGGCTGCTGCCCCCCCTGCCAGGCTGCAGGGGTGGGGCAGAGAAGGGGGCTGCAAGGGAGGGTCATGGGGCTGGAGAGGGGTGGGTGAGGCTGAGCTGAGCCCACCCACCCACCACAGCCCCAAACGGGGCAGCTTCACTTTCCGTGTTGCAAAGCTGAGCAGAGCTGGGGGCACTTGGCATGGTCCTCACTTTGGAGCAGGGCTGCTGCCCCCCCTGCCAGGCTGCAGGGGTGGGGCAGAGAAGGGGGCTGCAAGGGAGGGTCATGGGGCTGGAGAGGGGTGGGTGAGGCTGAGCTGAGCCCACCCACCCACCACAGCCCCAAACGGGGCAGCTTCACTTTCCCATTTCACCTGGGGAGCCCCCTGAGAGGGCAGACACCCCCAAGGAACAATGACCTGCCAGCTACCTCCTGCCCAACACCCACCCCTGGAACCACCTCTTCTGCAGGCTGGATGGTGGAGCAGAGCATCCCACCACCTCCCCAGCCCACAGCAGCTCCTGGTGCTGCTCCATTACAGCACAGCAAGAGGTGACACCTCCCAGAACCCCCCAGCAATCCCAGTGCCCTGAGGGAGCCATGGAAGGAACCAGCTGCCACCATGGGAAGATGTTTCCCCTCAGGCTTCTGAGGGAGACCGGACCATTTCCATCCTGCTCACAGTGACGTGCAGCTCCCCACTGATCCCCCACGTGCTTTCACAGTCCTGGGGGGCCCCAAATCTTGGCTGGGACAGCAGCTGCTGTTCCCAAAGCTGCCCCTTCCCAAGGAAAGGCTGCTGCAGTGCTGGGGGGAGCAGGCAGAGGCTGAGCTCTGAGGGCAGCCAGCACGGGCACCAGGAGAAAGCAGAGCTGCTGCCCTGCTCCTTCACCAGGAGCTCCCAGCCTTCACAGGCTCCCTGAGATGCTCCATGGGGCTTTTTTTTGCACTACACAGGGAAACCAAGTAATGGGAAGAGCAGCCCAGGGAGCAAAGATGGGTCTTGATGAGATGGGGTGCCAGAGAGAGGAGTGGGTGCTGGATTCCCAAGGGTCATGCCCTGCTGCTCAGCAGCACTGGACACCATTCCATGCCAAAGGCAAAGACCACAGTGATTTCAGCACTTCCACGGGCTGGAGCACCCCTTGAGTCTCTTATCATGCTCTGGATGTCTTGGAAAAATCCAGGAGGCTCCTGCAGTACTCAGGCAGGAGGATTCCTTCCCATTTAGGCTCCATGAAGAGCAGCCTCCATCCATCTGTCCCCAGTCACCTGGAGGGTGTCAGAAAAGCATCACACGAGCAGGACACAGGCACAGCCACCTCACTTCCAGGAGCTGGGTTATAGCCAGGACCTTGGCAGTGACCTGGGCCAGCAAGGGACCAGCAACTTCAGGCTGCTGTACTTCCACCACTGTGGGAGCTAAAGCATCTCTGGCACTGGGAACAGGGACTGGACTGGGAATGGGGGCTGCCCAGTAGCTTCCCAGCAGCTGCCTTCTCACATCTGATTCCAGCAGGCACAGAATGAACAGAGAGGAAATGAGGATGGCTCTTCACTTCACACTGATGCTCCAGCACCAGGGCTCTGCTGTGGCAGGAGGGAAAGCTCCCCTCCCTTGCTTTTTCCCTTCTTTCAGTCTTGCTTTTCTCACTGCTGAGCAATCACAGGATCCTTGTTCCCATCGTCATCCTTCTTGTTCCCATCATGACCCTGGCTCCCATCACAGGCAGTGACACAGGTGACACATAGGGGGACAACTTGGCCACCAGTGTGGTCTCAGTGGTGAGCATGGCACAGCTCAGCACAACAAAACCTGAGGGAAGCCAGGCAGAGCCAAGGGAAGCTACTCAGGGCAGCCCAGTTCATCCCAGTCTGTGCCACAGGGGCACCAGGAGGTGCTGTGGGAGCCCTGGAGCCAAGCACACCTCCCTCTGGCTGCAAAAGCAGGAGCTCCAGGCAGCTCCTTGCAGGGAAAATCCCACTCCCTCCCACAGGGAGGAACTGGTTTTGCTCTTTTCCTCCCTGCACCAGCAGGGTCCTGCTCCAGCCTCTCCACCATTCATGGAGGGAAAGCCCCAAAGTGGCCTCCAGCACCTCCACAAACTCTTCAGCAGTGTCTGCCTCCCCTTTGCCCAGCCAGGCAAGGAGAAATAAACCATCTGTGTGTCCCATCCGAGGCAGTGATTACCAGTGAGTTACATCCTCGTCAGCGCGGAGAAGGGGAGGGGGGGAAATTGATTTACAAGCAGTATTATGATAATCTCCTTCCTGCAGGAGGGAGGGGGGTTCCACAATGCACTACCAGAGCCATCAGAGAAAATTTAGAGGGAGAGAGAGAGAGGGAGGGAGAGCAATTAAGCATCCAGAGCTCAAATGAAGCAAGATAGGAGCAAGGGAAGAGTCCCACTCCCTGCATTCCTGTGCTGGGGCTCCTCTGAGCTCTGCTGTTCCCCAGGGCTGCTGGACTGGTTGGATTTCAGAAAAACAACCCAAAAGCAACCCAAAAAGTCCTTCGTAGGCAACCGTGGTTTACAGCAGCTAACCCAACACCTGCAGGCACACAATTCCTGCTAGCAGGGCAAAGCAAATCCAGGGAAACCTCCCGGGCTCCCAGCCAGCCCACGGGAGCTGGTGCCCTCCCCACGCACAGGAGATGGGGCACAGGAAGGAGAAGGGGCTGCAAATCACACCGACCTTCCCCCAGCCTCCCAGAGAGAGGCCTCACACTTCACACTTCCTTGCTGTTCCCTTGGTTCTGCACCCTGGGAGGCTGGAGCAGAGGGTGAACCATCACTTCACCCCCCCCCAAATGCCTGGGACATCCTGCTGCTGGGAGGCACCTTCCCTGCCAACCCAGAAAACTGCCTTTATTCCCTTGAACACCTTTCTCCATCCCCACCCCCTCCCCCATCCCCACCAGCCAGGTAGACACTTCAACCCTCACCTTCACTTTTGAAACCCGAACCTTCCCGTTTTGCCCTCCCCCTCCTTCCCAGTCCCCACCTCCCCACTCCCCACCTCCCCCTTCCTCTCTTCCTCCCACGCCGCCCTTTATTCTCTCCCCAGCCCAACTTTTCCCCCGGCCCCGGCGCTTTGATGAGAGCATTTAAAAGGGAGATGCCGCCGCTCCATCTGAAGGCAACTGCTTTTCAAAAGGCTGCCACCCAAAATAGCTGGAGCAGCCTGACGTTTCCTGGTTCCCTTTCGCTCCTTGTAAACAAGGAAAAGGAGGCTGCCGTGTCCCAGTTTAGCTGGTTCACTTCCCAGCTCCCAGGAGGAGCAGGGTGGAAAGGAAATAAACTGAGGAGGGACACAGGCATGGATGTGTGGGCAAGATCCACGTGGGATGTGCATCTGCCTCCTCTCACACTTGGAAAGTTTGTGCCTAGAGGTGTCTAGAGGTGCTCTGCTCCCCCAGTCCCTCCTGGTCCCTCCTGCATCCCAGGCAGGGTGAGGAGCTGGTGTCCTCACTCATCTCTTCTCCACCCTCGCAGTTCCCGAGGGGCTGGGAAGCCCGGGTGCTGCTCCTGGGAAGTCCCTTGCTAGTGGTGCCTGCTCTGCAGCCAAGCCCTTCCCGGTGGGAGGGGATTATCCAGCGATGCTGCAGTTCTGCGTGAGGCTGAGGGCACCTCCTCCGTGTCCAGGATGTCACAGGATGCCCAGGAAGGGATGGAGCCCCCTGCCTGCAGCTCAGCCCGCTCTGCTCCTTCTTTTGCTCTTCTCAGAGCAGAAGATGCTCCTGTGCTGGTCGCCTCCCCCTGCAGGATGAAGGTCCAGAGGCACAACAACATCCTCCTTCCCTGGAATGGCCATGGTCCTCCATCTCCCCAGCACATCCCCAGAGTCAAGCAAGACCCAGGGGTCCCAGAAGGGAAGAGGTGAGGAAGGGAGTCCTCAGAAGACAGAGAAGCCCCAAGAGATCTGTTGGAAGTCCTCAAGGAACACATTTAGGTGATCCTTAGCAAGACACCAGCCAGGGCAGGTGGAAAACAGGCAGAGAAGCCACCTGGCCCAACATCAGCCTCCTTCAGCTTGCCTGGATGATCAAGCAGCCTCAAGACACTGGGTGATGGCACAGCAGCTTCATATCCACATCCAGAGAGGCTCAGATGGCAGCACCCATCACTGCCTTCCCTGTGTCCTCACACTGCTGTGGAGGACAGAGCACCATGGACCTCCAAGGTGAGCAGCCTGGAGACAAGCCCACAGAAGTGCCCTTGGCCCTGCCTCCCTCACCCCTCTGTGCTTGGCAGCCAAGAGCTGCCCATGGCCAATGCATCAGGATACACCCCCAACATCCACACCAATTCCCAGGAGCACCAAGGGCCCCAAGGAGCCAGAGGAATGCTGCATCCCAGAAAAATCCAAGAGCTGTTGGAAAGCCCAGCAGGGAAAGGTCCATGGAAGGAGCAGAGAGCTGCTCAAGGACAAAGCTGCTTGTCTGGGAACAGGCTTGGAGATTTGCTCCTTGCCTGGATACTTCAAAGGGCTTAAATCACAGTAAATAAGCAGGACTGTGCTAAAAGAAACCAAGGGGAATGAAAGAGCCAACTGTGTTTTGGAGCAGTAGCCTGTCCTGGGAGCCTTCCTACAGCCCAGGGTGTGAGGAAGAAGTGGGGTTTTTCATCTTCCACCACAGCCTGAGCACCAAAGCCTCCTGAAGCTGAGCCAGCTGGAGACAGCAGAGAGCACCATGGAGAAGGGAAATCAGCTTCCAGATGAGGTTGCTTGTGCTGTGCCCACAGAGCTCATAAAACAGGATTAGCATGTTAACCACGTAATTAAACATGAAAAACTTAGCAGGCATCTTCAAAGGCAGGCAACAAAACCCAGAGGTCACACCACAGCACTTGCTGTGCATCTGATTTAATTGGGGGGGGCTCCTCCCAGGCACCAAATCTCTCCCTGCAGCTGGATTAGTCTTTTCACAAACTGCCAGGGCTTCATTTCACCTCCTCGTGCTGTGGCCACAAGTGGATGTTGCCCCAATTCCACCTGCCACAGAGCTCCTCAGGCCAGTCAGGATGGGACAACAGTTTCAAGCACAGCCAGCCTGTCCCAGAGACATCCAACACCACATCCCAAAGTGTCCTGGACCTGCAGGGTCACCCCTTGATTTAGCTGTGTCCTCCCTCATCCCTAAGGAACACACAAGAGGAGCCCATCTTGGCAACATCTACAGCCTCCCTGAGAGGCACAAACCCCTGGGTGTGATTTATGGCACTGCCTGCAGCCCTGGAATGGCTCAAGAATGGCACAAACCTGTGCTGATTGCTTCTGGGTACTGGCCAGGGAGAAGTCTGCAGCTAAAGTATCCTCCTGCCTCTGCTCCAGAGGTGCTGGGAAGTGGCTCCAAGGCTGTACATGCCCCCTATGCAGGTAGGGCTGGGCAAGTCCCAAGAGGAACCTTCAACAAAAGCTTTTTCCAAAGGTGCTTCCCACCAGCTTTACCACCTGCCTCTGCCAGCCCTTAGCACTCACTAAGCCCTGGGGGTGGGCAAGAACCACAGCTGAGGAAAGAGCAAAAAACCAAAACCTTTCCCAAACTCATCCTCCCAAAGGAGGGAATCACAGGGACAGCCCGTGGATCAGGGGCAAATCCTTGGAGGAAAGCAGGCTCTGGGAAGCTGAGATGTGGCAGGAACAGAGCAGGAGTCACCAGCATGCTGAAGGAAGTAGGGAACAGGGGTCAAGAGCACGTTGGATAGGGCTTGGAGCAACTTGGTCTAGTGAAAGGTGTCCCTGACCATGGAAAGGGGTGGGAACCAGGTGATCTTCAAAGCCCCTTCCCACCCAAACCCTTCCGTGTGATGGTGACAGGCAGAGGCAGGAATGAGAGTGGCTTTGCCAGCTGGTGTCCCCAGTGTGATGGTGACCAACAAAATGGTTTCCCTGGACCACATCCCCAGCTGCAGCCTTGCCCAGGAGCTCCTCACCCCTCTGCTGCACGTCCCCCTGACCCTCCTCCCCCAGACAGAGGCTGACAAGGTGCCCCCTGTGCCAGGGTGAGCTGGTTTAGCTGCCCTGACAGCTTTGGCAGCAAGGATCTGATGGGGTTTGTTTGCTTGTTTGTTTTTTTAAATCCTGAATTCCCTTCTGCAGCAAACAAAGAGGGAAGGTCCCACTTTCCTTCATGAAAGGAATCTTCAAAGGCCACTCTGCACCTCCAGCAGCTCCCCAGCCACTGGCAGCGCAGCACAATGAAAACCCACCAGGCGTGTTTCATTATTTAAGCCACCCGTGTTGCCAACTCAACTTCTGCCAAGGAAGATGCTTCCCAGCACGGAGGCTCAGGTACAGAAAGGAAGGCAGAGAGGCTGTGAAGAGCCTGGTGTCACTGGCACCACACCCTGCTGTGTGAGGAGCCTTGCAAGGGTGGCAGCAACGGAGCACGGGGCAGGCAAGCTCATGCACGGGTTAGTATCCCAGCCAGTGATCCCATCACCCCAGGCAGAGTACCTTGGAATAACCTACTTGGAAGTCTCAAATGCAGATAGGTCTTCTGCCCTGGGCTTGAGGCTAAACCAGCAAAATAAAATGAACAAAAAAATAATCCTCTGTCATGCGAGTTCACGGCAGGTCAGGGTGCAAACTGTGTCCCCAGTGCTGGGTCAGCAGCTCCCAGGTGGGGCAGAGGGTTGGGATCACTGGAGTGTTGCTCAACTGCTATCCCATTTCCAGTGCCTTGCCTTTTCCTTTCCATCCCAACTGCCAAGGTAAAAGCCCTCCTGACCTCCTGGTGGCAGGGACAAGAGCAGCCTGGGGGTTTGCACTGACGTGCTCCACTCCCAGACCTTTGAAAACCCTTTGCAGGAGCAGCCTCAGGCCCCCCCTGAAGGGAGGGGACACCCCAAGACTCCAGCTTCAAAGGAAGGGAGCCTGATCACTCCCATCCCAGTCACAGCCATGAGCCCTGATAGACACCACCAGCTGCCTTCTTTAAGTGAGACAAACAGCACCATCAGCTCTCTGTGAACTTGTCTCTGTCAGAAGAGCAAATGTAGCGTTTTCCCTTTAAACCAAGGACCTTGAGCACAGAGACAAAACCTAGCAAAACCCACTGGGAGCTAAAATGTCTTTGGATTCTACAGTCACAACAGGGTCTGTAAAGATTTTACACTCTGGAGGGACAGGACCCGAATAGCTCAGGATCAGCAGGGGGGAACTCGGAAGTGAGACCCACTAGATGGATCACCCTGCCCCAATTCCAGGCTGATTAACTCCCAGCCATGAAAATCAGCATGAACAGGTATTTTCAAATCCTTTCAGACATAACTCTCAGCAGGGAGTAAGTAAGGAGCTAAGGATTTGTTTTTAAAACCCTGGAGTTGTTACCAGGACCTGCATCCTGTGCCATGCAGGTTCCTGGATCCCTCCCAAGGAGAGCTGCCAGCAGAAAGTCAGCAGGGGAAAAGCCTTGGCAGAGCAAAAGCCTTGGCAGATGAGTGGGGCTCACCATGACATCCCACTGCACTGAGGGTAGAAGCACCCCCAGACCCTCCTCACACTGAGCTACTCAGCAAAAGGATGTAAAAATAAAGAGTGGGTTTTGCTGTGACCCCAGGTGTGTCCCCATGCCAGCTGACCCAGCCACCCCAACATTTTGGCAAAGTTATCCATCTCAACCACATTTTTAGAGGCAGGTGGTTCCAGGGGCCAAGAGCACAGGGAGCAGAGACCTCACACCCCCCCCTGCTAGTGAAAGATTTTGCTGTTAGTACTTGAAGATGCACTAGAGGTAACTGGAGAACAGATTAAAAGAGAGAATGAAGGTTTTGGCTTTTTCTACTGAGAGCCAGTAAGTCAGGAGCAGTTTTGCCACCAGCCAAGCCCAAGGCTGCTGCCTTGCCTGTAGGGAATGGTTGCAATAGGCAGGGCTTTTCCTGCTCCTGGGCTCACTAGGGTCAGGAATG
>NW_009953524.1:130678-137131 GCF_000747805.2 Chaetura pelagica
CCACCTGCCCCACAGCCCTGCCCCCTCTAACAGCATCCCTGTTAAGGTTCAGCAAGACACTCAAACCTCCAGACCTTTGCACCCCCTCCCACAGCTGGGAGCAAGGCTCAGCTGTGGCAACAGAACCCAGGAGCCAGCAGAAGCTGAAGTTCTCTGCACCCTGGTTCAAAGCTAAGCAGCTAGGGAAGAAAACCTAGATCAAACCATTTTATTATAACAACTTGTGCAAAAGCTAAGCCAAAGGGAAGGGTTATTTCCTTGCAGTGTTTCAAGGATTTCATCAGGTGAGATACAAACTGGAGCCCTCTGATACCTTTTTGATAGTGTTGTGCTTGCTGCTGCCTCGGCTGGCGTTCTCGTTGTGCAGTATATCCAGGGCTGTCTCCCTCTCCTTCAGCTTCAGTGCCTCAATTTCTGTCTTTAGCTCATTCAGCTGCTCCTGTAGGTGTTTGCTCTTCTCCATGTACTCTACCCTAGCACAGGCAAAAGAGCCCTGGGTTAGTACTGGCCAGATGCACAGTATTGTGCAGGTCATGATACTGCGTCAGGGAATCGTGACAGAAAAAGAGGCTTATTTTCATCAGCTCTGGGGTGTGGAACTGACAACATGAGTTTACAGCACATAATAAACTACTCTGAGCAATGATTTGTTTGTTACTAATTGTGTTCAGTTCTGGAGCACTCAGCATAAGAAGGATGTGGAGCTCCTGGAGAGAGTATCGAGGAGGCCACAAAGATGCTATGAAGGCTGGAGCAGCTCTGCTCTGGAGCCAGGCTGGGAGAGTTGGGGTGTTGAGCCTGGAGAAGAGAAGGCTCCAGGGAGACCTTAGAGCAGCTTCCAGTGCCTGAAGGGGCTCCAGGAAAGATGGGGAGGGACCTGGGACAAGGGCTTGTAGTGACATTACAAGGGGAAACAGATTTAAACTGGCAGAGAGGGGAATGAGATGGGACATGAGGAGGAAATTCTTTGCTGTGGGGGTGGTGAGAGCCTGGCCCAAGGTGCCCGGGGAAGCTGTGGCTGCCCCATCCCTGGCAGTGTTGAAGGGCAGGTTGGATGGGGCTTGGAGCAGCCTGGGCTGGTGGGAGGTGTCCCTGCCCATGCAGGGGGTTGGGGCTGGATGGGCTTTAAGGTCCCTTCCCACCCAACCCGTTCTATGATTCTAAAAAGAATCAGACAGCAGACCCTAGAAAAAAATCTCTAAGTTCTGTTACTATAAAAAAAAAAAAAGCCAAACTAGAGCTGCTGGATGATATTTATACATCCCCCCATTTCCAAGTGGAGCTGCACTGTGACACAGGTGAACATTCCACAGGTCTCCAGGACAGTGGGTTAAGCAGTTCTGCTCTACTTCACTGCACCCTCTCTCAAACCCAGCTCCCAGACTCCCAGGCACGAATCCTTCCAGGAAGGCAGGACTCTGTTCTGCTGACTTCTCATGTTTTAGAGCCATCTAGCTTGGAAAATGTGTGGGAGCAAATACTGGCCCCAAAATAACAGGGATCTTTTAGACACACAGAGTCCCTTGGAGACAGAAACAACTCCCAGGATAAGAACACCCAAACCCCAACCATTCTCAGGGCTTGGCCAGAAAAGATGAAGCCTTCCACGAGGAAGCATCAACTGGTGAAAAATCACATCATGCCAGACTTGTATTGTGATTAAACACTGAGACCCAGGTCAAAGTGCCAGCAGCATAACAAGAACCTTTCCAGAGTGCCAAAATTTGTAGTGGGGCTTATTTCAGTGCCTGAGGAAGAAGCAGAGTCCCAGAGAAGGCAGGGAAAGCAGAGCCAAACTCTTCCTGCTTTGGAGAGTGGGATGACCTAGTTAGCAACCTGGGTACAGAACCAGGAATTATCTAGTCATTTTCAGCTGCTATCTTTTCCCTTCTAGCTTTAAGACAAGTTTTCAATCTCTGTCTCTAGCAGAGTGGTCTGTTATTCCATACAAAGGAGAGGGTACTCAAAATTAACCACCTTCTGGGCTTCAGGGGTGTTTCATTCCAGCCCTGGGAAGTTTTGGCCCGAATGCTACGGCAGAGCCCTTCTAGCTTTGATCTACAACCCAATCAATAAGCAAAGCACAATATTACTACAGAGATTAAAATCTGATCTGCTTTGATTTCTGCTAAATTTGTAATTTTGAAGGCTAGACTCACACCCTGAGGAAAACAGGAGATCAAAGCTCCCAGCCACAGCCCAGCTTGCTTGCGCTCGCTTTTTATAGATAAACATGACACAGATTCCAAGAAAAGGGGGTTAAAGCCCTAACATGGGACTTCAGCACAGACTCCCAACTATCCTGACACTTCTCTGGATGTGCTGCAAATGCAAGTGAAGCAGCAAGCAGCCTGCTGTTAACTCTTTATACCAACACGTGGTTAAAGCCTTAGCCACTGGGAGAGGTGGGTGCAGGGCTCAGCCTGCTCAAACACACCTTGAGGCAGGAGCAGGGATGCATCTGGGACACCAGTCCTCACCCAGAGTAATGGTCAGCAGCTACTAAATGAACCTGAAAGACTTCTCTTTTCACCTGGCACCACTGCTTGTCTGGGCCATCAAAGTCCCACCCAGCCCCGGGGCAATTCCTCCCATGGCAACCGGAGCACAAATCCCAGCCCTGGTCTGGCCACCACTTACTTCTCTTTCTCGATTTCCATGGAAAGCCTCTTCATGTCCGTGTCTTTGAAGTCAAAGGAGAGGCTCTCACTGATGAGGTTGAAGCTCGGCAGGTCTGTGGGCAGTGCTGTTGTACTGGAGTTCATGGACTGCTAGAGAGAGAGCACAAATGAGCCACTGCTGGCCACAGAAGTGTTCCTACAGCCAATGTTCTGCAACACAGAGGTAAAACCAGAGCAGCACCTCAGCACAAGGTGCTACTCACTAGTGCTGTAATCAGGTCCTGATCTGTTACTCACTCAGGTAACAAGACACACCCCAGAGCTGGGTGTATTCTACCTTCCAGAGGAGCTGAACTGGAGATCGTGCACAGGGAAAGGGACAGGGCACAGGTAGTCCTGGTGCAGTACAGCCCCACCAGTCTGAACCAGCCTCAAACTGGAGAGCAGATTGTTTCTAGAGAGCAGGTTCTGAGGCTGTTCTGCAGCCAGTCATCTGTTCCCACAGAAGATGGGGAGCACCCCAAGGCACTGCAGGAGCAGAGCACCAGACAAGCCCAGAGTCCCAAGCACCAGCTCAGCCCAAAGATCCCTCTTGCTCCTTTCCCAATTTGCTCTTCAATTCAGAGCTATTGCTCCTCTGGGACCCAGCTCTCTGTGGTAGAAGAAGTGCTGTCCCACTTAGAACAATGCCAGACAGAAGCTGCCTGTTGGGAGACATCCAACAGCTACTTAACATCAAATCCAACTTTACAAGTGCAAGCTGTGAACAGGGGCAACGTGAGACCCTGGAGGACAGCAGAGTCCTGCACTGCTCCCCTCAGTGTGAGCAAAGACCAATGTAACCCCAAGGGTTAACTCAGGATGCAATTTCAGTCAGGTTCATAGAGATGCATCAAGACATTTAACTCTTCGAAGCAATTTACAGTCCCAAGTGTTTAGGAACCACTGCTGGATTCAGTTGGAAATGCAGAGGTAACACAGGGAATCACTCCTATCACACCTGGTGTGACTCTTCCTCCTGCAAAATGCTGCGAGATCCCCCACTGACACACACTGCCAGGCCCTCAGGTTTTATTTTCCCCTAAAAAAATAAATAAATGCCCTTTCTCTCAGTCAAAAATTCTGCCACACCTCTAATAAATGGGCTCATTATCAGCAGAAAAAAAGCATCCTGACTGAAATCATCACTCTCCTCTTGCAGAATGTTAGCTGAGCCACACGTCAAGGGTGGCACAGTGGCTTCAGATGGCAGACAGTGCACGTGGATCTGAGTCAGAGCTGCTGCCAGCAGCTCATTTCAGGCACAAGAAATCCAGGCTGGCCTCCAAAAGGTCACCCACCTCTCTGCCAGACACTCCTTCTTGCTTTAAGGGTTTCTTGTAATGAAAATAATGTCCCCAAACCAGCCTGGACTGAGGGATGGCAGGAGACAGCGCTGCAGAGTCTGGTACCTGCCCCAGTAAACCAGATCTCAGGCTTCAGCTGGTTATTTCTCTCCCTCATTTCTTCTACATGGGATACTCTGGGGATTGTTTGCAGTTAGCTCTGCTTGAACAAGAACCACTAGCATCGGGTGGTGACAGATTTACTCTGCACCATAACCTGCCTCTTCCCTCCCCACAGCCTGGAATTCACAAACAGCCAGGACTCGTCCCCTACTCCCTCTCCAGCTGGACAAACAGGCACGAAATTTCATCCACCCTGCAGAGCCAAAGCTGGAATGCAGACACCAGAGTACAAGAAGAAACAAGGTGGCACCTGAAACTGCTCTGCTCCTGGCTGGAGCCTTCCAGGTAAGTCAGACTCCCCCAAGGAAACACCATTTCTTCCTCTCCTCGGCGACAGCTGCTGGCGCAGAGCGCAGCCACATTAATTCTGGAGCAGGAGCTGGAAAGGACAACTGGGCACCTCAATTCCAGTCTCAAAGGAAATGGGACAGGTCTGCCAAAGCACTTAACTGATTTCAATACTTGCATCACATTGACATTCAGGTCCCTTCCCTGTAAGGCACACAGGTGTTCACAAAGCCCTTCCTACGTGAGGTTCTGCTGTGCAGGGGAGCCAGGATCACCAGAACCAGCCTGCTGGCCTTCAAATCACCTTCAGCATGTTTTTCAGTCCAAGCTTGTTGGGCTTTCTTCTTTTTTTAAAAAAAAACAACCCAACACCAAAAACCACAAACCCAAACAGCAGCAGTAACAGTTGAGCAGGAATTTGAGTTGCTGCAATCATTAAGTCCAGATGCCAATTTGTCAGGGTTGCTACAGCCACTTCCTCGCCTCTCCTCAGCACGGCTCTTTCGGGAAGCACTGAAAAAACTGGTGGAGAAGTCAGAGAGCTGCAGCAGTGAGGAAGAGCACGGGAAGTGCAAAGAGCATGCTGAGGGCCTCCAAAGGCACAGGCTTAACCTGGAGCAAATAATTTCCCTGCCTTTTGGAACAATCCCAGGGAAGTCTTGCACGAAGCGCAGAGATTTTTAATCCAGGGGACACGGGATATCGCTGGGACGTGGGATGATAAAGGGGACACAGACCTTTTCCCTTGGGTGTTTCCTCACCTGGAACACAATGCACAGCCCTGCTACTGCATTAAAACAATTCCCTGCTGTTAATAGAGGCAAGCACCACACTGACAGTGGCCATCCCTCTGGAGTACAGAACAGGTAAGACAGAGGAAGCAAAGAGCAAGACGTGTCACGCCAGCTCCTCCTCTTGCTGCCACTGCCTGTTCTTGGCTGCTCAAGAATTTGGGCAAGCCCAAAACAGCCACCTGCTACTTCAAGAGGATCAGAGAAGAGATGCCTGCCTTTAGTCTTGCCATGAGTGGTACCTGAAGGGCAATGAAGGAGGCAAAGAGCTGTTGCCAAGTCAGGAAAGAATGAATTGTTCTCCCAGCCCTGATGGTCTGAGACTCAGCTTCACGTCTTCTCTCTCATGCATCACCTACCAGTCCCATCACAAAAGCAGCCTGGGCTTCAAGGACTAAAAAGACACTGAAACAAGCTTGAAAGAACCTGCATGGGAGACTGGAAAGTTACAGGGGAAAAAAAAACAACACCAAATTAACTGTTTCTTGCCTTTTCTGCAACGCATCCATCCACTTCCCCTGTCCTCTCCTGCTCTTGTTCCCCCCAGGGTAGCCCCGTCTGGGCTCCCAGTGCCACAGACACACACACAGCACAAGTATTGGGACCACAGAAAAGAAGAAACTCAGCATTAGCCCCTCATTAAGGAAAGGAGGAGCTGGAATCCTGTGCTGTTTGACAGAGCTGCCATTCACCTGAGGGACAGGAGCCTCCCAACAGCAGCTTTCAGAACTGCTCCATCCCTCAGGCCACCCTGGGCTCCCTCCCTCCCCTGGGCTGTGCTCACCCACTGGGTGCTGGCAGGGGAGGGAGGTTGGCTCAAATCCAGTGCAGGAACAGGATCTCTGCACATCTCACCAGTCTGCCCCAAACACAAAAGCAGCAGAGCCATGAGAGAGGCCACAGGGGAAGGGAGAGGTGAGACTGGTGTGAAAGGGGATAGAAGGGCCAGAAAGGTGTTGCCACACTTGCCTCTTCTTGACCTTGGAATACAAGAGTCTGTGTGACACTGGGCTTCTCCTAGGGGTGGCTGCTGCATAAGGGACCCTGCCACCCAAGTGGACAGGACAAAAGCACGTCCCCATCCTCCCTGTCCCCATCCCTCCCTGGCCTCAGCAGCCACCTCAGGAAGGCCAGGGCTCTTCAGGGAAGAGAGGAGGCAGAGCCATGTGTCTGGAGGAGGTGGTTCTGCACGGATTGCCTGCAGGCAGATGCAGCTGGAGGGGTGGAGCTGAGCTCCATGCATCC
>NW_009953524.1:137216-140652 GCF_000747805.2 Chaetura pelagica
TGAGGCTTTAACTGGGCAGGCAGGAACAGAAGGGCTGGCTGGCTGGGGTCCTGGCTGGCTGAGGACAGAGACAGCAACGCTGGGGAACATGGACGTGGAAGTGCTGCCCGAGCTTCAACACTGCAGCAGAGGTTCAGGGAGGACACTCCACCCCAAGCACAAGTTAAACCCACAATTAAAGAATTTCTGGATCCCAGAAACCTAAAAACACTCCAAAGCTAAGCTGTAGAGAGCACTGAGGCAGCCAGAACTTGACCAAGTGTCTCATGGCCAAGAGCACCTGACTCTTTTCCATCACTGCCATTTCTAAAAGCTTCTGAACATTTTCACAGGGAACCTCAGAGAATTGGGAGTTACTTCTTTTCAAGCCCCTTTTCATCTGCTCCTCAAAAGTTTCCAGAGGAGGGGGGAAGAAGTCTGCAGGTTCAAATGAAAACTTCAGTACCAGACAGGTTGGTAAGCCAGAGGTGCATCAGTTGAGTCTGCTCCTGAAGCTGTGGAGCTCTTCCCCCTCCTCCCCTCCAGACAGTGAGGCAGCTGTGAGGGAAGCACCTGATGGGGGTTTGCAGGCACCTGATGGGGGTTTGCAGGCACCTGATGGGGGTTTGCAGGCACCTGATGGGGGTTTGCAGGCACCTGATGGGGGTTTGCAGGCACCTCATGGGGGTTTGCAGGCACCTCATGGGGGTTTGCAGGCACCTCATGGGGGTTTGCAGGCACCTCATGGGGGTTTGCAGGCACCTCATGGGGGTTTGCAGGCACCTCATGGGGGTTTGCAGGCACCTCATGGGGGTTTGCAGGCACCTGATGGGGGTTTGCAGGCACCTCATGGGGGTTTGCAGGCACCTCATGGGGGTTTGCAGGCACCTCATGGGGGTTTGCAGGCACCTCATGGGGGTTTGCAGGCACCTCATGGGGGTTTGCAGGCCCTGCAGCACCAGCAGAGAAGCTGAGAAAAGGAACTGCCAAAAGGATCAGAGCAAGGTCCTTTAATCTGGGGTGTCTGTCAGTCCCCAACCAGGACCAGATGCTTCAAAGGAAGGTGTGAAATCCTCTTAATGGGCAATTATGGACTAATCTCCCTTCAAAGAAGGTTTTTGCCAGCACACAGATGCACAGTGGCCGGTTCATGCCCAAAGAATGAATTCACAAGGTCTGAACAACATTTCTCCTACCCAACAAGAATCAGGACATCCTTGGTTTTGTCAGTACTTAACACTGCTTTAAAAGCTGTTGGCAGCTGGTTCACCCTGCTGGTGCTGAGGAAGTGTGGCTCTGACAAACTGGTTACATTGGTTTCAACTTTGATACTTTGAATTTCACCCTTACTCTGGTAGCACCAGGCAGGGTAGATGGGGGGAAGAGCAAAGAGACCTGCTGGACATGGTGGCTGAGGACAAGCAGTGCTGGAGGTTTCTGAACGGCTGCTCAGCCCTGCCACAGGCAGCTCCTACCCCTCTACAGATGGGATGGAGATAGGAGATCCCCTCAGGATCCAGGGGAGGGCACAGTTATGGGCTGGGAACTGGGACTAGAAGTTCAGGTTGCTCTTACTGTGTAGGATGACTTGCTGGTGATCTCCAGAAGCTTCTGCTTTGCTCTCCGCTCGGACTCGCGAGCCTCCTGAAGATCTTGCTTCAGCTGATCAGCCTCCTTTGCCCTACAGAGAGAAACAGCAAATGGCAAATATCAGCCTGAGGCTGAGAGAGGGGATGGAGGAGCAGGATTATGGTGCAGAAGAGGGCGAGGTCTGTCCTGCAGCAAGACCTAAACTCAGAAATGCTTTTGGACAAGGGAAACACCCGCACACAGGATGTTCTAATTAGCACAAACACCCAAGCCACACAAGGGCAGCTCCACCATAGGCTCTGCAGGAGCATCAGTGAGCAAAGCTAAGGGCTGGAAAAGTGTGCTGAGATGCTAGAAAGGGGAAAAGAACTTCAGAAGTGAAGCTCAAGACTTACAGCAGGAGGGGCAGGTTCCTGACAAGCCTCTAGTAACAATTACTAACTACATTTAAAGGCAAAAGCACCCGAGGTTGCCTCTTGCAGGGCCTAACTAATTTAAGACCTTATCCCTGAGGCTCAAGAACCCCCTGCAAGGAGAAAGCCAAAGGGAGGAAGCTTTCTCTGCTGTGTGGAAATTTCAGTGGAGACTTCACAAGACAGAGAGCAAGGCAAGAAGAGATGGACAAGGGCAGTGATCATCCAAGCAGAAGGGCTGACACTGAGTGAGGTCTCACATGGGAGGGAGTAATCAGTTGGAAGGAAACAAGAATGACCTTTCACTTGCTTGCTACCAAATGCACCACCATGGGACCAGGGCTCTGGTATCAAGAGGATGGAGACACCAGTTTCAACAGGAAGCAAGGACACCAGGAGCCAAGGAGACCTCAAGGCTAACCTGAAACGGAGACCTGCTATGGAGAACTAAACTGCGAGGGAAGTAGAAGAACAAAGAGATGAGCAAATGTAGATTTAACATCCACAAAAGAAAAACCCCAAGTGTCATCACGTGGCAAAATACTTTGGGGAATGCAGTGGGTGTTGGCAGAAATCACCCAAAAGCAGAGGTGGCTTCAGAGTGCCAAGGACCACGGTACCTTCTACTCCTCTCCCTGCTGCTTCCACCACTCTCTCCCAGAGAATGCTTCAGAGAAGGGTCTCTGGCTGGGATCCAGGGAAAGACCACTGCCCTAGCAGCACTGTTTCCCACTCAGGGCCAGCCCAGCTGTGGCAAACAGTGAGATGGGCAGAGAAACCAGCTGAGCCTTGGGGCACTGGCTGTTGTACACACAGGAGGCCCAGGGCTCCCTGCAAACTGTTGGATGGACTAACCCAAGGCACAAGCTGCTCTGTCAGCTGGGACAGAAGGGGGTTGGAAAGCAAAGCAGAGGCAGCTGCAAGGTTGTACCCTCTGACCTCCTCTCCGACTCCTCCGCCATTTTCAGTGCCAACATCTCTGCCTCTAGCACCTTCTGTTCCATCAGCCTCTTCTCCTCTTCCGTCCGGATGGCCGTGGCTTTGATCCTCTGCATCTCCTGTTCAGCCTCAGCTGCTTTCTGAGCCAGGAGCTTGGCCTCCTCCTCTGTGATCTGAGCCTTCTCAGCCAGCAAGTCTGCTGTCTCTTCAGACCTCATCTGAGAACAAAGGCACATTGAGCCATCCTGGGCAGTGAATGTGTCCCCAAATGTGCTTCTCCCCCTGGTGCATTCACTCCATGGCCCATGGAGTCCCTCCCTTCCATGCACGCCTGAAGCTCCTGCAGCCAAGGCCTGGCTGAGCCCAGGCTCCATCCCAAACCCTCCTCCTTTGTGCTCCTGCCATAGCAGGCTGGTGGGATGAAATCAACTTCATCCAGCCTCCTGATCACTGCCCACCAGCAGCGCTTTGAGAACAGCCAGTGCATTGGGAAACAACCTTCCTAAAATGCTTCA
>NW_009953524.1:140964-170507 GCF_000747805.2 Chaetura pelagica
AACAACAGCAGTGCATTGGGAAACAACCTCCCAGAGACCTACCAGAGCCTCGTTGGCCATCGTTGCCTCTTCCTTTAACTGCATCAATCTTCTCTCCAGCTCATCTCTTGTCCTCTCAGCCTCTTCTCTCATTTGCTTCTCCCGGGCCAGGCGTTGCCGTTCCATCTAGGAAAGAGGGGGTGGGGGAAGTTAGGAGAAATAACACACATTAGAAAGGCATTCCAGAGGGTGAGGGAGGTTCACTGTCTGGAGGTGGGAGCAGAGGGCTGCACTGCTGCCTTCTCTCTGCTTATCCCAACAGGGAGCTTCACTAGCCAGGGGTGACCTGATGCACTCTGCTCCCTTGCAGAGTGCCATTCCCTACTCCCTTGCAGAGTGCCATTCCCTGTTCACTTGCAGAGTGCAGTTCCCAAGACACTCCTCTGCTCTGCTGTTACCCACAGCCTGCCCCACCAGTTGCCTGCAGGTGACCATGTCCCCAAACAGCACCCCCCCACGCTGACCCACAGGGCACGCTCAGACAAGTGGGGCCCCAAGAGCTCCAGCTACACCTCGAGTTTCTTAGAGCAAGACTGGGCTGCAGGGCAATCTGGGGGTATCTTCAAAACATCAAATACAGACACATTGCAAGGCAGGAGTTTGAAGGACATGGACAGCTGCTACTTTTGATCAGACACCTAACTCTGGGAACCTCACTTACACTCATTTATACAAGTCACAAAGAGTGTGGCCACCCCTATCACTTCCTAGACAAGACAAATTCCCTCCCTCCAGCTCAGTCTGCAGGATACTCCTCCAGAGGGGAGGAGACCTCAGCCACACTGAGAGAACCCACCAGAATCCTGCCACCTCTTCCCAGAAGAGGCTGAGAGTGTTGTGCAGACAGAGTGTGCCCAACAACTGTGTCTCTGCCAGCCAAGTGCCCAAAAGGAGCCATCGGGCTAATTAACACGCCGAGTTTAAGCACTTCAGTACAACAGAGATGGGTGCCTCATAAATTTCTGTGCTCCAGCAAGGGCTGGCAGCAGGGCACAGGCCTCCTGCTGGCTTTAATAAGGGAAATAAGTGTGACAAGACACATTTCCCCACTCCTTGGCCACCAACTGTGCTCCCGAAGTGGGACGCCCACTGGTCTAACGGCTCTGCTGCCTTCGATTAAAGGTTCCCCTCATTAATTATCATGATGATCTGCATCCCACTTAGGGCTTCTATTAACAAGAGTTCCCTGGAACCAGGGAACAACCGTGGATCCTGGGGAGAGAGGGGAGAGCAGATGAGACAGCATGGTAGCTAGTTGGGGAGAGGGCAGCCAAGGCCAGCAGAAGTCTGACCTTTCCCGTGGGGCACAAGGGCTCTGGATTTGGGAGCCAGAAGCTCCTGCTCACCCCTCCCAGCAGCCCAGCTAAGCAACAAGATCTCAGGGACTTGCTGGTGTTACTCAAATGCATCCAAAACTCAGCAAAACTTGTCCCTGAAGCCACCAGCACTTGGACATTTTGCTCCACTAGTGTCAACTCCTAACTGACCAGAGCAAGAGGCTCCCCCTTCCCCAGAGGAGCTGGCCTGGTTGCCCTCATAGTGACTTGTCCTCTCCTGCCACCCCACAAGCTACAGGGAGCAGAACTGCTCCAGGAGGTGCCTGCAAGACAAGCCACCTCACCTCTCCAGGTCAGCTGAGCACCTCAGCACCAAGCCCAGCACCCCTGGGGCAGCTCTGTGGACACACTCCCACCAACTCGGCAGCCCCTTGAGCAATAAGCCCCTCCTGGGTGCAAGGGCTGCTTTGGCTTCTGCTGCTGCTCCCTAGTGGTGCGACTGCAAAAGGGACATTGATATTCCAAGCACCAGCGTTCAGCACAGCCGCGTGGGTTTCAAGTGAGTAGAAAAAGGTCTTACAAGCAGACAACAATGATTCATACAAGCCCATTTGCTGAGAGCTGCTCACAGGCTCCACGCTGCTGCCTCCAAAGAGCCTCCGGGGCTGCCTGGGCTGACCCGCAGCAGGCAGGGGAGCCCAGCACCCCATTAGCAGGCAGGCCCTGGGCTCCCCCTGCATTCCATCACCGGGTCATTAGGAAATGAGGAGCACGGCAAAGCACAGCTCCCCCTCCCAGCCCCTGCTTTGATACAAGCAACTAGCCCAGGGTGACATCCTTCTGGCAGGGAGGCAGGGAAGATGCAGGCAGGGTTGTAGGACACAGGGAGCAGCTCTTCCCTCCCGTCCTCCTGGTTTTCATCCCCAGGGTGGGGGCTGGATTAGGGCTGCCAGGCTGCTATCAGCCTGCAGAGCCAAGCTGGGAATGACTGGCCAGGTGGGAGGAGGCTACTAAAGAGAGACGTTCTGCTGGACCTTCCCTCAAAGCTGCTCCATGTGCTTGATGACAATCTGGAGACTGTTCCTCCCCCACATCATTTGCATTTCTGATTTTGGCTCATGGACATGTCTCTCACCTGCTTCCTGGCTTTCTCCTCCCTGGCCTGTGCCTTCATCTGCTGGACCTCCAAGGAGTCTGCCTTTCTCCTCCTCATGAAGAGGTCGTGGTTTCCAATACACAGCTGAAGAATCTATTCCAGTCAAGGGTGAAGAGTGGAGACAAACAGCTGTACACGTGGTGACCGTGAGGTAGTTTGTATTCCTGCCACACAAACCCACTAGTACTGCTTTGGTTTGGTGCTTGTCAGCACTTCCACCTGCTTATCTCAAACCTTAGGAGCTCTTGTACCTACATGAGGGGCAGGGAGCTGAGGCACAGCCCAAGACTTGGCCCAAACACCAGCTCCTGGGCTGTCAGCTCTTTGCAGAGCCCAATGATCTGCCTTCTGTGCAGGCAGGGGCAAGTTCTACCAGCTCCAAAAGGCATTAGGCCAAATAACAAAGACTTCTACAGCTCAGTCTGCTTCCCTGATTCTCACTGTCCCCCTTTCTTTGGGTTCAAGATGAACCTGCCCCTTCTCCCAACTGCATGTTTAAAGCATTGAGACTAAAAACAAGAAGAAGGGAAACCACTTTCCATCTAGGACAAGGCTACACACAAACAGAAGGCTTATAAAAATGTTTCTAGGACACCTTCTGATACCTTTGCTGAAGGGTTCTGAGCACCAGTGTGGCTTCCTCTGGTACTCCAGGAAGAAGACAAGGAAGGTGGCAATACTAGAGGAGGGCTGGCAAAGGGCTGAGCACACAGCAGAGGGAAAGCTCTATTCAGCAATAAAAGCAGGCTTCTGAGCTTGAATTTTTCTCTATGAACCTGATGAGAGCCATGAATGAGGCCTTTGTTAGGAAGCCCCACACCCCTATGGCACGTGGGACTGAACAGTCTATAATCAGGACAGCAAAGCTCCCCTCCCTCTCTTATTAAGGATGGGAATGATATCCCCCTCTGCTTTCTGTGGGTCCCTTGTTCAGCTTAACATGGTGCAGAGCTACTGCATCATTGTGGCCCATCCCTGGCAGTGTTGAAAGGCAGGTTGGATAGGGCTTGGAGCAACCTGGGCTGGTGGGAGGTGTCCCTGCCCATGCAGGGGGTTGGATCTAGATGATCTTGAAAGTCCCTTCCCACCCAAACCAGTCTGGGATTCTATGATTCTGTGAATGTAGCCTTGTATGTGAATCATCCTTGTACAAGGAGAGTGTCCCTGGAGGGGATCAGCCTGGGAAAAAGCCAGGACTGCAGCTCTAATAATGATGCATCCTGAAACAGGGAGCAGGATGGAGAAGATGGGCAGCAGAAAAAAGGAGATCTGGAGCAAAGATGGGGGTGACAAGAAACTTTTACTTACTAAGTGCTTCCACCATGCAGGTCAGATGTAACCCAGGAGCTCAGAAAGGGAGCACAGAAACAGGAGAGGGGGAAGAAGTTCTGTGAAGGAGCTTGACTTGAGCTTCCCCCGTCTCTTCTAGAGGCTGTAACTGAGCAGTATCTGCTGGACCACAGCACAGCTCCAGCCCAGCCAGGCCAGCACAGCTCCCTCCCTCCTCTGTGGTCTCCTACTTCTGGTAGAAACTACTGCTGCAGGCAATAAAAATGACTCTGTCAGTAGACTTACCAGCTTATTCACACGCAGCTTTGATGAATTGAATTTAAAAACATCAATCTTTTTGTCCAATGGCTTAATCGTAAACTGAAAAGGAAAGAATAAAAGAGGGGGAGAGTTATCAGAGAGCAGTGCATTTAATAACAAGGCAGCTATAAAAGTCTCACTGAAAAGCTTTGGCTCAGAGGAGGTCAGCCATGGCAGACAAACAAGGCTGAGAGCTGTCCCCATGGCTTGGTGCCAAGCAGGAGAACTAGTGGCAAAAGCAACCAAGGAGACAACTGTCCCTCTGGTCAGACAGAGCCACAGAGCAATGAGGGTTGTCCACCTGCAGCCTGCCCTGCCCCACAGCCAGTGTCCTCTGCACTGCTCCTTGCAGAGGGCACAGACAGCTCAGCACCTCCCAAGGCAAGGGCCTCCTCTCCTGGCACCTGCAGAGAATGGAGAAGGTAGAGCAGAAACTCCTGGCACTCCTGAGGGGAGGAAGAACCAGCTCAGCTGCCTGATGGACAGGCAGAAGGGTTCCCCTAGGAACGCACATACAGGAGCTGCTGTCCTTCCTGTTGCCACCTCCACCTGCACAGGCTCCCCAAAGGGATTTTCCATGCCTTTTGTTCTCCAGAAGTCTGCTGTGTCACTGAAGTGCTCTGCAACCCAAAGCACTGTGCCCTTGCTCTAACTTTTATTTACAGTCTCTGTGCCAACCAAGCAGCTCTCACCACGGCCTGGGCTCACCCTCTCCAAAGAGGTTTCCCCCAGCAGGTCTCAAGAGGACAGAGGTGGCATCACCAGATTCCAGAACTTCACCAACACAACCCCAGGATACACAGAAGACTCTGAACCAACCAGAGGGTACTTGAAGAGATGGAGTGCTCCAAAACACCACATTTTTTTGAAGGCAGGTACATATTCCATCACTCCCCTACAGGCTACAAAAATAACAGGCTGAAGAGAAAGCAGTGGAGCAGGCAGGCTGTGCCCATTAAAGCAGGGTTATCTGTCACTACTGGCCAGGCAGGCTCAGCCCAACTCACCCTGGAAGTGCTTTGTTTTGTCAGTTTAAAAGCTCATCTTTTAAGGCTCTAAACCAGGCAGACATGTGAGGATGTTCCCAGACTCAGGCTCTAGCAGAAATCCACTTGGAGAGGAATTTCAGTGCCACAAACACAGGATTTCAGTGCCACAACCAGTCAGGCTTTGTTCTGACAGATTAAAGCCCCCTGGTGTGGCCAGAGATGTCACACCCAGCTATTAAGCCTGTTTACTGTCACGTCAGGTCTACTTGTGGTCAACTGATTGCACAGATGATTGACCAGATGGAAGGTGTCAGTCCTTTCCCCCAGGAGGAAGCTCCATTCCAGCCCTGTGTCAGGGCCTGGCTACAGAGGCTCCCATCCCCAGATCCCACAGCTTCTATCACCCTCCTCTGCCATGGATAGGAAAGCTTCCCAAGTTCCTCTGTCTTGCAGAGTTGTCAAGCTCTTTATTTTTAAGGAGTAAAACAAGTGAAGATGATGCCAACATGGCCTTACTTACAAAACTTCCCCAGACATGTAATAAACACAGCTGATGAGAAAACCTTTAACTTTTACCCTGATCAATATCATGCTTAGATTAGGAAACAATTTTTAATTAAGAAGTTAATTTTCTTCCTCACCACAAAGGCAGCTGGTTCCTTTGAGCAGCTCCCTCAGCTTGAAAACTGAGCTGATCATTTTCCCCTCCACAGCCCATTTCATTGCTCTTCTCAACCAGGCCTGGTGCCCAATGATTCAGAAGATTCATATTGAAGCTCTGGATTTAATAAACATCTATCCAAGAGTGGGCTTAAATTACTCAACTTCCTAAAAAGATTCCAGCTGTTATGCCAGCCTGAAAACTCAAGGTGATGTAATGATATGGCAAGAGCTCTTCCCACCAGGAATACATCCCCCCAGTAAATATACACAGTGACATACACAGTAGAGATCTCAACTTGTGAACTCTGATGTTTGGGCTAAGAACATTAACAGCAATTTTGTTTGAAAAAAAAAATTACAGAGAGGGTTTGAATGTGCTCTGAAACCAAACAGAACAGCTCCCAGCTGACCTCTTGTACGCCCACTCCTGGAAGGTTTCAGAAGGGCTTGGAATTAAGTTTTCAGTTGGAGAAGCTGAGCTGCCCTTAGCTAAGCTGGTGAGAGCAAGCACAGCAGACAGAGAAGCTCAAATAAATAATTTGAAGTTGCAATTGTGTTGTTACTGCTCTGGAGGAGAGGGGAGATGTGTCCATACCTCTTTATCACTGTAGGAGATATTCCGGATCTCGTTCCACGGGAAGGAGATTTTAGGGGTCAACCTGTTGTCTGGGTCATAAATGTGAAGACCCAAGGCATCAACTCCAAGGAGCAGTTCTGTGCCCTTTTTATTCTACAGGGGGAAAGAAAAGAGAAAAAAAAAAAAAAAAAAAAAAAAAAAAAAAAAAAAAAAAGGCTTTTATTGCCCTGGGAGGGGCTGACATGGACTGTTGTTTCCTTCCCCAACCAGCCCTGAGCAGGGACCCACCAGCACAGAGCACCAAGAGAGCTGCAGCTGGCAGCAAAGCCCCCCGCAGCAGGGACTCTCACCATGGCCACCTCAGGGTCTGCTGGCTCTCCAAGCCTCCACCCACCCAACCTCACAGCAACACAAAAGCTGAAGACTAACACAAGAGCTAAGCCAGCAAGAAAACATGAGCCACAACCCGTGCTCACCCTAATGGTAAAGTAGTTGACTCCGTACATCTCCAAGTCCTGAGCTATCTTCAGATATTCCATTTCAGCTTCATCTCTGTCAGACACAGAAAGGCTGCTGTTACCATCTTGGGTAGGATCAGAGAGAGGGGTCTGGCTGCTCCTTCTGATCCTAAGCATACACAGGGCTTAACTTAAGCCTGGACTGTCTCCATCTCACAGGTCAAAGCCTGTCTTTGCTGGCAGGATCAATCAAGCCCAGGAGCAAATCCCACCCAGCAACCTGCTGGAATCTTCATGGCTGGTGCCACCTGCCCAGCCAGACACAGCACCTTGAGTCTTGCTTTGTCCCACTCCCAGTCCCTTAAGCACCCACAGGAAATCCCTGGCTGGGTGGCTTCTCTTTTCAAATCCAGCTGACTTAAGGCTTATCCCCTACATGGAGCATTTTACCACCCCAGGCAGCAAGACACCTCCTCCACCTGGATCCCCACTTCTCCTGGCCCAAAAGGCACTGGAGCCCCTGGGTGGGCAGGCTGCCTCCTTCTGCCCCTTGGCAGGTGCTCCCCTGCTAAGCACAGCTCTAAATTCCCTTGGGGACCCCCTCAGGGGACAGCAGAGCACATGGAGAACAAAGCCCTTTGCTGAGGCTCCTGCAGAGTTGTGCAGGACTCACCCTGCAGAGCTCATCCCTCACCTGCCCAAGCTCCCACAGCCCCTCAGATGAGGGGACAGACCCTGAGCCACCACCCAGCAGACACTCACCTGGCTCTGCCTCGATGCTCTGCATACCAGGCTGTGATCCTTTCCTCCCACATCTCTGGAGTCATCTGGTACAGGTTTATCACCTGAGAGAGGTGGGGAGACACAGACCAGGTCACACTGCTGCTCTTCCCACAGCCTCCTTAGCCAGCAAGGAAGCCTGAGACACCCTAGCCCCAAGCAACCCCTCCCCAGCCCTATGTCCCACCTTAGGACAGGTGGGAAGAACTTGGAGCACCTTCCAGTGCCTGAAGGGGCTCCAGGAAAGCTGGGGAGAGACTTGGGACAAGGGCAGGGAGGGATGGGATGAGGGGGAATGGATTATAACTGGAAGAGGGGACACTGAGATGAGATCTTAGGTAGAACTTCTTTGCTGTGAGGGTGGTGAGACCCTGGCCCAGGTTGCCCAGGGAAGCTGTAGCTGCCCCATCCCTGGCAGTGTTGAAGGGCAGGTTGGATGGGGCTTGGAGCTACCTGGGCTGGTGGGAGGTGTCCCTGCCCATGCAGGGGGTTGGGACTGGATGGTCTTTAAGGTCCCCTCACACTCAAACCAGTCTGGGATTCTATGACCCTCAGCATGGCAGGCTCAGCACTCACTCAACCCTCCTGAGCAGGCAGCAGAGATGAGTTGCCCCCAGGCCACCTTGAGGAGACACATGCAGGATGAAACTATGCCAAGAAAGGAAACATTTCCTTCTGAGACCAAATTCTCCTCCCTCAATACACCTTTTTGCACTGCCTGCATGGGTAAGGAACCCCTAGGAATGCAAAGCAGGGTGCACCCCACAGGCAGTCCCACCAAAACCCTCCCTGTTAGAGAAACCACCACCAGGCCTGGAAAGCTCCTCCTTGGTTGGGCTGAGCTCCTCACCCGCTTGGGAAGCAGCTCCTCTTGTGCCAAGAAGCCTCGTTTGTGGACATTGGGGTCATAATCACCATACTGGAAAGAAGCAGAGACATAGGGTGTGTGCCCCACATGAAGACAAGCAGGGAAAACTTCACCTTGACACATCCACCCCTCAGGGAGACAGCAAACATGGAGTGCTTGTTCCCTTCACACCACAACCTGTTAGAGTGGGGAACAGAAGCTGCTGGGACAGTCTGTGACTATTTTGTTTGTCATGAGGTTGCTCATAGGAACTAAGACCCTTCTTCTACACACACAGCAGAGATGGAAGCAGAACAAAACTTGCCACCATCAGCCAACGTCCATCAGTTGGATTAGATGATCATTGTATCACAGAATCAAAGAACTATTTTGGTTGGAAAAGACCTCCTAGATCAAGTCCAACTGTCAACCCAAGGCTACCATGCCAACAAAACCATGTTCTGAAGTGCTACATCCACCTGGTTTTTAGACACCTCCAGGGATGGTGACTCCACTACTGCCCTGGGCAGCCTGTTTCAGTGTCTGACCACTCTTTCAGTAAAGAAATTCTTCCTAATATCCAATCTGGAGCAACTTGAGGCCATTCCCTCTTGTCCTGTCACTTCTTCCTTGAGAGAAGAGACCTGAGAGAAGACCCCTGGCTCCAACCTCCTCTCAGGCAGCTGCAGAGCCAGAAGGTCTCCCCTCAGCCTCCTTTGCTCCAGGCTGAACACCCCAGTTCCTTCAAATGCTTCTCATCAGACTTGTGCTCCAGCCCCTTCCCCAGCTCCATTGGCCTTCTCTGGGCACTCTCCTCAACATTCTTCCTGTCCTGAGGGGCCCAGAACTAACCCCAGGATTCAAGGTCCTCTCCACCTGAACAATTCTGTTCTACTCTAATTACCACACCCAGAAAACACATCCTATGATGTGGGGAAAGACTCACTCTATAGCCAAGAGGTCCCTGCTACCCCACTGGGGACAGGGAGTCAAGATATGGATGGACAGACCCATCCCCAAAGACTGATACCAGTAATTCAGATGAGGCAGAGGGTGGTTTCTCTGTCCCTCTTCACCATCCTAATGAACAAATATCAAAAACAAACACAGGACTGTGACAGACTCATGGACTCCCAGAATGCCAGGTTGGAGGGGACCTCAAGGATCATCTGATCCAACCTTTCTAGGTACTACTCTAGTTTATATGAGGTGGCTCAGTATCCTGTCAAGCTGAGACTTAAAACTGTTCAACCAGGGGGAATCCACCACTTGCCTCGGGAGACTATTCCAATGTTGGACTGTCCTCATGGGGAAAAATGTCCCTCTTGTGTCTAATTGGAATCTCCTCAGGAGCAACTTGTGCCCATCGCTCCTTGTCTTTTCCATGGGACTCCTCCCAGGCAGGTGTTAGCTTTTCTGCCAGAGGGTCTGCTGCTCAACTAGGTCGTGGAATCCAATTCAGATTTGTTAAGTGCATCCAGTAATTACTGGTATTGGTTGAGATTTTTCCATCCTTTTGAGCAGTGCAGCAAGTGACTGAGAAATCAAACTGCTGATGAGCAGATGGAAAAGCCGAGTGTCCCTGCAGTGCCGGTGAAAATGAATTTACCTCCCGTACAGCTGAAGAGGGCACAAGAAACCACCAGCAACCAGCACCTCAAACGACCCAGCAAATTCCAGAGAAGAGGATGAGGGATGTGAGGCATGTACAGGGAAAGCTGTGATCCTCCCCCACCTGCAGACAAGGCTCCTGAGGTGCTGTCACGCCAGACGCCGCAACGTCGGCTCCAGTCGCTCAGTTGCAGGGAGACAGGGCCCCCCCCCCATCTCTTCTGAAGAACCTCAGCTCAGGAATGACAAAAATTTTTAAAACCAAGACCAAGACACACATGGTGGTCACATCCTAAGTCAGGAAGCTTTCTGGATCAGCCCCCTCTCAGTGCCAGAACCATCACTCGTACACTAAGACCAGAGCTCTCAAGTCTGCGCTTCCATCCTCCCCACAGCTCAACCAGCCACGTTTCATAGATGACAAGTGGGGATTAAAGACACAAATATTGATTTAAGCCAATGCAGATGTGAAGGAAGCACGCAACAACCCACACTGGCTCAGGCTTGTAACAAAACCTCCAGGGATTTCATTCAGGAAGGTGCTGAGCAGCAGCAACTGCCCCTCTTTTAAGGTCTCCAGATGCTTGGAGCTCCTCAGAAAGCAGCACGTTGCAGGTACACACCCCTTGAACCCACAGCCAAAGAGAACAGCAAGAAGACAGTGGCACTGGCAAAGGAAACAGCTCCAATAACCTTGGAGGGGCAGACAACAAATCATTTTTAGCTGATGGAAATAATAGCAAACAGGATTAAGGTGCTTATTTTCTGTTGTGATCTAGTGTGGTGATCCAAGACTAAGTGTGGATTATGTGGTTGTCACGTGGGGAAAAATATTGCCTTTTCCCAAAGGAATATTTGTATTGAGAGGGAGGTCTGGATGAGAACATTCATTATTCACAAGTCAAAAATATCAACACATGGCTGAGGTGCTGCAGTTTGTTGGCTCCACAATTCCACAAACATACTTTTAAACACCTTTCCAATGAAATCCTTCCTTTCAAAACTAGCAGGGAATTTCAGCTCCTGATAATTGAACTACAGGACCAGTATTCCTGGTTACACACAGAAGTTGCCTTCACCTCATTTATACACCTGGATAAAGAGGGGGAAAAAAACCCCACCAAAATAAGAAAGGGACAAGACTTGGAGGGCTGCAGGATGGCACTGACCTGCATTTAAGGGACAAGAAATGGAAGAACCTCTGGGTTGCGACTATTTTCTGCCCGGGCCCATTTTTCAGTAGATTCCAAAGTCTCTCCTAGCTATTTAAAAACTGAACCACCTCCAAGATCTGAAAGCAGTGTGGGTGGTTTGAAAGCAGGGCTGGAGGGGAAAACACAGAGTAATTCCCCACGTGAACACAATGATACAGAAATAAATAAATAGCTTGTTATTTTTATGACCCCCATGTTTACTTGGTTATTGCAGGTAGGTGTGCAACCCAACCTGGCTGTCCATCAAATGGCTGCAAACACACAGCTACATCAGGCTATTACACCCCTAATCATGCAAATCAGCACGTTATTAGGGAAATTACTGTGCCCAGTGGCCACTTTTTTTATCCAGAAAGGACATAATTATCCTATTTAGCTGGAAGGAGATGACCTGCAACATCTTTCTGCCCAGGTCTGTACCAAGCTGTGCTTCCAGCTTTCTCTGTTGCTGAAAAAACCCAGCTGAGAAGGGGAGACCCTGCCTGTGGGGAAAGCAGGAAGGGATGTCCGTTGCAGCCAGGAGAGCACAATAAAAGATCAGAAAAGGCATCCCTCTTCCACCTGCTCACTATCTGCCTGCAGCATCAAGACATGCAAGGTTAGAAGAGCTCTGACTCCAGCTGATCTCCTCCAGACGACCGGGCACCGAGCGTGCTGCTGAGCACAAGGGCAGCAAAGGGACAGGAAAGGGACAGCACCACAGTCCTGTACCAAGTCACAGCCTGTTCCCAATCCCATGAGCAGGACCTGTCATGGCCAAGAGTTAATAGCACTCAATATTTACCCAAGGGTTTATTCCTTTTGGCAACAGGAAAAGTCATTCCCTGTGTATCCTCAGCTTGGGAGGTGAACGGAGAATAAAAACAAGTAGGTGTTTACTCATGCACCCTAATCATGAATGTTTCACACAAATAGAAACATTTCTAAAAGCAATTGGTCTTTCTCTGGATGATGGGAATCTCAGACAAAGTACAGTTCATCAATATTCTGACTATGAGGAGAAACGAGGGCATGGAGATGTTCCAAGGGCTGGAGCAGCTCTGGAGCCAGGCTGGGAGAGTTGGGGTGTTCAGCCTGGAGAAGAGAAGGCTCCAGGGAGACCTGAGAGCACCTTCCAGTGCCTGAAGGGGCTCCAGGAAAGCTGGGGAGGGGCTTGGGACAAGGGCAGGGAGGGGTGGGAGGAGGGGGAATCATTTTAAACTGGAAGAGAGGAGATAGAGATTGGGTATCACGAAGAAATTCTTCACTCTTGAGGGTGGTGAGAGCCTGGCCCAGGTTGCCCAGGGAAGCTGTGGCTGCCCCATCCCTGGCAGTGTTGAAGGGCAGGTTGGATGGGGCTTGGAGCAACCTGGGCTGGTGGGAGGTGTCCCTGCCCATGCAGGGGGTGGGATTAGATGATCATTAGGGTTCCTTCCAACCCAAACCATTCCGTGAATCTATGATTTTTCCAGTGAATCCAAACATTTCTCACCAAAGCACCCTGCTGCACATCACCCAGGGCAGGATGCAGCCAAACCACCATGGGCTAGAGGGTTATGAGGAAGACTGTCAGGTAACACCAAAAAAGCCACAGTGAAGCACTGAGGCCTGGCCTGTTCTCAACCAGCATGGATCAGACCCTCTCTTCAGGCAGCAGAGCCAAACCTGCCAGTGAAGATGGTCTCATTCTGCTTCTCCTGAACTGCTCGAGGACAGACCTGGGTCAGACCCAGGGCAGGGACACCTGCTTGTGCTCCTGTGAGCCAAAAGGCAACCTGAGAGTCAGAACTGACTACAATCATTAGGCTACAGCCATAACACTTCTGAGCTGTGACCAGAACCCAGTCACTCCTTTTCCAAAGACAATCTCTGCACTGGAGATTAGAGAGAAGACACCTTAATTGTCCTGCATGTACAGGGATAAATCACCTCTACAGGGATAAATCACTTCCCCTCCTGCAAGAATGTCCTCACTTCTGAACCTTAGGCTGCTCCCTCTCTCCTGGGAGTCCCTCTGCTGTGAGCTCTGCAAACTGCCCAAGGCTGCATGATCCAGCTGGAAAACAACATTCTCCAAAACAAATCCTCAGCAAAACACACTGACTCTGAGTCCAGAGCAGAACTCAGCCAAGGATCAAGGGACACCCAGTGACCACTGACTTTTCCCTCTGTCTAGTGAAGCCCAACACCCAAGATCAAACCCAAGCTAAAAGGAGAAGCCAGGAAAAGCCCTTTAACCCTGCACTCCCACTTACATGCTAAGCTGTAGCACTCAAAATCAAGCAGTTATCATGATGACAAGTGTTCTCAGAAAGCTGTAGAGCTGCCAGTCCCATGGCTGGTTTGCCTCTGGCTACACTGGTAAAAGCAGGGAGGAGATGCAAAAAAGCACAGGCTCAGGGAATTCACCTGCTCCAGGAGTGAGCCACACTTGAGCAGGCACTACAAGCTCATCAGCTGAGAGCTTGCTAAAGAGTCCTGGAAAGAGAGAGCAAAAATCTGCCCAATGTCTGAAGGCAGCCAGGAGCCAGCAGCGTGGAGAAGGCAATATTGCTGGTGTAGCCCCCTCACTTCCCAAGTTTTAACAACTTTCCTGCCTTCCTCTTTCCTTGGGGATGCAGGTTGAAGGCACCTTGTTTCCCAGGAGCAATGTTAAGTCACTGCCAAGATCAGCAGGTCTTGGAGAACCCCCTGTGCCTACCTTGGCTTGGACGGCATAGGAGGCCAGCAGGACAGAAGCTTCAGGAGGACAGTAGATCTTCTCATCCAAAATCTGCTTCTTCACCTGCATGTAAAGGACACATAAATATAACACACACTTAGCAGAGCAGGACAAGGCACGACTGTCACAGCAGATGGTGGCAGTTTGTTTTAACTCGAGCTGTCAACCACACAGGTAACAATTTTCCTAACACAACTTCCAATTCAGGCCCAGGAAGTCTCTGGGAGCTTGGAAGGAGAAGGGCTGTTTCACAGGCCACCTTCTTCAGACAGGTTTGTGAGAAGAGCTAAATTTATCCATGGAAAATGACAGAGCCTGTGTGCCATTGCTGAAGGCAAGGGGGGAGGGAAGAATCTTTCATGTCAACACAGAGACAAAACCTCTTAGGGCACAAGCTATGGATTGAGGTGACATCTGCACACACCACTAAATTAAAGAAGAACTTTGCAACCCAGGCTCTGAGCACACCAAGGTTTTGCTCTGGGATATCCAGACCTCAGGACAAGGCAGTGCTCACCTGTGCTGGAGGCTAATTCCCTCCCATCCCACAGGACTCCTCTCCCTGTCTCTGCTTTTAGCAGCAGGCAAAGCCCTGCACATGCTTCTCCCAGGAGAGCCAACCTGCAGTTCCCAAAAGCCAAAGCTTTATGTTTCCTGGCTTCTGTGCATTAAAAAATTCAATGTTTGAGATGTTTTGGTTTTGCACACTTCATTTTTCTGAATAAAGACAGGAAAAAAACCCATACTATTTCCTGGGAGACTTAAATGGATTGTCACAGAGATGCAGTAACATCAGCTTAAATTTATAACATGCTTTGAGTCCTCAAAGTTGGTTACAACATAATCACAGGAGATGTTCTCCTGCATGCAGATAAAAACAGGGGGCTTTGAAGTTTTGTGCTCCCATTTCCCACGAGTGTTCCAGAAGCCCAGACTCCTCTCATCAGCAGAAATCCTGGTAGAAAAGGCATCATCTGCATTTCTAAAATGCAGCTTTAACTGCTTTTCCTCTCCAATTTTCTTTCTCAAAGATGCCAACAGCATTTTTCCTCATCCAGGATAAAGCCCATGGCAAATCAGACACCCAAAATAGCCCTAGAGAGACACGAGTGCAGGAGACCTCTGAAATGAACAGCAATACTTGGCATTTGAAAGTCCCTTAGCTCTGTAGAACACAGATGAATTTTGGAAGAGTGAGGTGTACCATGGAACTGGTGAGCTCCCTTGTTAGCCAGCTGAAAAGGCTGGGCACACTGAAGCCTACAGTGGTATTTCCAAGAGCAACCCAATCCAGGATGCCTCTGCTTTGGAGTAACCAACATAAGAATGAGCTGCTTTTGGTGGTTTTCTAACTTATTTATTTGAGAACTTTCAAAGCCACAGAGCAGCTGCAACATCCCAGTAAGTACCCCAGGGTCTGGCTAGGAACACTCTCCTCCCTGTAACTGTGTAGGAGACACAACCCTTCACAGAACATAGCTTCAGAAAATGGATCTTGTCTGAGAGAGATCTCCTGTGATAGAAGCTCTCTGTGACCAACCAGGCAGCACCATCAGCTGAGCTGGTTTCTCAGGACACCAGGTTTTGCAGCACACTGGAAAGAAAAAAGCCTGGAGTAGCTTTCCAAATGTTCACCACTGTTTCCAAATGCTTAACAGAAGGGCACGAGCTGCAGGGGGACCACAAGGTTCCCCCTTCTTGCCATCAGCCTCTGACAGGCCTGGGCTTCTGGGATTTTCTTCTGCTCCAGTTATGTGAAGGCTGTTTTGCAGAGGTGAACCTTGGTCTACAGCCTGGACACAGACCAGGTTGGCTGCATCCTGTTCCTGAGGAGGAAATCCCTCTGCTTCCCCTAACAATGCCATCATGTCCAAAGCCACCCTTCAGCACAGCTGATCTCCACACTGAGGGGTGGGCTGGGAGGCTGCAGGTGCCAGTCAAGCCCATTCCTGACAGCTTCATGTCCCCAGCTGCCACACAATCATGTTACAAATCACCTTAATCAGTCCTGATAGCAGGTTTGTGAAGGCTGCAAGTCTGGGAATCTCTGATTACTTCATCCAGACAAACCATCTTTGACCTATTTGGAGAAGTTTCTGTTGTGGAAGAGAAATTTTGGAGAGATGGGAACACAACGATGAGGATCCACGCTCTGCTGAGCAATTTTCTGACCCTGGAACCTCCTCACACTTCTGTTCATCCTGACTCCTTCTCCCTTGGGTTGGAAAACAGTGTACTGACAAGGTTCCTACCTGCAGGAAAAACAAGTGCTGAGTGATTTCCTGGACTAGTTCTTCCTCTGCATTCTCAGGATAAAATTTGGCCAGGAAGTGGAAGGTGACAGGCTCCTCTGTTGGAACATCATGATCCAGAACCTGCAGGATACAAGAGCCATTCAGCTACTCCTCCCAGTTTCTTCAGCCCTTCCTTGGAGCCAGGACACAGCTCCCTTCCCTTCAGATCAGCACATCTTTTGTCAAGCACTTTAGACAGCTAGAACAGAGGAACCAACTGAAGTAGTTCAGAAATCACAGGTTAAGAAAGAAAACAACCAAACATTTCTGACATTCCTAAACAGGCAAGAAAACAAACAAGGCAGAAACAAACAGCATGTGAGATGAGACAGAGACTGGTCCTCATCTGCTGTGTGCATGTTGCCTCTACCAACTTGGCAGAGTGACACTGAATCCTGCTCTGCTGCCTCCTGACTCTCCTTGTTTCCCTGCATGACCTTCTCCTGTACCTCAGTGCTGGTCCTTCCTTCCTTTCTGCTGTGCTGGCACCAGCCAGTTTAGATCCATAGCAGTTTAAACCTTGGCATGACATGGGAGACACCCAATCCTCCCTCCCAGCCTGGACTACTGTCTGGTTCTAGAGCAATACCCTCTGGCTGCAAACAGAACCTCCCCCACCACTGCTCCAAGCTCCTCAGGGAGCTGACAGCTCCACCTCCTCCCACCTCTCCAGTTCCCCTGGTTTTCCTCCTCCCCAGCTCTTTGTACATCTCAACAAGAAAAGAAGCCAAGATGCAACTGCATTTTCCATGGAATCCCAGACTGCTTTGGGTGGGAAGGGACCTTAAAGATCATCCAGTTCCAACCCTCTGCATGGGCAGGGACACCTCCCACCAGCCCAGGCTGCTCCAAGCCCCATCCAACCTGCCCTTCAACACTGCCAGCGATGGGGCAGCCACAGCTTCCCTGGGCAACCTGGGCCAGGCTCTCACCACCCTCAGAGTGAAGAATTTCTTCGTGATACCCAATCTCCACCTCCTCTCTTCCAGTTTAAAATGATTCCCTCTCATCCCATCCCTCCCTGCCCTTGTCCCAAGCCCCTCCCCAGCTTTCCTGGAGCTCCTTCAGGCACTGGAAGTTGCTCTAAGGTCTCCCTGGAGCCTTCTCTTCTCCAGGCTGAACACCCCAACTCTCCCAGCCTGGCTCCAGAGCAGAGCTGCCCCAGATCATCTCCATGGCCTCCTCTGGACTCTCTCCAACAGCTCCATGTCTGTCTTGTACTGGGGACCCCAGAGCTGGATCCAGCCCTTCAGGGGGTTCTCAGCAGAGCAAAGGGGGACAATTCCCTCCCTTGACCTTTTTGGCTAAAGATTTTGCCATCCAGGGGCACAGAAGAGAGACTTTTAGGTTTAATTTACATGACAGCTCCACTGAATCCAGCACGGCCACCTCCAGAATGAGAGCTCAGAGACTCACTGTGCCCAGCTCAGAGGAGCTGGGGTGGACAATCTCTGTCAACTCTTCTCCATTTGACCTACAGATGCCACAGGGATGAGATTTAAATCCCCTTCACCCAGTTCACCCCCCCATCACACACAACACAATCTCAGGTCATCAAAGAAAGGAGGAAAAAAAAATAAATAAAGGACATTCTCCTTTCTCATCTCACACAACCCCCCAAGGGAAATTTGATTCCAACCTTCTTGTCCATTTTGAGCCAGGCCACTGTGTCCTTGATGGTGTATTGCAGCCCAAAGAACCAGGTTTCTCGGAGTCCCAGAGTCCTGCACACCAGATCAAACAGGTCCTTCCCTTTCCACTTCACCTGCAGGAAAAGCAAATAGGAAGCAGAGTTACAGAGATGGATTTCAGAACTTCATCTCAAACAAACCCATTCTATTCACCTCACAATCCCTTTGGGAGGGGGGAGAAGGCAGCTGGTACAGATAAGGAGGAAACTGAGATCTGATTGATTTATTTTTTCCATTCCTGCAAACAACACTGTAAATAACCCTCCCCCCCCCCATTTTTTCTACAGACATTCCACAGAGAACCTGCAGGGTCTGCTGAGGTTCCCTTTGAGCCACACACTGCTATAAGCAGCCTGTTTCCAGCAAGCAATAAAAATCACTCTTAACTGCCCCTTCTTAGCTCTACCAACAGCCCCAGGAAGCCCGGCTGAAACTTCAGAAGCAGCAATAGGGTTTCATAGACAAGGGTGCAATGTGCTCCCAAAAATCACAAGTGAAATGATCTATGTGTGAAGCACATTTGTCCAGAGGGCTGAGAAAAAGGGCTCAGAAAAAGAAAATTACTATCCCTGAAGTCAGCAGTTCTCTCCGAGCATGTTTAGATAGAGTCAAACTGCATCTTCTGCTGAAAATACTGGTAATAAAAGCAGCTCAGGAGGAGAGAAAATTGGTCCTACTCAAAGGCTGTGTCCTTTGAGCAATCTATGTTGTTGCTGAAGTTTGCTCATAAAACCAGAAGGCGTGGGGAGGCAGAAAGGTGAAGAGGGACATAAACCAGATGAATCTAATACGCCAAAGCCACTTTGGTCTTCCATCTGCATGGTGGAAACAATTGCTGGACCGAGACATATGGCCATTACTCCAAAGCCCTAGGGCAAAAGGATCTCAGCACATGCTCTTGTCACTACAACTCAATCTTGGTGCCACCTGGACAGCATCAATATTGATGCTCCGGCGCGGCGCTCCCGCTGTCACCCACTGCCGCCTCGTGGGCAAAGCTGCTGTGGACAAGCTGGTTGCCATTCCACTGGCTCTGATGAAAGGAGGATATCACTGCTTTCTCCCCCTCCCAGAGCACAGACACACACACACAGACAGTCCCAGAATAGAAGCAAGCAGACACTACCCTCTGAAAAACACCACCCCCGGCCGACTCGCCGCAGCCGCAATTCATCTCAAAGGTTCTCAACACCTCGAGGTCAAAAACACCAGGAGGAGCAAGTTTTGCAGTGTTGTAATTATAAAACCTTAATTTCACACATTTAGCCAGCCTCCAGTCCCCATGATGAGCTCCAGCTCGGCTCAGACTGCAGAAGATTTTCTCCTGACTATTATTTGAAGAGGGAGGGTAATGTGAGGGTTCAGACGAAAGAGACACATTTCAACAGCCATTCTGCACCACTTCTGCAGGCACATAAACCAGGCTGCCATCAAAGGGCTGGTTCTTAGCTAGAATTAAACTGCTCTGCATAAAGCATTATCTGCTTGTTTTGCTTTCTGCAGAGGCCACACGTCAGCCTCTTGCTCCAGAGGGTGATGGGTGCTGCTCACACCAGCCCTGCACTGACCCTTGCCCAGCACGGGCTCCTGTGTGCTGCCCACGGGGCATCTCCTGCCCAGACATCACATCCCCTGGGATCAGAGAATCACAGGATCACAGAGTGGTTGGGGTTGGAAGGGACCTCTGGACATCATCTAGTCCAGCCCCCTGCTAGAGCAGGATCCCCTTCAGCAGATCCCACAGGAACACTTCCAGACAGGTTTGGAAGGTCTCCAGAGAAGGAGACTCCACAGCCTCCCTGGGCAGCCTGTCCCAGGCTCTGTCACCCTCACAGGAAATAAGTATTTTCTTACATTTAGGTTAAACCTCTTGTGCACCAGTTTTTGCCCATTGCCCCTTGTCTCGTCACTGGACACCCTTGAGAAGAGTCTGGCCCATCCTCCTGACACCCCCTGTAGATAATGATCAGCACTGCTGTCTCTTCCTCCAGCTGAGCAGCCCCAGCTCTCCCAGCCTTTCCTCACAGGCAGCTGCTCCATCCCCTCACCTTCACAGCCCTTTGTTGTCTCCTCTCCAGTAGCTCCTTGTCCTTCATGAACTGAGAAGCCATGAACTAGAGACTCAGTTCTCCAGATGTGTCTTCACCAGGGCAGAGCAGAGGCAGGAGAACCTCCCTGACCTTCTGGCCACACTCTTCTCAATGCCCCCCAGGAGGCCATTGGCCTTCTTGGCCACCAGGGCACATTGCTGGCTCACAGTGTTTTGAAGCTCCAGGACTGTAGCCCCTCTGATTCCGTCCCCCCTCAGCTGGGATTTCCACCAGCTCAACTCCCCCTAAACCTCCCCTGCAGAGTTTCACACTTCTATTACCACCAGACCTTTCCCACCTCACAGCACCAGCTGGACTGGCCCTAGAACCAAGCCAGCAGCTTGTTCCAAAGACCAGCAGCCAGCATTAAAGGAAGAGCTTTGTGTGTTTTCCTCCCTCTGCAATTTTAATTTGGTGATGAGGGGATTTTAAGGGATTGCTTCTGCTGCTCTGTCACCACACACACACAGCAGGAGTAGATCTTTAACATTCCTGCCTGCACGGTGCTGGAGCCTCCAACCATAGGCTTGGAAAGCCATCCTGTGTTGAATTACCCTCATAAATATCTAAATGCAACAGCAGCCACATTTATTTCAACATCCACGATTTCCTTTCACACCTTGGTACTTAAAATAATGATCTGCATTCGAGTGGCATCTTTTGCCAGCTGAACTCCAACTGGTTTAGACACTCAGCACCTCCTCACCCTGACTTGATAGGCCTCGTGTCATTAACTGCCACATTTCCTGGCCATAAAACACAAAATGAGACCCCTCAGGCATGGGGAGATGAAGAGAGGGGGTGTCCAAGACTGGGCATAGAGGCTGGAGCAAAGCCAGGCTGGGCTGGCAGCTCCTTCTCTGTCCTCTGCCCAGAATCCTGTTCCCCTGCTCCGCACCAAATTGATTCCTGAAGCACAATATGACTTGGCAAGCCATTCCCAGCTCCCAAAAACACAACCACGAGCCTTAGGGGAGAAAACCCCCTCTGAGCCACATGCCAGAGTGGCTGGCATCATGTTGTCACACAGCTCAATCTCCCCACAAAAAGCTGCATCCCAAGAATGTTAATCCAACAGAGCCACCTCCTGGGGACTGAGCAGGATGTGACCCTGGGGCTTCCTGGATCAGCTGCAGGCATCACCACCCCCAGGAGCAGCTCTGCACCCTCCCAACAGTGTGATCTCAACAAGGGTTGTTAGATTCAGCAAGTGGTGGATGAGCTGCTTTATAAAGGGACTGCAAGGCTGTTATTTCACAGAGCTGGAATTTATGCTCTTCACTAAGTACAGAGATTAAAATTTATCGGCAGCATTTTAAGTAAACAGCACAAAACACTTCAAACCCAGCAGCCAGTGGCTAGAACAGAGCATCTCCAGTGCAGGTTATTGGCATAATCTTTTTCTCCAGCAGAGACAAAGCATTTGGCATCTATTACCAGGGTCTGCATTATTTATTAACCTGCACCAAGAGTCATTTCCAGCTCGCAGGCAACCGGACAGTTTATTTCAGCACAGAAACCTCCTGTCAAGCTTCACACCCACTCATTAGCTAACGAGTTGATAAACCAGCTGCAAAACTGAGCAGGAAGGTTATAAGTCACCCTATGGCAAGGGGAATCAAGGAGGGAGGCCAAGTGTGACCAAAAAAACGGGCATGAGAGGGCAAGATTGTCCAGCGTGGAGGAGGTTGTGTCAGGTCTGCAGAGAAAAGTGATTCCCAAAACCCACTGGCACAGGCTGATGCTTTTCCTCAAACCATGTCCAACTGGATTTATGCCAGGAAAAGAGAGAAGTAAAAGGACATTTTTTAACCATTTAAGATGAAGTTTCCACACCAGAAGCTCTCCTTGGAGGAGAGCAGAAGGAGGCAGAACTCAGGGACAGCAGACAAGGGACAGGACAAGAGGAAATGGGCTCAACTTGCACCAGGGGAGGTTTAGATTAGATATTAGAAAAAATTTCTCCACCAAAAGGGTAATGAAACACCTGAACAGGCTGCCCAGGGAGGTGGTTGTATCTCCATCCCTAGAGGTGTGTAAGAGACATGTAGATGCGGTGCTGAGGGACATGGTTTAAGCACTGGGCTTGGTAGAGCTGGGTTACTGGCTGGTAGAACTAGGTTAAGGTTGGACTCAATTACCTTAAAGGTATTTTCCAGCCAGAACAATTCTGTGATCTCACCAACACAAACCACCAGAGCTTTGGCCACCCCCGGGGTCAGGCTGGGGAATAAGGGCACAAAGAAGTGACAGGAGGAGCCAGCACTCACCAGATCTGCCTGGACTGCTTCCCTGAGCAAACCTCTCCCCAGGCTCCCTCCTCACCCTGCAGCCACTTGACAAGAGGCACGGTGCTGGGTTAGAGTGTGACCTTGGAGAAATGACTAACACGTATAAAATATTTTCCTGCACCTATTTATCCTTAAATAAAGCAGAAAAAATGGCTTTTCAGCTTCATAAATCGTTTCATTAGGTGGTAGTCCTGGGGTAGAGGTGAGAAGAGAGCACAAAGCTCCTTCTTGTGATGCTGTAACAGCTGAAAAAGGGACTTGAAGATTTAGATTTGACATGAGGAGGAAATTCTTTCTTGTGAGGGGGGTGAGAAACTGGAACAGGTTGCCCAGAGAAGCTGTGGCTGCCCCATCCCTGGCGGTGGAGCAAGTCCAGAGGAGGCCACAGTGATGATGGGAGGGCTGGAGCAGCTCTGCTCTGGAGACAGGCTGGGAGAGTTGGGGTGTTCAGCCTGGAGAAGAGAAGGCTCCAGGGAGACCTTAGAGCAGCTTCCAGTGCCTGAAGGGGCTCCAGGAAAGCTGGGGAGGGGCTTGGGACAAGGGCAGGGAGGGGTGGGATGAGGGGGAATGGATTAAAACTGGAAGAGGGGAGATTTAGGTGAGACATGAGGAAGAAATTCTTTGCTGTGAGGGTGGTGAGACCCTGGCCCAGGTTGCCCAGGGAAGCTGTGGCTGCCCCATCCCTGGCAGTGTTGAAGGGCAGGTTGGATGGGGCTTGGAGCAGCCTGGGCTGGTGGGAGGTGTCCCTGCCCATGGTTGGGAGTTGGGACTGGATGATCTGTGACGTCCCTTCCAACCCGAACCAGTCTAGGATTCTGGGATTCTAAAAGACCAGGCAGGAAAGGGACTGAGCCCCAGAGGCAGCCCTCAGCCCCCACCCTGGGATGTTATTCCCATTTAGAAGAAGGCTCTAACAAGAGGACATGACATCTCTGCACTGAAAGAGGGAAGGAGAGGGCAGAAGGGCAAAGGCAGGGGCTGAGTAGAGCATCCCCTCACTATCCACCTGGGAAACAGCAAGTGGATGGGCTGGATCTTTGTCCCACCAGGAGATGCCCAAAGAAAGCACCCACCACAGTTTATAATTGAACCAGAGGTAATTTTGAGACTGCAGACCACATTCATTTGTCCTTCTGGACTTGGATGACAACAGGAGTTCACAGACAACCATTGATTTGGATTTAAAGCCCATTTGGCACAAAAGGAGAATGAAACACACAATATTCCTCCATTAAAAAAATCAAACAACTGATGTCAAACCCTCTCAACTGCCACTTGCTGAGCTGCAAGACAGGGCTGTAAAAGTTGTTTTTATTTACTAATGCTACACGACAACTTGATAATGAGCTTTTAATTAAAATCTATTCCTTTTAACCACCAAGGAGGCCCAAAAGGGGCCCAGGTGTGACCAGGCAGATGGCGCAGCCCCACACATTTGTTGGTGTCTGCCCAAGCCAGGGACAGAGAGGGAACAAGCTGCTGTGGCTCTGAAGTGAGCAGGAGAGGCTGAGGGGACAATGATGTCCCAAAGTCTCACCTCTCGAGCTGGGGTTGGGCAATTTAAGGGCTAAAAGGTCAGGCAGCAGCTCAACACTGAGCATCTATGTGGGAGCTGCTGGCTCTGTCCACAGGGTGCTCCACAAGCCCCACCTGCTGGGAAGGTCTTTCTCCTGATTTCTCCAGGGAAGTGCAAGCTGGGCTTTAAAAAGTCATGGCTGTCAGGCTCAGGAGAGGGACAGTCTTGTTGTTGTAAGGCTAAACCATGTGTGCTATCAAAATCCTCTCTTCCAGTCTTAAAGGCTGCTTGATTTTCTACTCAAGTGCTGCCTCCCAGCTTTCAGTAGATTGATTCCAGGGCTGCTTCCCTGTTCCAGCACTTTTCATTTTAAAAAACACCCACTTGAAAGCCACTGTGTGTACAAATTAAAAAAAAAAAAGTATTAAATGGCATCAAAACTCGAGTAAATCCAGCAAAAGAGAAGGTTTTTCTGTCCTAAACATCTTCCCAGGGAACCTGTGGCTGCCCCATCCCTGGCAGTGTTGAAGGGCAGGTTGGATGGGGCTTGGAGCAGCCTGGGCTAGTGGGAGGTGTCCCTGCCCATGCAGGGGGGTTAGATCTAGATGATCTTTATGGTCCCTTCCAACCCAAACCAGTCTGTGGGGCTATGATTCCCTCCTTCCCCTTTGCAACACCACCCCTCCTTTGGCTTAACCACAGAGATCAAGGACCTGCAGTGGTTTGGAATGATCTTTGGAGGGAGCTGGATAACGTGGAGTTTCACAACCAGCTTAGAAGGGACACAAGGGATCCAGGGAGTGTCTCAGGTGCAGGCAGGGAGAAGCCAAAGAGGAGCTGTGCCCATAACAAGCCTCGTGTGACTCACATACAGCTCAGGGGAACACAGCACTAAGCTGCACCAAGACAGCTCAGAGAAACTACCTCCCAAATGACACTCGTGAATCAGCAGAATTCTGACTTCTGGGGTTTTTTTGGCATAAACCCCTCCAAAACACAAAGTGAGAGGACAGTTTTGGATTTAAACAGAGCTCAGGAGCAACCAAAGAGCCTCCTGCTCACTCACAGAGGGAGCAGAACGTGGAGCTGACAGCTGGAGTCCCACAAATTTCCTGAGCATCACTTCCTAGCTGAGGGGGGATTATTTCTTCCAGCTTTTCCAAACAGCTACTACTCCCCACAGGTTCATCTCTTCCAGCTGAATTTCTGCCTGCTTGCAAAAGCTGAGCAGCACTGAGAGAGGTCACTGCTCCTACTCACATCACCCAGCTGCAGATGGGAGGATCCTTAGAAATCCCCTTCCAAGCAGAAGAAAGCTGGGAACACTCTTCTCTCACCTTTTCATTTTGGTGCAGTGACTGGACAGAGCTCAAAACTCGACCCTGATTTACTGTGCCAGCTCTTACTCAAAAGCTTGCTTGGTCCCAGCTTCTCCTTGCCAAATCTTGGCTGTCTCTGGTCTCAGAGGACAAGCTCTTGCATCTCAGCTCTACAACTCCCACCTCTGCTAACAAAGACACTAACACTTGGCCACACGCTGCTGGAACTGGGTCTCATCAACTTACAAGCAAACAGAAGAGCTTCACAACCAGCCTCATCCAACTGGCCCTGCACCCAGTGGGGCACTGGGCTAAAACCATCTCTTCCAACCAGGATTAGTTTCCGGATGGAGAGGAGCAGCTTCAGCACTGAAGCAGTGACAGGAGCACGTTTAGACCAGCAAATACATCACTCCCAACCGGCCCCTTATCATGGAATGGTCTGGGTGGGAAGGGACCTTAAAGATCATCCAGTCCCAACCCCCTGCAAGGGCAGGGACACCTCCCACCAGCCCAGGCTGCTCCAAGCCCCATCCAACCTGCCCTTCAACACTGCCAGGGATGGGGCAGCCACAGCTTCCCTGGGCAACCTGGGCCAGGCTCTCACCACCCTCACAGCAAAGAATTTCCTCCTAATATCCAACCTAAATCTACCCCGCTCTAGTTTAAAGCCATTCCCCCTCATCCCATCCCTCCCAGCCCTTGTCCCAAGCCCCTCCCCAGCTTTCCTGGAGCCCCTTCAGGCACTGGAAGCTGCTCTAAGGTCTCCCTGGAGCCTTCTCTTCTCCAGGCTCAACACCCCAACTCTCCCAGCCTGGCTCCAGAGCTGCTCCAGCCCTTGGAGCATCTCCGTGGCCTCCTCTGGACTCTCTCCAACAGCTCCATGTTCTTCTTGTGTTGGGGGCTCCAGAACTAGACACAGTTCTCCAGGTGGCATCTCACAAGAGCCTCTTTTTGCTGCTTATTTGAGCTGTTTCTGTGAGTTGGTTGTAAAGCTTTTCTATTCATTTTTAACTCAATAATGTTTACAAGAGAAGTTGCTGCTGTCAAAGGATCAGGGCTGGGAGGCAGCTGGGCTGCTCCACCCCAAAGGAGCAACCACCCCTGCAGGGGCTTCAGGCTCAAGATCACCAAAGAGGTGAAAACACCCCCTTCAGAAAGGGAGCTGGGCTCCAGAGGGGAGAGCAGGAGGGTGGGTGGGAAAGAGATGGGTGGGTTATCTCCCATCAACCAGGGAACTTGGTTCCTGGGGGAAAAGAACTGCACATGGGAGCACATGAGCCCAACCCGTGAGCAGCTGTGTGACAGCTTTGTAGGAAACATGGAAGAAAAAGAAGCCTTGGAAGACACAGGCTTGAAAAAACCAAGAGGTTTTCAGATGTTCTGTCAGAGATAACAGATAATTGGCTACCTCACCTAGAGAGGCACCATCAAAACCAGGCTCCCTTTGCCACGTTGACTACTTGAATTTGGTCCAGAGCCACTGTCTGCAAGTGGCAGAGGAACCCCCCAGGCTGTGGGCACCAGACTCTGAACTGCCACCAAGCCCCACGTGCCAGCACCACACCCTGGCCAGCCCTGCCTGGCACCACCACCAAAACCAGCTTCTGGATGGTGGCTGGAGCAGCACGTCCCAGGAGAACACCTCCATGAGCAGTTCCTCCTGCCCTGCTCCCCAAGCAGGGACAGCCAAGGGATCCCAGGGGCTGTGTCTGAGGAAGGTGAGGCAGGAAGGGACTGGGAGAACACTGGGATTTGAAGAGCCATGCAAATGTCTCTTCTATCTCAAGATGCTATCAATTAATTAGGTGCCAGGCTGGAACAAAAAGGAAGAAGCTCACTCTGTGCCTTCAAGATTTCCCCAAACAAATTACAAGCCTTTAAAGTGAAACCACAACTGTGATTATTAAGCTTTATCACCACATTAGAAAGATTAAGGTTTAATTTCTCTGAATTCTTTTAGATTTAGGCTCAATTTAGAGGCACCATTTGCAGAGTAAACAGATGCAAAGCAGGTTTAATCTCTTACAATGCACAGTGGGGAATTTCTACAGGGCAGACTGAAATCCTAGCACAGAAAATGGAGGTGTCCCCCCAGCCATGGTGGTGCTGGGGGGGTCAGAAGAGGAGGGATTGCTGGGACAGGAGCTGGGACTCTGCCATTTGCACCAAGCAACCTTCAGTCCAGCCTTGAGGTCTCAGGCCTCTGGTGTCACCACCTCAAGGTGAGGACATCAGTTCTGTCCCATGGGGCTGGGAAGTGACAACATAGAGGACACCTTGAGGACTGTGGAACAAAGTTTGAAGGGAAAGAACCCATCAGTTACATGAATCCCACACAGAGAAGCCATGGCAGCAAAGGGCTGATGGCTCAAAGGTGGTTCCCACCAACACAGTCAATACCCATCCAGGAGCCAGCTGGGCATCAACACCCTGGACCACAGCCCAGCCAGGCAGCCAGCTTCTGAAGGAGGAAAAGCAGAGAGAAAGCCACATGGCAATGCAGGGAGCAAGGCTGGGAGTGCAGAGGAAGGGCATGGAGATGAGTGGTGGGGACTTGCAATGGGGTGTAGGGAGGACAGGGGCTTCAGGAAGGGTATGGGACAGGTGGGCACAACCAGGTGGCACAGCAGGATCATCACAGAATCCCAGACTGGTTTGGGTGGGAAGGGACCTTCAAGATCATCTAGATCCAACCCCTGCATGGGCAGGGACACCTCCAAGCAGCCCAGGCTGCTCCAAGCCCCATCCAACCTGCCCTTCAACACTGCCAGGGATGGGGCAGCCACAGCTTCCCTGGGCAACCTGGGCCAGGCTCTCACCACCCTCACAGCCAAAAATTTCCTCCTCATGTCCAACCTAAATATCCTCTCTTCCAGTGTAAAGCCAGTCCCCCTTGTCCTATTGCTACCTGCCCTTGCCAAAAAGTCCCTCCCCATCTTTTGTGTAGATCACCAACTCTCCCACCCCTCGGACTTCCAGAAAGCCAAGATCACCCCAGGCACAAGCTCTGCTCCCAGCTCCAGGTGTCACTGTGAGCTGCTGCAAAGAGGACCAAGCCAAGCCCTTCCTGGGCCACCTTCCCATCCCTCCCTCACACCAGCCCAGTGCCTGGAGGCCACAGGGTGTGTCTGATCCAGCTGCAAGGTCAGGCGTTGGGCTTGGTACCTTCCTGCAGAGTCAGCAAGCCAAGGAGCTTCCCCACAGCCCTACAACCACCAGACAAATAGGGGGGCAGAGACCCAGCTGGGGAGCAGGGCTGCTGGAATAAAGCTGGGACAGAACTCCCACCGAAAGCTGGGCTGCCCTGTGCCAGAATTAAACCCACCTTACCTGAGCTGAGCGTGGTGGGAACCATCACCCACCTGCACCCAGGCCCTGCCCTTCCCTCCACCTGAGCACTCTTTGTTCAACATCTGGACTCCCCCGAGCACCAGCTGTCACACCCCCATCACGATTTTGCACCAGACATGACTTCAGGCAGCCTTGGAGAAATGTGCAAGAACAGAGCCAGGACACACACTCTGCTCAAGCAACTGTCTAGAACAACTGAATCCCTTGGAAAAGCAGAATCATGGAATCCCAGACTGGTTTGGGTAGGAAGGGGCCTTAAAGACCATCCAGTCCCACCCCCCTGCATGGGCAGGGACACCTCCCACCAGCCCAGGCTGCTCCAAGCCCCATCCAACCTGCCCTTCAACACTGCCAGGGATGGGGCAGCCACAGCTTCCCTGGGCAACCTGGGCCAGGGTCTCACCACCCTCACAACAAAGAATTTCTCCATCAGATCTCATCTCCATCTCCCCTCTTCCAGTTTAAAGTCATTCCCCCTCATCCCAGCCCATCCCATGCAGAAAGTCCTTCAGAGGTGACCAAAGATTTCAAGAGCAATAAAATGTACAATGACAAACACCCCTGAGCTCATGGGACTGTATCAAGATGTGGATCAGACGAACTAAAACGATTCAATTAAAAAGGTAAACTAAGCTAGATGTGGCTGTCAAGGCTCCTGTGTCCAACCCCTCCTCGGGATCAGCTGAAAACGCAGCGACAACAACCCAGACCCCCAGGGCCTGACAGCAACAGCCCAGGGGGGAACGGCCGGGAATTCCCAGGGCCCCAGGAAAGGGAAAGTAGCAGAGAAAAAACAGAGCCGGCAGGATGTGACACCGGGACACAGCCCCGGGAACACCGGGAACATCAGGACACAGTCCCGGGAACACCGGGAACATCAGGACACAGTCCCGGGAACACCGGGAACATCAGGACACAGTCCCGGGAACACCGGGAACATCAGGACACAGTCCCGGGAACACCGGGAACATCAGGACACAGTCCCGGGAACACCGGGAACATCAGGACACAGTCCCGGGAACACCGGGAACATCAGGACACAGTCCCGGGAACACCGGGACACCCGCAGCCCCGGGAACACCGGGA
>NW_009953524.1:171372-171707 GCF_000747805.2 Chaetura pelagica
AGCCCCGGGATAAAGGACCGGAACCGGGGCACCGGGAGCAGCGTGTGATAACGGGACCGGGTCCAGTCCCGGGATAACGGAACAGAACCGGGGCACCGGGAGCACCGTGTGATAACGGGACCGGGACCGGTGACCCTGGGATGCCCCAAGTTCCATCGCCGCCCCAACCAGCAGCTCGTTATGTCAATAATTACACAGCAACACACACCAAAAAAAAAGGGGGGTAAAGCAAAGGGGCGGGGGCGTGGCCAGTGCCAGGGGGGCGTGGTCAGTACTAGGAGGCGTGGTCATTGAGACGGGCTTGGCCATGGAGATGGAACTTGGCCATGGGGGGG
>NW_009953524.1:190897-191863 GCF_000747805.2 Chaetura pelagica
TCCCGGGGGGTGTTTTGGGTGCTCTCCCAGGGGGGTGTTTTGGGTGCTCCCCCTGGTGACCCCCTGTCTCCCAGGGGGTGTTTTGGGTGCTCCCCCCAAGGGGGTGTTTTGGGTGCCCCCCCAGTGACCCCCTGTCTCCCAGGGGGTGTTTTGGGTGCTCTCCCAGGGGGATGTTCTGGGTGCTCCCCCCGGTGACCCCCTGTGTCCCAGGGGGGTGTTGCCCCTGCCTGCCCCCCCCAAACCCCCCCTCCTGGCTGGGGTGTCCCCAGGAGTACCTGGACTTCCGCAAGGAGAGGAGCCGGATGCTGCTGTCCCGCAGGAACCAGCTGCTGCTGGAGTTCAGCTTCTGGAACGAGCCCCTGCCCCGCCGAGGACCAAACATCTACGAGCTGAGGACCTACAAGCTGAAGGTGTGTGGGGGGGTGGCTTTTGGGTCCATACGCTCCTGTGTCCTGCCTGGTGCTTTTGGGGGAGCAGCCCCTCTGAATTCCTCCCAGATTCCGGATCTGGCTGCTCACTCTGGGTTGTTTTTCTCCCCATTTCCAGCCAGGGACCATGATTGAATGGGGAAATAACTGGTAAGCGACCCTTTCTCCTGACACAGAGGGAGCCAAGGTGGGAAAAGGTCCCCCTAGAGCCTTGGGGGGGGTCTTTGGTTGGCTCCCCCCACCCCATTTTCCCCACCACGTGCCAGGGCTCGGGCCATCAAGTACAGGCAGGAGAACCAGGAGGCTGTGGGTGGGTTTTTCTCCCAGATTGGGGAGCTCTACGTCGTCCACCACCTCTGGGGTAAGGTAACACCACTGTGAGGGGGTGCTGGGTGGGCTTGGGGGTCACTGGGTGCCAGCCCCCTCCCCTTCCTGCAGCCTACAGGGACCTGCAGTCTCGGGAGGAGACCAGGAATGCAGCCTGGAGGAAGAGGGGTTGGGATGAGAATGTCTATTACACTGGTGAGTGGGACCCCCC
>NW_009953524.1:193811-195372 GCF_000747805.2 Chaetura pelagica
GGGAGGGGGCTCTGGGGTGGGCAGGATGTGCGGGGGCCCTCTGGGCTGGGAGACTGGGATTGCCCAAATCCCAGGCAGCTTTGGCACGATGACTTTGCCTCCTGTTCCCCAGGCCGTGGGTGGCAGCACCATGTCCTCAGAGTCCAGCAAGAAGAGGAAACCCAAAGTGATCCGCACGGACGGGGCCCCGCAGGAGGGCAAGCGGGGCAAGGGCGATGCCGACCAGGTGGGACCCCTTCCCTGGGGCTCTGCCCACCCCTGCTCCTTCCTCAGCTCTATGGGAAGCTGGGGGACTCTTCCCCCAGAGCCCAGCCAGCTCCCAACACCTCGGGAATTCCCCTCTGGGTTTCTGCAGCTGCCTCCAGCTCCCTCAGCAAACGTGGAGCTCCGGGAGGTGAACACTCCGCTGGGGACACGGGGAGAGGGAGGATGGGGTTGAAAGGTCTCTCAGGGTCTTGCTGGTGGCCTCAAAACACTGCCACAAGCAGCAGGGTCACCTGGATTCAACCAGAGGGGTTTATCCTGGTGCAGGATGTGCTTATCCTTGGATTAATTTGTCCTTGGATGGGGCTGGTGCAGGACAGGTACCACAACCATCTACGAGGCAGCCTGAAATTCCCAGGCTTTTTGAACCCCAGGGCTGTTTGCATCCAAAATTGAGAATTTCTCCCCGTGTGTAAAGTCTCCTGGGGTGTGGGATAACGGGCAGAAGCAGGGATAGAGACCCCCTGGATCCTTTCCCAGGGGAGTGGGAGGCAGGAGCTGCAGCTGTGCCCTCTGCCCCGGCAGGACGGGCGGTACTACAGCGAGGAGGGCGAGGTGGATGTACGAGACCCCATCAAAGACTACGAGCTCTACAGAGACACTTGCCAGGAGCTCCAGAGGCTGATGGCAGAAATCCAGGAGCTGAAGAGCCGGGGCATCAAGGACAACGTAAGGAGGAGCCTCAGGGCTTGGTCTGGCATGTTCTGCTCTTGGATGCTTTCCCGTTGATCCGAGCGGGACGGGAGCGAACATCGCGCTCGTTGCTGGGGAGTCAGGGAGGTGGAACAGCCTCCCTTAAGTGAAGTAAAAACTGGCTTAGCTGAGACTTTTGGTCTTGACCAAGCAGACCTTACACAGTCCAAGTTCTTCTGAACCTCTTTCTGGGCTCCTAATGGTTTGGGGGCTCCTGGGGTGGGGAATTGTGGCTGGGCTCTCAGGGTGCCACAAAGGTTCAGCGGGGAAGGAGGGTTGTGCTGCCACCACTCGTGCAGTCCTGCATGGCAGGGTGGGCACTCCAGGCGCCAGATTCAGCTCCCCAACCCCCCCCCAGGTTATTTCCAGCAGGATATTTCCTTCCTTAGAAGCTCTGATGACATTAGTCCTGCCTCCTTAGCACAGCGCTGGGCCCCCTTGGTGACAGGACTGGCATTAAGTGCCTGCAGCAAAGGGTCTTTGTGGTGAGAGGCACCTCTCTCCTGTTCCCCGCCCCTCTCTCCTGTTCCCCGCCCTCTCTCCTGTTCCCCGCCCCTCTCAGGCAGCTGAGATCGACGAGAGGCGGATCCCGAGCTCAGGCCCA
>NW_009953524.1:195431-207477 GCF_000747805.2 Chaetura pelagica
ACGAGGTACAGCAGGGCCGGGCAGGGAGGGACCACATGAAGGCAAGACAGGGTTTGGTGGGGTCAGAGCCCCCTTCCTGAGAGGAGTTGAACAACAGGTTGTGGAAGGGAAAACATGGAATCTCAGACTGTTTTGGGTGGGAAGGGACCTTAAAGATCATCCAGTCCCAACCCCCTGCATGGGCAGGGACACCTCCCACCAGCCCAGGCTGCTCCAAGCCCCATCCAACCTGCCCTTCAACACCCCCAGGGATGGGGCAGCCACAGCTTCCCTGGGCAACCTGGGCCAGGCTCTCACCACCTCACAGCAAAGAATTTCCTCCTCATGTCCAAACTCCATCTCCTCTCTTTCAGTTTTAACCCATCCCCCTCATTCCACCCCTCCCTGCCCTTGTCCCAAGTCCCTCCCCAGCTTTCCTGGAGCCCCTTCAGGCACTGGAAGCTGCTCTAAGGTCTCCCTGGAGCCTTCTTGTCTCTGGGCTGAACAGCCCCAGTGCCCTCAGGTTATAATGCATGGTGAAAAAGCCATATATAGCAGGGAGTCAGGAAGCTCTGTCTGGAGAGCTGGGTGTGCTGCAGGCCTGAGGAATATATATATTATGGGCTCCAAAGTCCCTGACCCCTTTTCACAGCTCCTGAACAGCACCCATGTTCCTTGTAAGTGAGGAAACTGAGGCATGGGGACATGAGGGGGCTCAGCCCCTTTTCTCCAGCAGCTCTGCCCTGCTGTTGTCCCCAAAATCTGCCACCTCCAGAGCAGAATCAGTCTCACATGGTGAGCATTTGCTTTCCAACCCCTTGAAAATGTCATTTTACACCCCGTCAGACTGTTGCATACTCCAAAATCTGTCCCCAGCTGTCATGGTGAGGGGGGAGTGTGTTGGTGACTCTGGAGGGGTGTGTTTGCTGGAAGGAGGTGACAGAGCTTCGTCTCCTGCTGTGTTGCTACTTCAGGCCAAGCAGAAGGTGGATGCCTATCACCTGCAGCTCCAGAACCTGCTCTACGAGGTGATGCACCTGCAGAAGGAGATCACCAAGTGCCTGGAGTTCAAGTGAGTTTGGCTAGGGAGGAGATGGAGTGTGTCTGAGCTGGGGTGGAGAATTCCAGCCTTTGGGATCTCTCACCTTGCCTGAGCCCAACTGGAGCAAGTCCTCCAGGTGCCACCAGGCAGGAGAGATGGAGTGTCCCAGAGTTCCTGACCTGGGATAAGTGGGAGGAGGCCTGTGCAGGGAGCAAGGGAGAGGGCAGGGGGTGTTGGGATTGACCACTCTTCTGGGTTCAGCCATGCTGTGGTGTTTCCCACCCTTCCTTGAGCTGATCCATCTGTCCTTGCAGGTCAAAGCACGAGGAGATTGAGCTGGTGAGCCTGGAGGAGTTCTACAGAGAGGCCCCCCCTGAGATCAGCCGTCCTGCCATCACCCTGTCTGAGCCCCACCAGCAGACCCTGGCCCGCCTGGACTGGGAGCTGGAGCAGCGCAAGAGGTGGTCACAGAGCAGGGGCTGGGTGGGAAAGGACCTTCAAGATCATCTAGAGCCACCACCCCCCTCCCTGCCCTTGTCCCAAGTCCCTCCCCGGCTTTCCTGGAGCCCCTTCAGGCACTGGAAGCTGCTCTAAGGTCTCCCTGGAGCCTTCTCTTCTCCAGGCTGAACACCCCAACTCTCCCAGCCTGGCTCCAGAGCTGCTCCAGCCCTCCCAGCATCTCTGTGGCCTCCTCTGGCCTCTCTCCAACAGCTCCATGTCCTTCCTGTACTGAGGACCCCAGCCCTGGCCCCAGCCCTGCAGGGGGTCTCAGCAGAGCAGAATAGAGGGGACAATTCCCTCCCTGGCCCTACTGGTCTCACTGCTGGGGATGCAGCCCAGGACATGGGTGGGTTCTGGGCTCCTGCTGAGCTTCTCCTCCCCCAGCACCCCCAAGTCCTTCTCCTCAGGGCTGCTCTCCATCCATTCTCCACCCAGCCTGGGGTTGGGATTGCACTGGCCCAGGTGCATGATCTTGCACTTGGCCTGGTTGAACTTCATGAGGTTTGGAGGGGCCCACCTCTCCAGCCTGCCCTGGTCCCTCTGGATGGATCCCTCTCCTCCAGCCTGTCACCACAGCACCCAGCTCGATGTCCCCAGCAGTGTGATGAGGGTGCCCTCACCCTCCTGTCCCATGGTGTCTCAGGTTGGGTGGCAGAGCCCCCTGTGAGCTGCACAGCTGCTGGGGCAGCCTGCACAGCCAGGGAACTTTGAACATTCAGTGCAGGACAAGGGACATTCATTGTGGAGCTGAGCCCTTGGTGTGGAACATCACGTAGGGCTGGTGGGCTCAGGGAGTTTTCTTCCTGAAGAGATCCTGGGAGCAGAGCAGCCCCCAGACCCATGGGAGAGGAGCCCTGTCCTGTAGGATGGGCTGGGAGATCACCCTGTGTCTGGGTGGTGGCAGCAAGGGCTCTCCTGACAGCCTGTGTGTCCTCTCATTGGTGCTGGATCTTGAGCATCAAGGGAAGAAGGTGCAGTTTATATCCTGGTGTTCCTCCAGCATCTGCTCAGAGGCTCTCACAGCCAGGCACAGGGATGCATCTGGACAAGGGATAGGACAAGAGGAAATGGGCTCCAGTTGTGCCAGAGAGGTTTAGATTGGAGATTGGGAGAAACTTCTTCACTGAAAGGGCTGTCAGGCCCTGGCCCAGGCTGCCCAGGGAGGTGGTGGAGTCACCACCATGTGTTTCAGAGCCATGTAGATGTGGTGCTGAGGGACATGGGGTAGGTCTGGACTCAGCAGAGTTGGGTGAATGGTTGCACTCGATGATCTCCAAGGTCTTTTTTCCAACCAGAGGAGCTCTGTCTTTCTTAGGGATGACGCTGAGGGGTGGGTGGTGACACCTTTCCATCCGGAGCTCCTTTCTGTTCCTCATGGGGCCATCGTGGTTTTACCTCCATCCCCCCAGGAGCTAAATGCCAGCGGGGGTAGGGCAGCCCGGCCCGGTGCTGCTGCTGCTCCTCACCACGGTGTGGAGCTGCCAGCTCAGCGCTGAGCTGGGACTGTCACCCTTGTCCCTGCGGCCCCTCGGCCCGGGAGGGCAGCTCAGCTGCTCCTCCCACTCTTGCCCCACGTGAAAAGCTGAATGATTATGAGTTGTGCACCGGGTGGGGGCAGGGATGAACTGCCCTGAGCCTGCCCCATGGTTCTGTGCTGAGGTGCTGAGAAGCTTTGAAATCCTCAGCCCTTGTCCCATGCTTGGGGAGCACCACTGTCACCTCTCACCACTGCTGGGCTGGAAGGAGCCTCTGCAGTTGCCTCAGAAGCTGCTGCTGGTGGTGCTGGGGACACTTGCTGGTGGTGCTGGGCTTGTTAGTGTCCATCCACAGCTGTCGTGTTGGTGCTTGGAGCTCTGCAGCCACTTGGGGTTCTAGGTTTGCTCTGGACTCTTTGTGGAAGGTGCCTGGGGAGTGGTGCTGCTGGGGTCTCACTGAGGAGCTCAGCAGAGCTGTCTGGAAACTGGACTTCAAAAACCACCTTGTTTTGGAGCCCTCCTGGGGGGAGTGTTGACCCAACACTTGTGCTAGGAAGCAGAAGCTTTTCAACCCTGCAGTGTCAGGGCTGTCACCCCTCAGGGCAGGGTTCCTGTGGTCCAGAGCAGGGTGCTTGGGGACCCCAATGGTGGTGGCTTGTCCTGGGCAGCACACCTGTCTCCTGCTGGGCCAGGGGTTGCAATCCACACCAAGAAGGAGATTTCAGGTGTTCTCCCTAAACACCTGGGGCTCAGGGGGTTGGGATGAGCTGCCCCTTTTCCTTTTCCAGCTTTAGGTGGTTCCTTTCTGCCTCCACTCCCACTTGACATAACAGCTCTTTGTTTGCCACCGTGTCTGAGCTCTCCTGGCTCCTCTGGTGACATTTGCCAGGTCAGGAGAGCTGGGGTCCCAGGTGGGCCCTAGCAGGCTTAGTTGCTGTAACCAAATTCCCTCCCCTAGGCTGGCAGAGAAGTACAAGGAGTGCCTGACCAGCAAGGAGAAGATCCTGAAGGAGATCGAGGTGAAGAAGGAATATCTGAGCAGCCTCCAGCCTCGACTCAACAGCATCATGCAGGTACTGGAGCTCTGCAGGGGAGAAGGTCCTGGGGGCTCCAAGAGGGGTGTGATTCCTGGGCTGATCCTGCTTTGGAGACCTTTTGTTCCCAGCCAACGTGGAGGAGGGGGGTGGATCTGCCTCGTGCCAAGACTCCTCCGGAGCCTCCTTGTTTATGCGGCAATTCCTGCAGAACTGCAGATGGAAGAGTCATTAAATGGGCCTTTCCCTCGAGAGCCCTCATGCAGTTCCAGCCCCTTGCTGTCACCTGGGGAAGGAAGAACAGGAGAAGGAACTGGGTTATGTTCAGATCCAGAAGTTTTCCAGCACAGGAGAGCTGCCAGCCCTTCCCTGGCTGCCCTTTAACCCTGCACCGCCGCTGCTCTGCTGGATTCCAGCTTCCCCCTTGCCAGCTCAGGATGAAGGAGGATGGTGAGGAAGAGGAATGTTCTGTTCCCAGTGATGAGGGTTCCCTTTCTCCTTCCCCCAGGCCTCCCTGCCTGTCCAGGAGTACCTCTTCATGCCTTTTGACCAGGCCCACAAGCAGTATGAGACAGCCCGGCACCTCCCACCACCGCTCTACGTCCTCTTCGTCCAAGCCAGCGCCTACGGCCAGGCCTGTGGTGAGAGCACAACCCTTGGGGACACCTCAGGTGCTGCCACCAGCCCCGGGCCTGAGGGACAATGTTCCCTGCCCTCCCAGGCTGGATTTCACTGCAGCTTGCAGAATGCAGGGCTGTGGGGACAGTCTGGGAGGTCCTTTTTGTCCTGACTGCTCTGCAGTCGGATTCTGCTGAGCCCGGAGCAGCAGGGTGGCCTCAGGGCCAGGCACAATGAGGTGGCAGCACTTGAAACCTTGTTTGCTCAGCTCCCTCGTTGGAAAAACTGCTCAGAAAGTTCCCTCCTCACCTCTGCCCCCCCCTGTCAAGGTCAGCAGGGGTGTCCCTGCAGCCTGTGAGGTGGCTTGGTGCTGTCACAGCTTCCCAAGAGCTGTCGCTGTGTGGGGTGGGTGCTTGGGTGTGCCCCCCCCATGGGTACTGCCTGCCCTCCCAGAGACCCCCACAGCTCACCTCATCCCCTTTGGCAACTTTACATTCTGGGGGGGCTTTCAGAAGCCTCTCTGGGTTGGGAGGGATTTCTCAGTAGGGCTCAGGATCCCCTGGGGCTGCCCATCTCCTGCAGAGAGCAGGAGCCTGGAGCAGGGAGCAGGGCAGGTGGCAGAGGAGCCTGGAGAGACCATGCCATGGCACTGGGCCACAGCAAGTCCCTGCTAATGGTCATCTGTGGCCATGATGACCCCGTTCCTTGCTCCCTGCTCATGCCAGTCTGACCCCAGCCCTTTTTTTGGCTCTTGATAAATATCTCATAGAACCATGAGAATGGTTTGGTTGGATCATCTAGTCCCAACCCCCTGCATGGGCAGGGACACCTCCCACCAGCCCAGGTTGCTCCAAGCCCCATCCAGTCTGGCCTTGAAATCCAATCCAACCCCATCCAATTTGGCCTTTATGGTTTCCAGGGACATTCCCTCCAAACCCAGTGTTTTCCCACCTCTGCCCCCATGGAGTGGGATGGCAGGGCTGCTCCTAATGGTCTTTTCCAAACAGAAGTGGGGTTCATAACTTAGATCTCGTGTCTCCTCTGTAGATAAGAAGCTTGTGGTGGCCATTGAAGGGAGTGTGGAGGAAGCCAAAGCCCTGTACAAGCCACCTGAGGACTCACAGGGTGAGCTGGGAGGGTGCAGGGTGGAGAAGTGGGTGGGGGAATGCCTGGCAGCTGATCCCCTCCATCCCCAAGTCCTTCCTGAGAGATGCTCACAGCCCTTTCTCTGTGGACACGACCCCTGCCACTGGGGACACGATCCTGTGTGTCTGCAGCCTGCCAGGGCCCTGCTTTTGGGGTGACAGGAGTGTCTGGGGGCTTGGTGGCAGGGTGGGTGGCCCTGCTGGGTATGGGACTGCTGCTCCCTCCTGGGTCCCTGCTCCCTCCCCCCGGGGTCCCTTGCTCCCCCCTCCGGGGTCCCTGCTGTCCCCAGTGTCCCTGCTCCCCCTGGGGTCCCTGCACCCCCCCTCCACCCCTGATGTCCCCAGTGTCCCCAACACCTTTGATGTCCCCCCATGTCCCTTGTGTCCCCTCCCTCCCTGCTGCCCCCTGATGTCCCCCTGATGTCCTGGTGTCCCCCGTGTCCCCAATGTCCCTGCTGCCCCTAATGTCCCCAACACCCCTTGCTGTCCCCTCCCTCCCTGATGTCCCCCCCCCCTGGGGTCCCTGCTCCCCCCCTGGGGTCCCTGCTCCCCCCCCAGGGTCCCTGCTCACCCCCTCTCCTTGCACAGATGACGAGAGTGACTCAGACGCAGAGGAGGAGCAGACCACGGTAAGGGATAGTGCTGTCCCCTCTGCTTCCTTCCCCAGTGCCACGTTGTGTGGGCAAACTGGGAGGTGCTGGAGGAGCTGGGCCTGAGTGGGGCTGAGCCCCACGCACAGTGAGCGTGTGTGGAGCTACACTGACAGGGAATCTGGCTGTTCCTTGGGAGGGGAGAGGTGACATTCCCAGTTTCTGTCCCACAGGCAGCAGGACCAGGGTACAAACCTGCCCATCTCACTGTCCCACCTGACATCCTGCAGCTCCAGCTGGAGCTGTTCCACTTTGTATAAATAGCCTGGGGCTGGGAGGTTGGCACCCAGGGAGGGAGCTGTGTCCGGCACCCAGCTCTGCCCAGTGTCACCACCTGGATGAGGCAATCCAGGGAGATTCAGACTGGAGCCCCTGGATTTCTAAACTCATCTCAGAGAGGAGCCTGGATCCAATCTTAGTTTCAGCCCTGGTTCTCCCAGGGAGAGTGACTGAAGTGTTCACTGTTCAAGGAAGTGCTGGACCATCCCATGCCCCTTGTCCAGACACTCCAGACCTGTGTTGGAGCAGTGGCTGGAATGAGAAGTAGAGAAGGAATAACTCATTGGAGCTGAGACTTCTCAGGCTGATTATTTTGATGACAGAAGTCACAAAAACATATGTTCAGGCTGCATGAGCTGAGAAAATTAGGTTAGGCCTTGTGTTACTAAGTGATTTAGGAAAGAAGAGAGAAGAATAGAAGGAAAGTTAGAGAGCAGAAAATTCCCCAGTCCTGGCTCTGTTGTCGGACCAGCCACTGGGCTGGGGGCTGTTCAGCACTGCCTCAGGGCAGCCTTGAGGTCCTACAGGTTGTGTATTCCTGGTGGGAGAGCAGGGTGGGGGTGGTGGGTTGCTGGGGGGTGGGAGGGGAAGGGGCTGATGTCTCTGTGTCCCCCCAGAAGCGGCGCAGGCCCACGCTGGGGGTGCAGCTGGACGACAAGCGCAAGGAGATGCTCAAGAGGCACCCCCTGTCTGTCACCATCGACCTCAAGTGCAAGGGTAAGAGGGGTCTGGTGGCCCTTGGTGTGACAGCAGCAGCTTGGGATCCTCAGGGAGGGCTCAGGGCGTGGAGAGGTTTTCCTGCCTTCCAGGGGAGACTGGATAAGGAGGTTTGTCACTCAGTCTCCTGGAGCTCCTCTTGGCCGTGTGGGTGGGGTGGCCAAGTCTGAAGCTTCTTCCCTCAATTGAGAGCTTCTCTCTTTTGTGGTGGGATTTTGGGCCTGACAGGTACAGCCTGGCAGATGCCAATGGGATGCTGCTGGGGGTCTCAGTGCCAGTTACTCCCCACGTTGCCTCTCAGCCCCCTTTGCTGTTGCCCTTGCAGGGGGGCACATACCCCTCTGCAGTGTGCTGCAAGCTGGAGCAGACCAGCAATGTTGCCTCTTCTCTGTTGGCACAGATGACAACGTGCTTCACCTGACCTTCTACTACCTGATGAACCTCAATGTCATGACAGTGAAAGCCAAGGTGACCACTGCTGTCGAGATGACAACTGCCATCAGTGCTGGGTAAGGAGAGCCTGGGAGTGCTGAGCCCAGAACTCAGAGGGCAGAGACCCTTCTGCTTGTCCCTGATGTCCTGCCCTGGTGTCCCACTGTGCTCTGTTCAGTGATGCAGTGCCAGTGGTGGCATGTGGTGGCAATGTCCCTCTGCTGAGCCATTCCATGCCATGCCAGGGGAGGCTTTAACCTCAGTCCCTTGCCTGGGCACCATGAACAGCAGTTCAAGTGCTGAGCAGCAGTTCCAAAGTGCTGTCTTGGCTTGTCCTTCAGTGGGCTGAGGAGACCCCACAGAGCAGATCCCAGTCTCTGCCTCTGGGGAGCTGGGATCCACTTGTGAGATTCCAAGGTGATCCTCTTCCCCTGCCCTGCTAGATCCTTTCCCTTAGCTCCAGAGCCCTGCCAGGCAGCATCCTCCTCCTCTCCCTCACCTGGCGAGGGACCAGGAGGTTGGGTAGCTTTTAGGGGAGCAGTGCCAGAGCTGTCAGGAGCTGGGGGAGAACCTCTCCTGCTTGTCTCCTTCCATCACCCTCCAGCAGCTGAGCTGCTTTCGCTGCTCCCAGCAGCTCCTGCTGGCTCTGCGGTCACCTTGGCTCCAGTTCTGGAGCTGCTCCCAGGGCTCCCCAGGGACTGCTGGAGCTGCTTTGTGTGAGGAACAGCTGAAATGGACCTGCCAGGGAGCTCCCATCAGCTGCCAGCTCTTTGGTGGCTCTCCCAGGAGCAGGAGGAGGTGTCTGAGAAAGAGGGAGGTGGGAGAGGCTGGTCTGGGCTCCCTGGAAGCAGCTCCCAGCCCATCCTGTGTGAGGCCTCCTGCTCCTCTTGGGGTTCTCTCTTCCCTGTAGGTACCCAAAACCTTCCATGACAGCAGGTAGAGCCTCTCCACAGGGTGTTCCCTCCTTCCCAGTTGTTCCTGGCTGTGTTGTCCCAAACCAGAGAGGCTCTGGCCCAAGCCAGACCCCAAATCCTGCAGCCCTTTATGGGCTGATGAATAAGGTCAGACATGGAGAACTTCAGTTCATGGAGCAGAGTTGCTCTGCTTCAGCTTGTTGGGTGGCAAACAGCCCTGGGGCCCTGCCCTGCCTGTGCTGGCCATGTTTCCTCCATGCACATCAGCAGGTTTGGGAGTTAATGCACTGAGGTTTCCTGGGAAGCTGGTGCCATATGATTTGTCTTCTTCTCAGCCAGGGAGGAGACAGCTTTCCTTTTCGCATGGAATTTAGGAGAAACCCAACTGCTGGAGTTTGTAATCTCCTTCTTGGGGCTTGGAGCCTGTTAGTGGCCCCATTCCCTAGGGAGGTGTGGATCCTGGACTGCTCCTGATGAATCTTTTCCCTCCTCCTGCCAGCGACCTGCTCTCCCCAGACTCCCTCCTCAACTGCCTCTATCCAGGAGACCATGGCAGGAGAACTCCCAACCCTGCCAACCAGTTCCAGTTTGATAAAGTGGGGTGAGTGAGGCACCCAAGTGTCTGTGTGACATAGTGTGTCCCTCCCCAGCTTGGCCAGAAGAGCTTGGTGGCCAAGAAGCTGCTCACAGGGGGCATGGGGAGGGGGGAATGCTCTAGGGGTGGTGTCACCCTTCCTGCTTGTCCCCACAGCATCCAGACCTTGAGCGACTACGTGACAGAGCTGGGGCACCCCTACGTGTGGGTGCAGAAGCTGGGTGGCCTGCATTTCCCCAAGGACCAGCCTCAGGCACGTTGCAGCCCTTGCCCTCTCCCTTCAAACCTCGAGCTGGGGCTTGGAGAGCTTTTTTTTTGGGGGGGAGGGACAGTTGTTGTGTCCTGTCCCCCCAGCTGGCACCCTTGGGGGGTGCGACAACATGTTTTATCTCCCTGTCACACCCACTGAGCAGCAGCTCGAGTTTCTGCCTCTTCCCTGGGGCTGGCTGGGGTGGCTCCTTGAGTTGGGAGGGGGTGTCCCCAGTGGGGGCCTGGTGGTGACAGTCCCTCCTGCCCCACAGCACACAGTGACAGCAAACAACTCCCTGAGTGCCAGCCACATGGAGCTGACGGTGAAGCTGCTGCGCTCCCGCCTGCAGTCCCGCCTGGCTCTGCACAAGCAGTTTGCCTCCCTGGGTGAGTGCCAGGCTCCCCACCCCAGCCTGGGGACAAGGGGACAAGTTCACAGGGTCTCCTTGCTGACTGGTGTCACCTCCAATGGTGCTGCAGCTCTGCAGTGCCACCTTCGGTGATCCCAGTCCTCGGTGATGGCGGGGCTGACCTGTTTTTGGGGGGAGAGGGAGGCTGTGCCCCCCTCTCCACACCCAGCATCCCTTTGGGACCAGTCATCCCTGCACTGGGAGTCGATTCAGGCTGTGGTGGGAGGTGAACCACACCCTGCCAGGGCTGTGAGCTCCAGCAGGATGGCAGCCAAGGCTCCCACCTCTGGGCACCCAGGGAAGGTGTCAGCAGGATCACAATGTCCCCAGGTCCTGCTTTTGGAGCGTCTCCACCCCCAGGATGGTGACAGAGCTTTGTCCCCAGCCCCCTACCACCCCAGCTCAGGTGGCCTTGTCCTTGGTTTCAGAGCATGGTGTTGTGCCAGTCTCCAGTGAGTGCCAGCACCTCTTCCCTGCCAAGGTGGTGTCCCGCCTGGTCAAGTGGGCTGCCATTCCCTACGAGGACTACGCGGTGGGTACCCAGTGTGGTTCCAGATCCTTTCCAGCTCCTCCCCAGCTCCTCCAGCTCCTCAATCCTCACTCCTCCTCTCTCCTCACAGGAGCTGCCCTACACCAAAGATGTGATAGAGGCAGGCTTGGCTGAGGACACTCACCTTTACTACATGGCCCTGATCGAAAGGGGCACAGGTGGGTTGGCTGCCTTCCCCTGGCAGCTGCTGATCCCCACACAAGGCCACTCCCCAGGGCAGCTCTGGGGGGTCTGGAGGGGAAATCCCGCCCCGGGTGGAGGCCCCAGGGGCTGTGGGTGATGTTTGTCCCCTGCTCAGCCAAGCTGCAGGCTGCTGTGGTGGTGAACCCTGGGTACTCCACACTGCCACCCGTCTTCAGCCTCTGCCTGAACTGGAAAGGAGAACGAAACAGCAGCAACGATGACAACATTCGGGTAATGAGGGTTGGGGAGAAGAGGCTGGAGACCCACTGGCATCTGGGGAGGGTTCCCAATGGTCCCTTGTCCATAATCAATGAGCTGCTGGGATGAGCTTGTGGCCCAGGCAAGCCTTCCCAAGACCTGCAGCTGTGGGTTCTAGGAGGACAGAGCCCCAATCTCACCTTGTCCCAATCCCACCTTGTCCCAATCCCTCTGCCAGGCCATGGAGAGTGAGGTCAATGTCAACTACAAGGAGCTGTGGGGACCCAAACCAGGCTACCAGCTGCTCACCAACCAGCTGCAGCGCCTCTGCATGGTGCTGGATGTCTACCTGGAGACTGAGCCCCACGACACCAGCGTGGAGGGGCCCAAGGAGTTTCCCCAGGAGAAGATGTGTCTGCGCTTGGTCAGGTGGGAGCCCAGCACCCCGTGGGGGCTGAGGGTGATGACAGGGATCCTGATGGCACTGCTGTCCCCTGCTGCCAGCTTGGAAGCCTCCCCTTTAGCTGCCTGTGGGGATCTGCCCCCTGCAGTGGGGGCAGAACTCTGGGACCAGGCACTTTTGGGGGGGACCCCTGGGGGTCAGACTCTCCTCTTCTCTTCCAGGGGACCCATGCGCCTGAAACCCTTCAAGTTCAACTACCCCCAGGGGTTCTTCAGCCATCGTTGAGGCCTCCCTGGGCTTCCCTCTGGGCTAGGCCTCCTCCTGGCCCTGGGGAGGAAGGTCCCCATCCCACCATTTGTTTCTTTTCTGAGATGTTGGGGTTTTTATTTTCTTTGTTTCAGCGTTTTGTAGCCAAAAGGATTAAACCCGGAGCTGAAGAGAAAGTGTGTGGCTGCCCCATCTGTGCAGAGGGCTGGGATGGGGAGGGGTCTGGGGGGGCTGCAGCAAGCCCTGGGCTCTGGCAGGCTTCTTGCTGCAGGTATGTCCCTGTGCCTGGGGTGCTGCCCCCCCCCACAAGGGCTTTGGGACCGCCCAGCTGAGGTGGCTAAAAACTGCCAGGGCTAAAAATAACCCCCCCAGAGCCTGCACTGCAGCCCCCGCCTGCCATTGCCT
>NW_009953524.1:207907-210993 GCF_000747805.2 Chaetura pelagica
CCCAGCCCCAGAGAGGAGGCAGAGGAGCTGGGCTGTCTCTGTAAGCACTTTTATTTGGTTATTGCACAGAAAGCAAAGAGTGGGCTGAGGTTCCTGGTGCTCCGTGGGGCTGTGAGCGTGCCTGCCTCACCCCCAGGGGGGCACAAGTGTCACCCCCCAGGGCAGGAGACCCCCTGAGGACCCTGCCAGCCCCCATCCCAAGCAGCTAGAGCTTCTGCGTTGCGTTCATCCATCCCTTGCACATACATTGAATAAATGCACTTATTGGAGGAGGGTCAGGGGGGTGTAGGGGGGTGTTCCCCGGGGTGGGGTGGGGGGGGGATCCTCTCCTCGGGTTGAATTCAAGTGTTTTAACTGTGGCTCTCAGCGTGGGGCACATTCTGGCAGGGAAGCTGCTGGCCCCGGGGCTGGAGGGGCCGTGGCTCCGGCACAGACGTGTTGCTACGGGAAAGCCCGGCCCTGGGGGGGCTGCTCCCCTGGGGCTCCCCTCATTTCTTGCCCCCCGTGGGTGCTGGGGCTTTGGCCTCCTTGCCAGAGGGGGCCTCAGCCTTGGGGGGCTCCTTACTGGCTTTGGGCTCATCTTTGGGTTTTGCTTTAGCTTTGGGCTCCTCTGCCTTCTTGGCCTCCTCTGCCTTCTTTTTGGGCTCGTCCACCTTCTTGGGCTCCTCTGCCTTCTCCTTCTTGGGCTCCTCCACCTTCTTGGCCTCCTCTGCCTTCTTTTTGGGCTCATCCACCTTCTTGGGCTCCTCTGCCTTCTCCTTCATCTTCTCAGCCTCCTGTTGAGGTTTTCGTGGAACTTCCTTCTCCACTTTTCCTCCTTCTGCAGGTTTGGGGCCTGGCTTGGTGGTCTCCTTCACCTCTGGCGCAGTGTCTGTCTTCTCTTTGGGCTTCTCCTCCACCTTGGCTGGGATATCCTTCTTGGGAGCTTCATCTTTCCTGCCCTCCTCAGCTCCAGGCTTGGAGGGAGCCTTCACCTCCTTGGGCTTCTCTTCCTTTGCAGGGGCTTTTGGCTCCTTTGGAGGGGAGGGGGTGGGCTCCTTGGCTGGGGCTGTTTCCTTCTGTGGAGACTTGGCTTCTTCCTTTGCAGGAGACTTGACCTTCTCTGGGGACTTCACAGTTGGGGTCTTGGCCTCCTCCTTGGAGGGAGTTGGGGGTTTCTCTGGGGACTTCACAATTGGGGTCTTGGCCTCCTCCTTTGAGGGGGTTGGGGGTTTCTCTGGAGACTTGACAGCTGGGGTCTTGGCCTTTTCTTTCAAGGGGGCTGAGGGTTTCTCTGGGGACTTCACAGTTGGGGTCTTGGCCTCCTCCTTTGTGGGGGTTGGTGGCTTTTCAGGGGACTTGACAGTTGGGGTCTTGGCCTCCTCCTTTGAGGGAGGTGCAGGTTTCTCTGGGGACTTGACCACTGGGGTCTTGGCCTCCTCCTTGGAGGGGAGTGCAGGCTTTTCTGGTGATTTGACAGCTGGGCTTTTGGCCTCCTCTTTTGAGGGTGTTGCAGGTTTCTCTGGGGACTTCACCACTGGGGTCTTGGCCTCCTCCTTGGAGGGGGTTGATGGCTTTTCAGGGGACTTGATAGCTGGGATTTTGGCCTCCTCCTTTGAGGGGGACTTGGGTTTTTCTGGGGACTTGGCCTCCTCTTCACCCTCAGCTTCAGCTTTCTCTTTTTCCTCCTCCCCCTCTTCAGCTTTCTCCTCTTCCTCCTCCTCCTCACCTTTCTCCTCCTCTGCCTCCTTCTCAGCCTCATCCTCCTCAGTGACCTCCTCAGTCACCTGGATTTCCTCTGTCTGCTCCTCCACAATCACTGTCTCCTTCTCAGATTTTTCCACCACCTTGATCTTCTCCTCACTCTTCACCTTGATGTTGGTGGTGATGCTGGGAGCTTTGGGGACCACCTCAGGGAAGGAGATCATCCCAAAGCCCGTCTCGATCCGATATTCCTCCCCTTCCAAGAGCTTCCTGCCAGGAAGAGACACCAGAGCAGGACAGTTAGTGATTGCTCCTCACCTCCTCCCATGACCAGGAGCTGGCAGCCATCTCCTGCAGTTCCATCTCCCTCCTTGCCCTGCCCTTGATGTGCTGGCTGACCTTCCTGCTCCCACACCTTCAGGTCTGCAGGTTCCTCACCCATGTGTAGCTCTAAGTGGCTAAGTTACTGCCCACCATGGACATTGCCCACCATGGACATTGCCCACCATGGACATTGCCCACGATGCTCTTGGAGGATGGCTGGTCTCTTTCTCACTCAGGAGGACCCAGGTTTGAGTGAGGGTCCTGGAGAAGTGTCCCCAGAGACACCAGCAGTAGGGACTTCCCATACCTATAGGCAGCAATCTCGATGTCCAGGGCCATTTTGACATTGAGCAGATCCTGGTACTCCCGGAGCTGAGCTGCCATCTCCCACTTGGTGTTCCTCAGCTCACTGTCAAGCTGCTGGATGGTTTCCTGCAGGACACAAAGTCATTGGTGACACGGGAGGGGAGCAGTCCCTGAGAGCAGGGGAACACAGAGCACCCCTAAACAGCCCCCTGGTCTCCAGAGGAGGGGCTGCTCACCCAGGTGGCCTCACAGAGGGGTCTGCAGCCACCTCCCCCTGCAGCCACAGGGGGACAGAGACACGTCCAGGGGCTGGTTCAGTGTGTCCAGCTCTGCTGGGGGACCCAGCAGGAGCCCAGCACCCCCCAGCTGAGAGCTGCAGTGCAGCCCCCAACCCCTCCCAGAGCTCCTGCCAGCAGGGACAAGTTGTGGGAACATTTCCAGGACCTGAGTGAGTCTGGTGGCCACTGAGGCTAAGGGAGAAGGGGTAACACCCTGGGGATGGTGCTTCACACCACAGCCACCACCCTGTGCAGCTCTGGGTCCCAAGCCCTGCACCTTGGGCAGGGTTTGATGCTGGTTCTGACCACGAGCAGCTCAAAGCCAGGCAGATCTGTGGGTCTATCCTGGGTGAGGTGACACAACAGCCTGGATGCTCACTCAGGCTCTGAGCACCCTGCCAGCAGGAGCTGGGGAACGAGGCTCCTGGGTGTTTGCTGCTGCTCCTCCCCATCCCCTGCAGCCACAGCTCAGCTCAGCTGGCCCAGCCCTTCCCA
>NW_009953525.1:0-17081 GCF_000747805.2 Chaetura pelagica
TTTAGATCGTGGCAGGCTTTAGTACAACTGAGCAATCATAAGTGTACACGTAGATATGGGTCATTGCTAGGCCACTCTCCATCATCTTCAGTAAGTCATAGGTAACAGGAGAGGTGCCTGAGGACTGGAGGATAGCAAATGTCACACCAGTCTACAAGAAGGGCAAGAAGGAGGACCCGGGTAACTATAGACCGGTCAGCCTCACCTCCATCCCTGGAAAGGTGATGGAACAACTTGTTCTTGTCACTATCTCCAGGCACATCAAGGACATGGGGGTCATCAAGAGCAGTCAGCATGGTTTTATCAAGGGTAAATCATGTTTGACTAACCTCATAGCCTTCTATGAGGAAATTACTAGGTGGATAGATGATGGTAGAGCGGTAGATGTGGTTTATCTTGATTTCAGTAAAGCATTTGACACCGTCTCCCACAGCATCCTTGTGGATAAGTTGATCAGGTATGGGTTTGGTGACCAGGAAGTGAGGTGGATTAGGAACTGGTTGAAAGGAAGGAGTCAGAGAGTTGTAGTCAATGGGGTAGAATCTGGTTGGAGGTGTGTTACTAGTGGAGTCCCACAAGGGTCGGTGCTGGGACCGGTGTTGTTCAACATCTTCATCAACGACCTGGATGAGGGTATAGAATGTACCCTCAGCAAGTTTGCTGATGACACTAAGCTGGGAGGAGTGGCTGACACACCAGAAGGCTGTGCTGCCATTCAGAGAGACTTAGATAGGTTGGAGAGTTGGGCGGGGAGAAACATGATGAAATTCAACAAGGGGAAGTGCAGAGTTTTACATTTGGGGAAGAACAACACCATGTCCCAGTACAGGTTGGGGGCTGAACTGCTGGAGAGTAGTGTAGGTGAAAGAGACCTGGGGGTCCTGGTAGACAGGAGGATGACCATGAGCCAGCAATGTGCCCTTGTGGCCAAGAAGGCCAATGGCATCCTGGGGTGTATTAGAAAGGGTGTGGTTAGTAGGTCAAGAGAGGTTCTCCTCCCCCTCTATTCTGCATTGGTGAGGCCGCATCTGGAGTATTGTGTCCAGTTCTGGGCCCCTCAGTTCAAGAAGGACAGGGAACTGCTTGAAAGAGTCCAGCGCAGAGCTACAAAGATGATTAAGGGAGTGGAACATCTCCCTTATGAGGAAAGGCTGAGGGGGCTGGGTCTCTTTAGCTTGGAGAAAAGGAGACTGAGGGGTGACCTCATCAATGTTTACAAATATGTAAGGGGTGAGTGTCAGGAAGATGGAGTTAGGCTTTTCTCAGTGATGACCAGTGATAGGACAAGGGGTAATGGCATAAAATATACCTTCACACGTTTGCCCCAAGGCTATTGCCCCTCCTCCACTATTGCCCATTATGCACTAGCCCAGGAGTTGGCTCAAGTAATTACTAAAGAAGGGACAAAGGTATATCATTACATTGATGACATGCTAATTGGTGGACCAGATGTCAGCTCAGTAGGAGAAACTCAAGCTGCAATTATTACTCATCTTGAGAGGCTGGGGGTGCAAATTCCCACAGAAAAAATTCAACTCCCCTCCTCAGAGGTGAAATTTTTAGGTATTTGGTGGCGGGAAGCCTAGATCTAGAGGCATTTTTTGCACCTACTGCAATAATAATCCGACATCAATATGTATTAGAGAATCTGACATGGCACGTTCATGTTTTAAGCAATTAGACCAAGGCTGCATTAAATGAATTAAACACACAGGTACAGCAAAGTATCCAAGCTTGCCTTGCAAAATCAGTCAGCATTGGACATGCTATTGTTAAAAAAAGAAGGCGTATGTGGTATATTAAATTTAACAGATGGAGAATGCTGCATTACAATCCATAATGCCACAACCACCATAGAGGAAGCCCATCTGAAGATGAAGGAAGTCACCACACAGATGGGAGAACTCTTCAAAGCCATGCAGCCAAAGGACTGGATCGGTGGACATAACCCCCTGTCATGGATCAGCACCCTTCTCAAGAAACTGGGACTGACACTGGGTGGTGGGACTGGATTGTTGAAATTGTTATTATGTTGATTATTATGTTAATTGGATTGATAATTGGTTTTTCAATTATTCGATGTTTAGTTGCCCGCTTCTTCAGCTCTATTTCCCCATCTTTTCCTTCTGTTCACTATATAAAAATCACCACAATGGATGAAGAGTACAGCGTGTTTGAGCCACGGGGTGGTGTGAGGGACCAGCCCTCCAGACCTACTTTGGGAGATGGTATAGAAACCCCGTTGTAGCCCCTGCTCATGTACATCCCAAAAGGCCTGCCTGGAAGGATGGAAACTGCAGTAATGGCCTGCATAGATGAGAGAACAACTAGGATTGAGATAATGATTGAGGGGTGGAGGGGGCTGGAGGTCCACTCCAGCTGCTCACACATGTATGGCTCAATCACACGTACTCGTTGTGAAATCAAGATTCTAGGCCTATAAAATAGGGGGGCTGCAATGGTGGGCTTTGGGAGTTTCATCAACACTGACCATCGACATTGACCCTCCCCCGTTGGCTGGACCAACAACGCTGGAACCAGGACTGGTGATTTTCCTGTCCTTGTCATCTCTCTCTTTGTCTCTCTCTCTCCCCCTCCTTCCCTCACCTTTTTCTTCTCATCCCCTTTTCTTTACTTAATATGTATATGCGGGTGGAAGGGGGTTCAGTCCTAATCTCCCTGGGCTGCCCAGTCTGAGTTGTGACACGTACAGGACTGGATCCAGCCGCACCTAGGCTCCTCTATTGCAGCAGGAGCTTAGAAAGTGAGGGGGTCCAGTTCTAACCTTCCTGGGTTCTTATATCCGGGCCGTGTCAATACCATATCCCATACTATGCACAAGCCTCGGGGAAAACTGAAAGGTACAGTGGTCTGTTAAAAGCTACCCTGAAGGCAACAGGTGGTGGAACTTTCAAAAACTGGGACAAAAATTTGACAAAGGCCACCTGGTTAGTTAATACTAGGGGATCCATCAATCGGGCTGGTCCTGTTCAGTCAGACCTTCTACATACTGCAGATGGGGATAAAGTCCCTGTGTGAAAGAAACCTGTTGGGTAAAAGTGTTTGGGTTTATCCTGCTTCTGGCAAAGGTAAACCTATCCGGGGTATTGCTTTTGCTCAGGGACCTGGACATACCTGGTGTGTGATGATTGAGGAAGGTGAAGTATAATGTGTACCTCAAGGTAATCTGACTCTGGGGGAGAACCCTTAATTTGACCGTTGGTAAAATATCGAGCCTATATGTAATATATGGTATGGAATAAAGGGTTGAATGTCCTGGTTTGAGCCAGGATGAAGCCACTTTTGCTGATTTATTTTTTTTTCCTTCAGTAAGTGTTCCATCTTGGACTTATAACAAACATTGGAATGTTTTTGTAACTGCTGGGACACATCTTTGCTCTGCCAACTCAGGCACTACCGGGAGATCTATGACCCCCCCCATAGGAGGCTGAGTTAGACACATAGTAAAATTGGCCAGAGATATTCCATTTCATATATCTACGTAAGCTCAGAGGAAGGTCAGAGATCACAGAAGACAACTTCCTTCCTATTTCTTCTTCCCTTCTCTTCCGTCTATGGCCGACTCCGTCCATCCATCACTGTTGACCCCTAGGCTTTAGCTCTCCTAACCCTCATCACTCTGCGCTCTCTCTGGCAGCAGTCCCCATAGGAGGCTGAGTTAGACACATAGTAAAATTGGCCAGAGATATTCCATTTCATATATCTACGTAAGCTCAGAGGAAGGTCAGAGATCACAGAAGACAACTTCCTTCCTATTTCTTCTTCCCTTCTCTTCCGTCTATGGCCGACTCCGTCCATCCATCACTGTTGACCCCTAGGCTTTAGCTCTCCTAACCCTCATCACTCTGCGCTCTCTCTGGCAGCAGTCTGGGACTTTTCGGAACTGTTCACAGCTAAGGGGAATGCTGTGGGAGTTGCAGGGGGTGGGGGGAGGCAATAGGGGTTTGCACATTCCTGAACACATTTGTACATAATTGTGTATATTTTCTTTTATCATTGGTGTTTAATTAAAGCTGTGTAGTTTAGTTTTCAATCCAGCCAAGTCTCTTTCTTTTTCTCTCTCTTCTTCCCTACCTGGGAGGGAGGGGGAGGGAATCGAGAGCATTGTTGTCGATCCTGAGTCAAATTGTGACAGATGTAATGTTTTGTTACATTTTTTAAGGAAAAGAAAACAAACAAAACATGGCGGCATGAGCCACCCGGAAGGTCGAGCTGATCTGAGTGAGTCACTTGCTGTGGAAGGCGGTGCCTACCTACAGGACACACCCTCCCCAGTAACCAGAATGTTCTGACACAAGTCTGGATCACAGCGACCGGCCTCCCATTTGGGATATCCAGACAAAATACGGAGTGGTTTATATGGATTTGCCCCAAATTGGAGTCACTGTGGAGGTGCTGGGTATCCAAGTGTTACAGCGTTAAATTTAAACTTAAAACCGTGATCTGCTTTAATGAATTCAACCATGATTTATTTAAAGGGGTGGGGACACATGAGAATACCCAGGATAAATTTAGATGAACAAATTTAAAGGGATTAAGTGAAATTGAGGAATCAATGAGATATAGTTGTCTTGTTTGAATTAAAAATGCTTCCGGTTAGAGATATTAACTGCAAAAGTGAGAACACAGAGTTAGAATATTACAGCACTGGATGGGGGGGTTGGATATTGTGCCTGTCGTTGACCCTGGTTGGGTAGTGCGTGTGTGTGAGAGGGCCGGTTAGATTTTCCTGGAATGAGAAATTACAGGAAAAATAAGTAATAGACCCGAGATATAATAGCGCTTATAATTACACGGTTTGGCGGATTGAGGTGTTTGCAGTGAGCTGCGGTGGAGAGTCGTGGTGAATCTGCAGCGACTAATCTGCAGCGAGTGCCGGCGAGTCTGTGCTGGTGAGGCGTGACGGCAGTGAGTCTGCTCCGGCGAGGCGCAGCGGTGAATGCGTGCTGAAGCGGGATGGGGCTTTCTGTCTTCAGTGACTCTGGCGACAGCTCTTTTAGTTTGAGATTTGCCCCGTTTGAGGTTCTAGCTAGCAACTGAGCCACTAATTGCTAGACCTTCAGGCGAGTCACACTTCTGTTTCCTTCACCTGTCCCTTTTGCACAGCACCACCCCGGCAGTTACGTGATCAGCTCTTTTCTGCAATTAGGACCTGGGACCAGTGGCTCTGCACTAACTTCTGCGTCTGTCCCTGTTGAGTCGTTTTAGTGATAGCGCAGTTTGTGATTTATTTTCCCGCTGAGAGATTTTGGCTAGCGACCCAGCCGCTTTGCCAGCTCTCAGGGAAAAGCCGCACTTCGGGGGTTCCTCCACCTGCTTCCATCCCGTCTGCATAGCTCTAGTCTTCTGCTTCTCCAGTGACCCATCAAGCACATCTCCCTCAACGAACAACAAGCTAAGGTCTGTGACAACAGCCCTTTGTTTATACTCCCCTGAGGGTGATTCTGAGTCTCTGATTGGTAGATTTTTCAATAGCGTATGTGCTGACCAATCAGATAAGGGCCTTCAGATTCTTCATCAATGATGTTTTCCCACTCAAGTCCTGTCAATCACTAAGTTACTATGTCCTTGAGAAGTGTCCTTCACAGGCTTAGTTCAGTTTATTATGTCTCTATTCAATCAACTGAGTTAATGAGAGACATTATTTATTTATTTATTTATTATTAGTGTGTTGTCAACAGATGGCCAGGCCCAAACAGTTGTGGTGAATGAAGTTAAATCCAGTTGTTGGCTAGTCACAAGTGGTGTTCCTCAGGGCTCAGTATTGGGGCCAGTTCATCAATGATCTGGATGAGGGGATTGAGTGCACCCTTCATAAATGTGCAGATGACACTAAGTTGGCTGGGAGTGTTGATCTACTTGAGGGTAGAAAGTGTCTACAGAGGGACCTGGACAAGCTGGATTGATGGGCCAAGGCCAATTGTGCGAGGTTCAACAAAGCCAAGTGCCGGGTCCTGCACTTGGGTCACAAGAACCCCAGGCAATGGTACAGGCTTAGGGAAAAGTGGCAGGAAAGCTGCCCAGAGAAAGACCTGGGGGTGTTGATCAACAGCCAGCTAAATATGAACCGACAGTGTGCCCAGGTGGCCAAGAAGGCCAACGGCATTCTGGCCTGCATCAGGAATAGCGTGGCCAGCAGGAGTAGGGAGGTGATCGTGTCCCTCTACTTGGCACTGGTGAGGCCACACCTCAAGCACTGTGTTCAGTTTTGGGCCCCTCACTACAAGAAAGACATTGACGTGCTAGAGAGTCCAGAGAAGGGCAACGAAGCTGGTGAAGGGTCTGGAGAATAAGTGTCTGAGGGAACTGAGGATGTTTATTCTGGAGAAGAGGAGACTGAGGGGAGACCTAATTGTTCTCTACAACTACCTGAAAGGAGGTTGCAGGGAGGTGGGGTCTCTTCTTCCTAGTAACAAGGGATAAGACTAGAGGAAATGGCCTCAAGTTGTGCTAGGGGAGCTTTAGATTGGATATTAGAAGAAACTTCTTCACTGAAAGGGTAATTAAACACTGGTATAGGCTGCCCAGGGAGGTGGTTGAATCACCATCCATGGAGATGTTTAAAAGATGTCTAGATGCGGTGCTTAGGGACGTGGTTTAGCACTGGATTCACTAGAGTTAATGGTTTGACTTGATGATCTTAAAGGTCTTTTCCAACCAGAATCACTCTGTGATATACCACTAGTCTGTCTATCAATCAACCTGTTTTTCAAGAGACTGAATACTGACTGGCATCTAGCTGAGGCAGGACATAGGGCTTGAAATGCTGTTTGGATATTGAGGTGAAGGCCATGCATGTGCAGATATAGTTGAATACCTCCAGTTACCTAGCTTGGGTATTGGTAAGTAGTATGGCTATGACAATGCAGCATTTTTACAAAGCGAAGTAGCTTAACTGAAAAATGAGTTCTACCAGTTTCAACAGAAAATGAAGGTAAATATACCATTTTGTTGCCTGTAGTGAGCTGGATTTGCCTTCCTACCTTGTACCAGAGTTTAAGAACCAGGTTCTTAGCTGGCTAATGATACTTATTAATTTATGGGGGGGGGGGGGGGGGTGGGGGGGAGAGCCAGCATTCACTACAGATGAAAACTCCTCCTCTGGTTTTATTGATACAGCCTCTGGGTATGAGGGCTTGCCTCTAGCCTTGTTAACACAACCTTGGTGTGGCATTCAGGATGTATAGTGCTTGTCTAACAATCCAAGAGATAAGTGATGGACTTTGGCACTCAGGATATTTGTTGTCTGTCTTGTGGCATCTGAGAGTTAAACAACATTTGTTGATGGACTAAAGAGATGTCTCAGCAACCCACCCAACCGTTTTGCTTCCCCTCCTGCAATGTGTACCTGAGAACTGGGGAGTTTAGTGTGGGACATGCTGAGCTTGGAGACAAAGGAGTTCTACAGCTGGCGCTGGGAGCAGAACATCCAGTGATAACCAGGCCTTGATATCTCATAAAAACCACTGACTTAGCAGGAAAAGACAAAGAGTGCTAGTCTCAAGCCACTTCCTAGGACGAACCTCCACTGCAATTAACTAATCCTGTGGTGCCACTTGTCTCAACCTCCTCTTTTGCTTTGGCTGATCTCATCAATTAGCCAAACAAAGACTATCTGCAGGGCATAGCCCCGGCGCCATACCTACCCCTGATTTTCTCACTTATTCAGGGAGAAAAGCGGGGGTGCAGTGGACAAGAACTGTATAAAAATCTGGAACACTATGGGTGCAGGGAAGCACTTCCCCACCTGGAACCACTTCCCCACCGACGACATCGCTGGACTGTGGTGGTAACTATGCTCTTGCTTGCTGTCCTCTGTATCTCTGCTTTCTCCTTTCTTTTCTGTCTCTGTTTTCCGCCCTGTCCTATCCGCTCTAGGGACTTTGTTGTGTTACTCTAATAAAAGTTTGTTGTGCACGTGACATCTGACCTCGTTTGTGTCTTAATTTCACCATCTGGGATCACCTTTAAACTTTTTCTCAGGTCCTGCCGGACAACAAAGGGTGCAGCTGCAGTGTAGCTTATAACAGGAGAGGGAAGGTAGAATCCAGCCGCCCCTAGCCTCCCATGCGGTGAGGAGTGTTAGAAAGCAAGGGGGTTCTGCCCGATCTCTTGTAAGACCACACACCAGCCCCAGTGCCTCTTTGTGCACCTGATCTTGTGTTATCTTTGTTTTGTCCTGGCAAGATCAAAAAATTGTCACGTATCCAAATACCGGATCGTGACACTTGGGCCATGGGGCTTTTGCTCCATTCCAGCAGTTGCGTTAATTGCTGATCATAAAACTTGCAGTTGTGGTAATTGTCAGGTCCAGTCACTGTAGTTGTCTAGTTGTCAGATCATAAAACTTCCAGCATCTGTGCTGTGTCTTGGCCAGACAAGCAAGTTGCTCATTCCTTCACTGCTATTCATTGTCAAGTAAAAGATAAGCGCACTCTTGTCCAAGGCTGGTACAAAATAAGAACACAAGTTGGCTTGAATGAACAAAGAAATCTGTGTTCCTACATTATCTACCTCGTGACTACAGTCAGAACTCATCAAGAGGAACCTTGTATTATTTGGACTTAGACTGATTGAGGGATCCATCTTCCTCTTCCTTGTTTTCATCAATGGGGGATTGTATTAAAGGAACATATTCGGTATCACAAACCTGAAGCATCTTAAGATGCATGGTTAAGGTTCTAATTATAGATTTCACACATGACAATCCGATAACAACAGTGGGAAACAGTATGATAAACATTAACACATATTGGATTAAATTCTGAATCCATCCACTAATATTTAGTCCAAACCAGTAAAAGATCTTTGAAATCCATTCAGTGTCTCTGGGTTTCATCTCATGAAGGCCTTAGGTTTCCAGCAACTTTTCACATGGCTTTTCATAGGGTGGAAGACACATTTGGAATTGACACACAACAGATTTTGCTGGGATAAGTAGTGTTCAGCTACCCGCAAAAACAGTTTTCCTTCATCAATATCATGTCTAATGTCAGATTTGCATAGTCATCTGTGAAGTTGCTTGCTGCTGAATGTTGGTAGCTCCACAAGCTGTTTGCATCCAATCAGCTAGAGATTTTATTTGCCATGTTAAATTTTCTATATATAATAAATTATCCAATATTATTGTCCAAAATCCCCCAAATTATTGCATTCCTAAACTTATTTTCATCCCTGGTGTATAATACTTTGGTAGAAGGCATTACATTCCTCTTTAATCTATGTCCCTTAGATTTTGTAAATGATTGAAACATAATTGACAACATAAGTGAAAGCTACCTGGGGCATAAACGTGGAGTCCCTAGAGTGCATTCTAACCCATCCCAAAAGGGTTGAATGTAATCCGATACTTAGCCATTGGAGCATACCCATATGCTTTTTAGGTGGTGCAGGTAACATTAAAGTGGAACACGTGCTGGTTTTTTTAGTTCCCTACGCACATGATGCCCATTCAAATTATGTCTTGTAGGAATTCTACATATTTTAGCATGTTGGATTGACCAGAAGGTAATATGTGTAGGATTCACCTCCTGTGTGCAAGCTTGTCTTGGCCTAGGGATTGGAGCACTGTAATTATGATACACACATATGCTTCTTAGCTCATGATAAACATCTGGGGCAAGCCACGCCCATGGACAATCATTAATATTGGAACAATTTATCATGTTAGTACAACTCCATAGCCTTTCTGGTCCTAATGGTGTGGTGTTTTGGAGTATATTCACCTATTGCTTAAAACCTTTTTGATTATCAGTAATGGTCCATATGCAGGATATATGGTTAGAGTGTGGGCCACATGCAGATCCATCCTCAAAGGGGAAGACAATGCACCATTCAGCTTCTTTTGGGACACTGTACTTAAATGTAATAGATAAACCCCAAAATGGTCAAGGAGGCTGGTCAAGCCAAGGTTTCACCAAACAGGATGAAAAGAACTTATCAACACCAATGTGATGCAGATAAGCAGATACTTCTTTATTAAAGTGCTGAGGATATGGGGGATAACTCCGCCTAGCATATCCTAAGTTCCATTACAATCAGCAGGTTTGTATATATTCAATTTCTATTGTATAAATTATTTAGCATTAAAATGCATATAGTGCTTGCTTTTAATTACTCATTAAGTTTAACCTTTGCATTGATTGGTCTCTTATGATATTTTGAGTTACATAACTTCATGCATATTCATTTCTAACAAAAATCATTAGTCATCTATAGTCACCCTATTGATTGTAGCCCCTGATATTCAGACCAGGATGGGATGGGTAAGGGGATCTTCAAGCAGCATAACTGGTTACTGTGACCCTGGCCACCGTATGATAGCTTCAAGCTTTATTATTGTATTATTCTTTCCACAGTAGCTGCTTAAACATAATATCTTATTCTTCATGACTTTATGGTTCCCAGTTAAATATAATGCCAGACCCTAGCTACTTGTACCACTTCCTTACTTCATGTGGTTTCTGTGACTACTGAAGTAAAACACAATCACACACTCCCCCTGATTCCTATGAGACCAATTTCTCCTAAAAGTTTTGTCTTGCCCAATCTAACCCAACCAGGCCCGACCACCCCCAGAAATAATCAAAATCTAGTCAAATCAGTAACAGAGGCACCTCAGTAAAATTAATATTTGCTTTTTTAGGTATATTTGCTTTTCTAGGTGCAGTGAATTCTATCCTGAGAAGTTGTGACCAACAGGGCATAGTGCAATTGGTATTACATATGTTGCTAAAGTTACAGCCCAAAGGATATGTGTAGTTTAAAGAAGTCAGCCAAGTTAAGTCTTGCTTTAATGTGCCATTTCTTTTCCATAGCTGGGATAGTACTCTGCTTAGGTCAAGGGGAATCACCATAAAAAGGAGTTCCTCTGCAGGGGTTGTTAGCAACATTAAACAGATAGTACACTGGTTCATCATTCTAACAAATCCCTGCAACAATTTAAAAGCTATGTTGTCTGGTAATGGATCTGCGGTTCTCTTGCTCCTGTGTTTGCTTTTATGTGGGCAACTGTCCTGGTTTGAGAGTACCAGGATAAAAATTTTTCCATGGCTGTAACCTGAGACCACCTGAGACCCCACCAGCTGCCAGCCTGTTGATGTGACAATTACAATGGGGGGTAGCAGCTGTGCCTATGGGGAGGAAAGGATGGGTCAGGTAACCCAAATGGAGCAATCGCAGTATTCCTTCCCATGGTGCTCAGTATAAAGCGGCTCCTAAGAGAGTCTTCTTTGGCTTTCTGTAGTTTGTGGGGTGGTTGGGTTAGAGTTTGGTTGTTTGTAATCTTTTCTTGTACTGCTGGTGTTTTTGCATCCTGTTTTCTTGCAAGAGAAAACCATTGTGCACTGTGATAGGTTGCCTTCCTGAGTAAGACTGATGTGGCTGCTCTGGGGGTTTTTTGTGGACTATCACTGGGACCCTAGACTCAGGCACCTCTGTCTTGTTGGGTAAGGTCTCCATCTGGACATTGGGCTGTGGATCACAACTCTTTGAGTGTGACCATCCAGTCAGTTCCTTACTCTCCTGTTGTACTGTGTGGGCTAGGGACAGCAAAACTTTTTCATTATCTCATTGTCATTGAAAGAGATCAGATCAGGATAAACACTATGCTCCTTTCACTGATATATCCTGCAGCCTTATAGGGAACCAGTGGGAATGAAAAGTTGCAGTATGGAGCCCTACTTGACAGGCTGCAGAGACAAAGGAGGGAGAAGGTGAATTGAGCCAATTTGCAGAGGTCAAAGACATCCAGCTGGCCCCAGACATTGTTGAGCAGGATAAGTGGCTAGTACTTTACCTGTACACTGATTCCTGAATGGTAGCCAATGCTTTAGGGGGATGGCTGAAAAGGTGGAAAGAGGATAATTGGCGGAGGAAGGGAAAACAGTTTGAGCAGCTGACTTGTGGCAGGATAGTGTTACTTGACTGGATAAATTAGTGGTGAAGGTAAGGCATGGGGGAATTTGACTCTGTCTGAGAAAACTTAAGTCCAAATGGTATAATGTAAATTTTTGTATATAACTAGATTGTATACAATGATGGAAGCACATGGTAAGGAATAAGGAGTGGCTCCTAAGAGATTCCTCTTGTGCTTTCTGTGGCACTTTGGATTTGGTTGTTTGTCATCTCTTTCTGTGCTGCTAGTGTTCCTGCATCCTGTTTTCTCACTGGAGAACATTGTGCACTGAGACAGATTGCCTTCCCCTGCTTCCCCAAGTAGGACCAGTGCAGCAGCTCCAAGTTTTTTTGCAGACTGTTGTCAGGACCCTGCATTCGGGCAAACTCATCTGCTGCAGAGTGTAGGTTGGGATGCAATTACTATCTGAGGAGTGTGGGTTCCATATTTGCATGATAGTTTATATATTTGAATATATTTACGTTTGTATATATTTGTGTCTAATTTGCCATCTTCTTGTGGTTTATTTTATTAAGACTATTGTAGGTTTTTTTCCAACCTTAAAGTCTCTCTCCCTTATTCCACTTTTATCTTCTCCTGGGAGCGTAGTGGGGGGATAACAGAGAGCATCTGTCACCTGCTTATTGGCTAAAACTGTGACAGTAACCCCCATGAGTGTTATAACTAGTACACATGCTTAGCTTATCCTTTTGTCTAAAACTCCACAGGCATAATAACACACTAATGTTTAGCAAAATGCACAAGTTATGATACTTCCTAAAATTTTGGTTTTCTGATAGTCATCAGTATTAAAAAAAACAGGAAAACAACACTCAGGAGAACTAATAGTCATTGATGGCACTTTAGCTTTGCGTAAGCATCTTCATCTTCGTAGGTGCAGTCTGGTGCAATTATCAGTATGTGAAAGGGGACCAGAAGATTCTCATTTGTCTGGGTAGGCAGCTGGCTTGCTGTATTAAATGGGCCAAAAGTCAATGTGCAATTTGCTGAATTTCTTTTAGCCACTTGTTTTGTTTCTGAGCTGATGCATTGGTGAATCATACCCCCTTAAGGTCACCGTCCTCCTTCAGTGGAGGTACCTTCTGAATTGGAGATGGTTTGCTTGGCAGGGTTTGGAATAACAAAATGTTGTCAATATCTTTCTGCAATTAGACACGTTAGTGTTGCCTTTTGTAATAGGCATAATGTCATTGATGCTTTCTAGGTAAGCATACCACTTACTAACTGTCGGTTTCTGACCAATGCTGGCTGGTGGTGATGTGCCTTTATGGACTATGTTAAAAACCTGAAAAGGACCCTGAATTGTCACATGCTGGTCTTCCCTTGTTTTTTTCCACCTGTTGTACTGCTTGGACTAGAGACTCCAAGCCTTTTTCATTACCTTATCTCAGTGTCATTGAAAGAGTGGGAGCTGAACTCCAGTGGTCCTTCTGGTCTGTTTTGCCATAGATTACAGTGGGAACTCTGTTCACTAAATCCCCATTCTACATGGACAGTGTCTGTTTGCTGTATGGGACCCAGCTGCTGGAACAGCCTCAGGTCTGTTATTAGCAATTCTAAAGCATTTGTATGCTGCTCAGGCTATTCCTGTGATTTGCCCAAGGGATGAGCATCAATGGAAAAACCAAGGATGTGTTTGCACCAGACTCTCAGGCATTTAACCTCTTGTGCTGCTTCTTGTCTCTTAGACTGAGGAATATCTAGTCCCAGTTGTGTTACCTTTCCTCATATATTTTCAATAGTTCACTTGACCTCCTCTGGGCTTTCCCCTCCTGTTAGTGTATCGTCGATATATTGATATACTGTAACACCTGGTAAGATGGGAATTTTTGCTAAAACCTTTGCTAGAGCATTATGAGCAATAGTGGAGAAATGTTTATATCCTTGGGGAAATCTATTAAATATGTATCGCACCCCTTTCCAGGTAAAAGTAAATTGAGCTTTGGAACATTTCCGGAGTGGAATCATGAAAACCCCATGCCCCTTATGAGTGGGATGCTCCCCGAATTTGAGTTACCAGTTCTGAGATATTCAGCACTGTGGCAGTTAAAGGTGCAGTATTGGCATTCAGTTGCCTGTAATCAATTGTAAGCTACAACTGTCTGTTAGAAAGTCAATTCTGTTGGAAGTAAAACATTTTTATAAAGCTTTTCCAGATGCATTAAGCACATAAATTTTGCTGTCTTATCATTAGAACAATAGAGGGGAAAAAACATACTTTAAAATTTATATGTGGTTTTATTTATATATTTAAAGGCAGAAAACCGTGGAGACAAAGTGGTTTACACAGTACAAGAGAAGGGTACAAGCAGACGCAAAATCAAAACAACTGTTAAGTCATAGGATACTCGCTAGTAGATTCAATAGAAAAATAGCCTAATAAAAGTTTATTAAAATAATGAATTTGCTGTACTAAGTTAGCTGGCTTTGTGAAACTGTCAGTCAATTATGCCAAGCATCCTGCAGGTTGTGATAACAACAAGTCTTCTAAGAACCTGTGGCGCCTACAGACAACACTCGAGTTGATTCTGACCCACCTGGGCAATCTACCAGCGGGAGACCGGAGACAGGACAAAGACAACAAAGGACTAGAATCAACAAAGCCCCCGCCCCCCCCCCCCTCCGCAAGCTAGCTAATAACTTCAGAAGTAGTTTCTCCTACAGAAGCTAATCAGTTCTTACAGAACTTAGACTGTCCTCACATTCCACCTAAGTCCCTGGGTAGGGGACGCTCTGGATTGAAAACTAAACAACACAGCTTTAATCAAACACTAACAGCTAAGGAGAGTGCTGTGGGAGTTGCTGGGGGTGGGAGGGGAGGCAATAGGGGCTTTGTACATTTCCTGAACACATTTGTATATAATTGTATATATTTCCTTATATCATTAGTGTTTAATTAAAGTAAAAGAGGGCTTGACTTCCATGATCCCTGAATTTATAATGAGAGCTACATAGATATGGATGGAATACGTTTTTTTTGCCAACTTTGCTGTCTGCCTAGTCCACTTCTCCCTACAGAAGGGTTGTAGATATGGCTCTTTTTCTCCTTTATTGTCCAAAGCAGCAGCTTCAACAAGCGGAGCTAAGTGTTCTTGGTCTCTCAGAAGTAACTATAAATATTTAGGCCTTATCAGTCCACTAGCTGGAAAACTTGCTGTTAGTTTCCGGAAGTTTGCTGCTTAAAGAGAGTTCACTGAAAAAAACCCAAACCCACAGTATAAAGAAAATTGGCTTCATCCTGGCTCAAACCAGGACACACACACACTGCAGAGAGTCAGTCCTGTCACTTTAGTTTGATGTGGTGCATGGTGAAGCATAATATGCCTTTATTTTAGATGAGTTATAATATGAATTTAATTAAGTAACCTGCTTTATTTATTATTTTTTTTAGTGACAAATGAACTAATTAAGCCAGTTCATTGATTTGGGTGGAAGTCTCTTAAAACTGTGCATGCTCATGAGCACAGAATAATATGGGGGAAAGCTGCTAAATTCTATGTTCTTTGACTGTACGTTGCATCTACAATTTGCTGGTTGATAATAATTAATAGGCTAAAGACTAGCTTTCCTAGTTAACAGTGGTGTTTTAATGCGTGTAGGTATATCTGTATATATACCTGCCACAATAATGCATTTTAATTCTCTCTCAGATTGTGTATTTTGGGCCATATTCTTGTAATCCCATTTTTTTCAGATGGACCTTGCTGTGGCATCCTAATAAAGCCAGTAGATATTCAGTGTTATGTTCTTTCACCTGTTGAATCTGAAGACTTGTGCATATGCACATTTCTCTTTCTACATATCTGAATAATCCAACTAAAAGCTCATGATTTGAGACAAGGACAGGGAGGGGTTTCACTCAGCAATTCTGTTCATGGGCAAAACAGATTCAACTTGATGAAAAAAATCAATTTAATGTATCACCAATCAAATCAGAGCAGGACAAAAAGAAAACAGAGGACAGAGCATATCTTCTTCCCCCTCCCCTTCTTCCCAGGCCCAACTTACTTCTTCACTCCAGATTTTTCTACCTCCTCCCCCCCAGTGCCACAAGGGGATGGGGAGTGGGATTTATGGTCAGTTCCTTGCACGTTGTTTTCTGCCACTCCAGGCAGGGAGCTATCCCTCCCTCAGGGGAGGACTCCTCAGTCTTCCCCCACTCCAACGCGGACCCCCTCCCATGGGAGAGAGTCCTTGACGAACCCCTCCGACATGAGTCCCTCCCACGAGGGACAGTCCATCAGGAACAGACTGCTCCAGCGCAGGTTTCTGAGTCCCAGCCTGCTTCGAGCGCAGTCATCTCCACTGGCACAGGGTCCTCCACGGCTACAGGTCCACATCTGCTCCACCGTTTTCCTCCATGGGCTGCAAGGGGGCAGCCTGCCGTCTCACCACGGACTGCAGAGGAACCTCTGCTCTGGTGCATCTCCTCCCCCCACTCACCGTGGTATCTCTACTCCGGTATTGTTCTCACCTCACCCTCTCCTCTGCCCTGCAGGTTTTTTGCGGTTTCGTTTTCTCCTTAAGCACGTTACTCACAGAGGCACATCCACCTTCGCTGATGGACTCAGCCTCGGCCAGAGGTGGGGCCGGAATTGGAGCCAGGGGAGCTTCCAGCAGCTTCTCACAGGAGCCACCCCTGTGCCCTTCCCCCTCCCTCCAAGCTACCAAAACCCACCACACTGACTCAACAAGGTCTTACCTTGAGGAAGGTGGGATAGACTGGGTGATCTTTCAGCCCTTTGTGATTGTGTGCTAAACCTGAATTTGTGGGCATTGGGCTGTAAAGATTTCAAGGCAGGGAACATCGTCTGCTTAGAAAGAATATATGGCTCAAGTATTCCTAGTATATAAAAAGTTAATAATTAACATTGTGCATCAAAATTGTAAATTATTTGACTTTGCTAAGTGCAGCAGCAGCATACAAACTCATCTTTTTTTGTATGGAAAAAGGAACTAAGTGATTACAGGGGCACAAATCTCCCTTGAGATTTTTGCAATTGAGACATCAGACAAAAAACGATCATGTCACCTTTATTGGAAGGAGTTCATGTGCACAAACTGTAGCACATACTGTTCCCGAGTTTTGTTAGACATGAACCACCAGGGTTGTGAAACAAAATTCGGAGCTTCCAAACCCCCT
>NW_009953526.1:0-508 GCF_000747805.2 Chaetura pelagica
ACAGGAACCACCTAAAGTCTCTGATCTTGGGATTGAGAAGAACCTGGAACCCAAACTTGGTCATTGAAACCACCTCAAGTCTCTGATCTAGAACTTGGGGAGACCCTGAACCCCCTGATCTTGGTCTTGGGGTGACCCTGAACCCCCTGATTTTGGGGTTCAGAGGGACCCAGAACCCAAACGTCGTCACAGGAACCACCTAAAGTCTCTGATCTTGGGTTTGAGGATCTTCTGAACTTGGACTTGGTCATAAGAACCACCCTAAGCTCCTCATCTAGAACTTGGGGAGACCCTGAACCCCCTGATCTGAAACTTGGGGAGACCCTGAACCCCCTGATCTGGAACTTGGGGAGACCCTGAACCCCTTAACTTGAGGTTCAGAGGGACCTGGAACCCAAACGTCGTCATAAAAACCACCCAAGGTTCCATTTCTTGGGTTGAGAAGAACCTGGAACCCAAACGTGGCCATTGGAACCACCTGAACCCCCTGATCTAGAACTTGGGGAGA
>NW_009953527.1:0-637 GCF_000747805.2 Chaetura pelagica
TGCCAGGGGACGGCAGCGTGTGCTGGGGGGCTGGTGTGTGCCTGGAATGCCTGGCATATGCCAGGGATCCTGGCATGTGCCTGGGATGCCAGTGTGTGCCAGGGATGCCTGGCTGTGCCGGGTGGGCTCCTGAGTGTTCCCCACAGGAACTGGTGTGCCTACGTGGTGACGCGCAGCGTGAGCTGCGTGGTGGAGGACGGCGTCGAGAGCTTCATCAAGCCGGATTACCAGCCCTGCGCCTGGGGGCAGCTCCAGTGCCCCCGCGTCCTGGCGTGAGTGGGGATGAGGACAGGGCTGGGGGGCTCTTTGGGGGCCTGGTTCAGCTGTGGTTTCACTATTCCCCCCTCACCGCCGCCACCGTGTTTATCCTCCCCGGGTCCGTGTTTACTTTTTCGCAAGAGCCGGCGGCCTCGAGCACTGCAGGGGGTGAACGACATCCCCTGTGCCGGCAGCGCCCAGCAGGATCCTGGCCCACCCTGTGGGACCCCTGCCCACCCCGGGGCCACTCTCCGTGCCAGCAGTTCAGTGTTCGGGTTGGAGGCACAGGGTGATGCGGGCAGTGGGGTGATGGGAGCGGGCATGGGGGCAGCACCCCCCTTGACACCAGCAGTTGAGCAAGCGGGCAGGGGAGGCACGG
>NW_009953527.1:3108-3473 GCF_000747805.2 Chaetura pelagica
GGCATGGGGGGCACGGAGGGACACGGGGCGCTGCGCTGCGGGGGGACCACGGTGTGTGGGGCACAGGGGGACATGGGGAATTGTGCCCCGGGGGAAGTGGGGGAGCAATGGTGTGTGGGGCATGGGAGGACATGGTGACATGGAAACGTGGGGGACGTAGGGACACAGGGTGGGGCTGGGGGCACAGGGCTGTGGGTAAGGTGCTTGGGGACACTGATGAAAGCATGGGGACATGTGGAGACATAGGGATAGAGGTCTTTGAAGCATGGGACGGGGGGCTGGGGGGTGAAGGAAGGGCCGTGGGATAGTTCTGATGCCCCCATCCTCCCTTCCAGGCCCCCCCGGGCCCCCTGGCCCCGCTGCGC
>NW_009953527.1:8699-9938 GCF_000747805.2 Chaetura pelagica
GGTGGTCTCACACCCACCGCAGCAGCGAGATCTCCCCGAAGTGCTCCCCGGCACCCAGGACACGGAGCAGCCGTTCCCTCCCCTCTGCCTGCTGGGTCACCCGCACCTGCTGGGACACAGGGACAAGGACAGGAGGGGCTCAGGGCTCTGTCCCCTCGGGGTTTCCCCGTCCCCCTTGTGCTGCACCCACCTCTCCCTTCAGGATGATGTAGAAGTTTTCCCCCACGTCTCCTTCGTGGATGATGACATGGCCAGGGGGGAAGGTGCACTGTGGGGAGGGGCAGGGGGTGGGGGGGGCAGTGAGTCAGGCAGCTCCTCCTCAGCAGGTCCCAGACCTGACACTCCCCACACCACTAAGAAGTCCCAGCTCCAGCCCCGTGCTGCTCCACCTGACCCCTCCACTCCCAGGCAGTGGCCCCTCGGGGCCGTGTCCAGGGACCCCAGGGCCCCACCTGATGGGTCCCTCCCAGCATCCACCCACCTCCTCCATGGCGTCCAGCAGCTTGGCCAGTTGGGGGGCAGGGAGATCCCGCAGCCAGGGTACCCTGTGGGGGGACGGAAGGGGCTCTGCCTGCACCCCACAGCCCAGCAAAGCTGGGAAGGGGATGAAGGGATGGGAGAGGAGGACATGGATGGGGATGAAAAAGGGACAGGGATGGGAATGATGATGGAGGTGGGCAGGAATGGGATGAGCTGGGAATAGGGATTGGATGGAATGGGATGGGTATGGGATGAGTTGGAAATGGGGTAGGAATGGGATAGGTTTGGGACCGGGGATGGTGATGAGGACAAGGTTGGGGCTAAGAGGGGACACACCAAGTGAGAACTGGCAGGAGGGGTTGGACCTCCTGAAGGGCTCAGGGTGTGCTGGGGCTACAGCAGGGGGGACTGGGGGTGCTGGGGGAAGCAGGGGGGTTGCTAGGGCTGTCCCAGACCCACTCACATCCGCAGGCTCCCCAGGATGTCATCCCGGCGCTGCTGGGCCAGGCAGGTAGCGATGGTTCGGTACTGCTGCTGGCTGATGGCCCAGAGGCGCACGGGGCTCAGCGCTGCAGGGGGGCAGGGGGAGTCAGGGGGAGTCAGGAGGGTGAAGGGGACTAGGGGGGGCTGAGAGGGCTGCCCTTACCCTGCACGGTGGCAGTGCGCCGGCAGTGGTACAGGATGGCCAGTTCCCCAAATACATCCCCTGGGCCCAGTGTGCGGAGCTGCTGGCCCCGCTGGGTGACACTGAACTGCCCC
>NW_009953527.1:10098-11027 GCF_000747805.2 Chaetura pelagica
CCCCCCCAAATAAAGACACGGCACCGGGTTTTGTACCCGCTGGTCCAGCTCCTTCCTGTGCCTGCCACAGCCCCGCGGTTTATTGCCCCGGGTAGGACCCCCCCGGGGGTTGCGGGGAGGGGGTGCAGCTGGTCCAGGGTCCCACTGTGATGCTGGGGTCCTACTGTGTTCTCAGGTGCCCTGACGTGGTCCCAGGTTCCCACCATGTTCCCAGGGGTCCCACAATGATCCCAGAGTCCTATTGTAGTTCTGGAGGTCCCACCATGGTCCTGGGGGTCCTGCCGTGTTCCTGGGGGTTCCACCATGGTCGTAGGAGTCCTGCTGTGACCCTGGGGGATTCCACGGTGGTCCCAAGGGTCCTACCATGAGCCAGGGGTGTCCCACTGTCATCAGAAATCCTCATCCCAGCCTGAGAACTCATCCTCTGCTGGTGTCCAGTCGACTGAGAGACACTTGAAATTGACATAGGGGGGACCCTGGATGGGGGATAGGGTCAGAGCTGGCCCCTCCTCCCCCCCAGCAGCAGCCTCCCAAGCCCCCCAGAGCCCCTCCTCACCTCCTTGATCAGTGACAGGCTTGAGGCCATGGTGGCCGCTGGCTGTGTTCCCCAGGCGCTGTCCTGGCCGGCGCCTGTGAGGGAAGGGTGGTGGGGTACGAGCTGGGAGGACACTCCCTGACCCCCACCCCGTGCTCCTCAACCCCCCAGCACCTGCAGAGCTTGGCGATGAGGGAGCAGGCAGCCTCGCCCAGGAAGGCAGGGAAGGAGAAGATGCCGTCCAGGATGCGGCTGTAGATCTGGCGGGGGTCTGCACTGTGGAAGGGAGGTCTGCAGGAGGGGGCTGGCCCACGTAGGCTCAGCCAGCCCCAGGGGGACCCTGCTCACCTGCCCACCAGCAGCTCGAAGGCCAGAATGGCCAGCATCCCGACGT
>NW_009953527.1:14054-18396 GCF_000747805.2 Chaetura pelagica
CCCGCAGCCAGGGTACCCTGTGGGGGGATGGAAGGGGCTCTGCCTGCACCCCACAGCCCAGCAAAGCTGGGAAGGGGATGAAGGGATGGGAGAGGAGGACATGGATGGGGATGAAAAAGGGACAGGGATGGGAATGATGATGGAGGTGGGCAGGAATGGGATGAGCTGGGAATAGGGATTGGATGGAATGGGATGGGTATGGGATGAGTTGGAAATGGGGTAGGAATGGGATAGGTTTGGGACCGGGGATGGTGATGAGGACAAGGTTGGGGCTAAGAGGGGACACACCAAGTGAGAACTGGCAGGAGGGGTTGGACCTCCTGAAGGGCTCAGGGTGTGCTGGGGCTACAGCAGGGGGGACTGGGGGTGCTGGGGGAAGCCGGGGGGTTGCTAGGGCTGTCCCAGACCCACTCACATCCGCAGGCTCCCCAGGATGTCATCCCGGCGCTGCTGGGCCAGGCAGGTAGCGATGGCTCGGTACTGCTGCTGGCTGATGGCCCAGAGGCGCACGGGGCTCAGCGCTGCAGGGGGGCAGGGGGAGTCAGGGGGAGTCAGGAGGGTGAAGGGGACTAGGGGGGGCTGAGAGGGCTGCCCTTACCCTGCACGGTGGCAGTGCGCCGGCAGTGGTACAGGATGGCCAGTTCCCCAAATACATCCCCTGGGCCCAGTGTGCGGAGCTGCTGGCCCCGCTGGGTGACACTGACCTGCCCCTCTGGGAACACGGACCCACACGTGTGTACAAGCGTGTACATGAACACACGTGGGGCTGTCCCACGGCAGGCAGCCTGTGCACGTGGCACACGTACAGCCTGTGCAGCACACGTGGCACACGTGTGTGCAGCAGTCTGACACGTGGCACATGCACACACAATATGTGTCCCCCCGGTGCACACCACATGTGGGCACAGACACACATGTGCCTGCCCACACATGACCCCACGCATGACCCTGCGTGCTGCCCTCACCTGCCACGATGAACATGGTGTTGCCCTCGTCACCCTCAGCCAGGATGGTGTCCCCAGGGCTGTGCTGGATGAGGGTGACACCGCGGGCCAGCGCCTCAGGGCAGCCCTGGCCCAGGCGCCGAAGGAAGTTGCTGCGTGCCACTGCCTCTGTGATCAGGCCCAGGTCCCTGAGGGGAAACATGGGGACACGGGGACATGGGCAGGGCAGCACTGGCCCCCCTGGCCCAGCCCCCCAGCACCCCCTGGTTACCTGCCGGACAGGAGGCTATCAGGCGCGCCCAGGGTGGCCTCACTGGACAGGGGTTCAGGGATGATGGCAGGGCGCCCCCGACCAGGGGGGAGGTCGGAGAGGGGCTCGGGAGGGTCCCCCTCCTCCCTGCCCTGCAGGAAGCTCTGCTCCTCCCACAGCTGCAGCTCCACCTCCATCCCTGGGGGGCAGACAGGGGGGCACAGGGGTGCATTGCATCACCACAACATGGCACCACCCCAGGGACACTCCTGGGTATGGCGGGAGGACAGGGGGGTGTAGCCCCACATGGCACAGCCGGGACCGGTGCTGCACAGGGGGGCAGAGGGGGAACAGGGCAGAGGGGACACCCAGAACCCTGTGGTCTCCCCATACCCCAACTCTTCATCCCCAACAGCTCTAGGGACGTGCAGGCAGGGCTCTGGTGCAGGCAGAAGGGTCCCGGTGGGTCAGGGGGCTCAGCCCCAGCTGTGCCCTTCAGTGAGGTGGGTGGGGGCTCCCATGAGTACCATGCCAGGGCGCTCCTGGCCTGTGCAAAGGTTCTGCCGTAGCACAAGGGAGCACGGGAGGGGGCTGAGGTACAGCCCACAGCGACAATGCAGAGACCCGACTGCCCCCCTGCGCCCAGCCCCACGGCTGTGTTGGTACCAGGGGCTCACCTCACCTGCTGCGTGTCCCCCATCTGGCCACCCACCTGTGCCACTGCTCCCACACGGTCCTCTGGCACCCACGAGCCACCGTGGTCTGGCCCGGTGACACATTAACCAGCACAGCGGGACCAACGCCCAGCACGTGCCACCACACCCCCAGGTGTGCCAACACCTGCACTCACCCTGCACCTGAGCTGCACCCGCACAATGCTGTGTGTCCCCCATACACACGGGGGGTCCCAGGCGACTGGAGGCTTGCCAGTGTGATGCCCATCTACAGGAAGGGCCTGAAGAAGGATCCTGGGAACTACAGACCTGTCAGCCCGACCTCAGTACCAGGGAAAATCATGGAGAGATTCCTCTTGAGCAAGGTCACGTGACATGTGCAGGATAGCCATGGGATCAGGCCCAGCCAGGAAGAGTTCAGGAAGGGCAGGTCCTGCCTGACCAACCTAATCTCCTTCTATGACCAGGTGACCTTCCTGGTGGATAAGGGAAGACCTGTGACGTTGCCTACTTAGACTTCAGGTAAAACCTTTGACACCGTCTCCCACAGCATTTTCCTGGAGAAGCTGGTGGCACATGTCATGGGCAGGTGCATTCTGCAATGGGCAAAAAGCTGGCTGGATGGCTGACCCCAGAGAGTTGCAGTGGATGGGGTTAGATCCAGTTGGCAGCCAGTCACCAGTCGTGTCCCCCAGGGCTGTTTTGGGACCAGTCTTGTTCAACATTTGTATCAGTGATCTGGATGAGGGGATTGAGTGCACCCTCAGCAAATGCACAGATGACACCAAGTTGGGTGGGAGTGTTGCTCTGCTTCAGGGTAGGAAGGCTCTGCAGAGGGACCTGGACAGGCTGGATTGATGGGCCAAGGCAAATTGTATGAGGTTCAACAAGGCCAAGGGCCGGGTCCTGCATTTCAGTCACAACAACCCCAGGCAGCTCTGCAGGCTTGGGGAGGAGTGGCTGGAGGGCTGCCCGGTGGAAAAGGACCTGTGCTGGTTGGCAGCCTGATGAACACGAGCTGGCAGCGTGCCCAGGTGGCCAAGAAGACCAACAGCATCCGGGCTTGTGTCAGGAATAGTGCAGCCAGCAGGAGTAGGGAAGTGATCGTGCCCCTGTACTTGGCACTGGCAGGTTCTGGGCCCCTCACTGTAAGAAGGACACTGAGGCACTGGAGCGTGTCCCGAGGTGCAACCGAGCTGGGGAAGGGTCTGCAGAACAAGCCCTGTGAGGAGAGGCTGAGGGAACTGGGGCTGTTTGGAGGAGGCTGAGGGGAGACACCTCACTGCAGTCTGCAGCCACCTGACAGGAGGCTGTAGGGAGGTGGGCGATGGCCTCTTCTCCCAGGTGGATAAACAACAGGACCAGAGGAAACGGTCTGAGCTTGGGCCCGGGCAGGTTTAGACTGGATATTGGGAATAATTTCTGTACTGGAAGAGTGGTCAGTTGCTGGAATGAGCAGCCCAGGGAGGTGGTGGAGTCACCATCCCTGCAGGTATTTAAGAACTAGATGAGGCCCTTCAGTTCATGCTTTAGTGGCCTTTTTTCTTTTTCTTCTTCTTCTTTTTTTTTTTGGGGGGGGAACAGTTAACAGTTGGACATGGTGATTCAAGAGGTCTTTTCCAACCTTGAAAATTCTGGGATTCTGTGATCTTTAAGGTCCCTTTCTACCCAATCCAGCCTGGGATTCATTCTGTGATTCATACCCCACATCTTTCCCCCTGGAAACCTGACATTTGCATCCATATGTCCAAACAAGAAGGACTGGAGCAGGGACAATGGGGAGCCCAGAGAACCAGGGGCAGATGGTCTCCATTATGTGAGGGGAGATGATATCTCAGCCCAGCTGCAAAGAATCAGGTCCTTGTTTTCTCGGCCACCGGGAGTTATTTCTCCTCCTTAGCTTTTCCTTTCTCATTTGGCTGGTTGAGGGAGCTGGGCAGGGGGGCAGGTCGAGGGGTTTGGAAGGAATTTGTACAGCCAAAACAAATGCACACGCACAGGATGAGAAATAAATGCTTTGGCTGTTTATGTGGTACGTTGGAGAGGGAAAGGGCTGGAGAGCTGCTCTGAGATGGACAGGGCCAGGCCACTGCACAGACAGAGAAAATGGCTGGGATGCTCCTGTGTTGCTTTGGAGCTGGAGCCTGGGGAGGACCTGATCCTGGACAAACTTCTCTTTAATATCGTTAGCAGTGATCTGGACAAGGGGATTGAGAACACCCTCAGCCAGCTTGCATATGGCACCAAGATGGGTGGGAGGGATCCAGAGGGATGTGGACAGGCTGGATCAATGAGTTGAGGTTCTGCAGAGGGACCTGGACAGGTTGGATCCATGGGTTGAGCCTCTGGAGAGAGACAAGGCCAGTTGTACAAGGTTCAACAAGACCAAGTGCTGGGTCCTGCACTTGTGTCACACCAACCCCAGGCAAAGCTCCAGGCCTGGGGAAGAGCAGCTGGAAAGTGCCTGGTGGAAA
>NW_009953527.1:18799-19823 GCF_000747805.2 Chaetura pelagica
TGGCCATGGCCGAGGACAGGCCCCAGGGCTGCTCCTGCACCCCAGGGCTTGCGGTGCTGCGGTTGCGCCGGTGCCGGCCCAGCGCTGCCAACCGGGGGGCCCCGCACGAGACACTGGTGATTCCCTTAATTCTGCACACACAATCACTGCCAATGGTCCCTGCAGCCCCTGTCACCCCCCATGCCACTGCCGTGATTGGCAGCGGCGTCCCTGCGTGGCCATACGCCGTGGTGTGTGGGACAGCTGGGGACACCCACGGTGCCTGGGAGGTTGTTCCCTCGGCTGTGCCGATGCCAGTGAGCAGCTGTGGCCCTCACCACAGCAGCCACGGTTAATGGTGGAAGGGGCACTTGGGCCTCACCCCCACAGCTCTGGCAGCTCCAGCCTAGTAGTGCTGTGCTGCCCTTTGAGTCCAGCTCAGGGTCCGGCTGTGCCATCATTAATGATTGACCCAGGCAGTGCCAACCCTGCGAGGCCCTCTGCCCTCTGCCCCAGGCGTGCCTGGCCCCCCTCAGACCCTACCACTGCCCTTTGCCTGGGGACAGGGGTCACCCAGGGCCACCCCATGCTGTGGCTGGGGGGTCTCCCTGCCCTGCCTGATCCCAACCCTACAGGAACCTGCCCGATGTGACAGCCCATGATTTTGAGAAGGTCGACCTCTCCCAGTACAAGTGGATCCACTGGGAGGTGAGGCTGGGGCCTGGGGGGACCCCTGGGCAGAGTGGTGACCCTGGGATGGGCAAGGGGACCCTGCAGCTGAGGGGGACACCTGGAGCTGAGGGGGACCCCGGGCTGGATGGGGCAACCCCTGGGCCAGGGGTGACACTGGTGCCCCCCGGGCTAGGGGAGACCTGGGGCAGGCAGAAGGGCCTGGTGGCCGGTACCGGTACCAGGCCGTGCACCCGCCCCCCCGTAGGCCCGGAACGCGGCAGAGCAGGTGGAAATGATGCGGCGGGTGGAGCGGCACAACCGGTCCCGAGAGGCGGGAGAGCGGGTCCGCACCTCGGTGGAGGTGGAGAAGCCG
>NW_009953527.1:21887-24056 GCF_000747805.2 Chaetura pelagica
CGGCCCCCGAGGCTCTGCGGGGGCTGCGCAGCCGCGTGCGGCCGGGGTACGGAGTGTGGGGGGGATTGATTGGTGGGGGGTGGGGCATGACTGCACCCTGTGCCCAACACAACCACCCCCTTAGAGCCACGCTGATCTGCGCCTGGGCTGAGGAGGGGGCCGATGCCGTGGGGCCCAACGGGGAGCTGCTGCACTCGGATGCCTTCCCCCCAGAGACCCTTGTGGACACACTGGGGGCTGGGGACACCTTCAACGCTGCAGTCATCTTCGCGCTCTCAGAAGGTGGGGACAGACACAGCCTGGCACCGCTCAGCCTGGCACAGCCACGGCGTGGTTATGGCACAGCACGGCATGGCCAGGCTCAGCTCAGCCTGTCTCAGCCCCTTGGGGCTGATGCAGTGCTGCTTTCCCAGGGAAGAGCCTGCAGGATGCCCTGACCTTCGGCTGCCAGATTGCAGGCAGAAAATGCGGGATCCAGGGCTTCGATGGCATCGTCTGAGCTGGGCATCTGGTGCCAGGAGACTCCCACAGCCCGGGACACCTTGCCCCCCACTGCACCCCACACCCCCCACACTGTTGTTGCAAATAAACCCCCCCACATACACTGCCCCACCACTGCTCCTGCCCTCACTCCAGCCGAGGGCCACTGACAACAGGCCAGGCCAGCACAGGCACCAGCTCCTCTATTTCTCCATCTTGCCATGTTACAGAGGTGACTGCCTGGCCCCAGCACCCCCAACCCCCTGCAGGATGAGGCGTGCAGGAACCCTTCACACACCATATGCTCTGAGTGTGGCAGAGAGCGGTGGGGGCATTGCACCCCACAGTTCCCATCCTCTACCCCTCCCCAGGGTCCTCCCAGACTTGGGTTGCCTCCTCCTGGGGGATTCCAGCCTCAGGGGCTCCATCACTGGGGGCTTCAGTCTCAGGGGCTCCAGCCTCAAGGGCTTCCTCTGCCTCAACAGTCTCAGCACTTGGGGCTTTTGCTTCAGGGGCTTCTTCCAGCTCCACAGCTTCACCCTGGGGGGCTTCAGCCTGGGGGGCTTCAGCCTGGGGGGCTGCCTGCCCCTCCACTGGGCCATCCCCAGGACCTCTCACCTCCTGGTCCTCCCCGGGTCCCTCTGCGTCCCTCCTAGGCACAGCCCCAGCCCGGGGCTGCCCAGGGGGCTGGAACAGTGGCTGCCCAGGAAGTTCCTGGCCCCGGCCAGATACCAGGAGCAGCTCGGAGGGGTCAAGCAGCCCGTCTCTGCTCAAGTCCTGCCTCTCCAGGACTCGGTCCACCCGCTCAGCTACCTGTGGAGGCAGGAGTGGGGACAGGGTGAGAACCTGGCCCGGGGGTCCTGGGGGTGCCAGGGGGCCATCCTCCTCATGGGACCCACCTCCTCGGGGCCTGGCTGTGTCCCGTCCCGCTGTGCCAGCAGCGTCCCCAGCAGCTGCAGCAGCTCCAGCCCGTCCAGGCGCCCGCTCCGGTCATGGTCGTGCAGCACAAAGAGGTAGAGCAGAGCTGTGGGACATGGGGTGTCGTGGCGCTGGGGCCGCATCCCTGACCCCCCTGGACCCTAGCCCCCCATGGCCTTACCCTGCTCCCGTGTCATGGCCTCTGTATCCCGGTCTGGTGGCCCCAGGCTCTGCACCACGCTCCGGAGCAGCCTGAAGGCAGCAGGGCTGGAGGTGGGTGTGCACCACCACCCTGCCCCACAGCGTGCCCCATGGCTGCTCTACCATATGTCTGATCCCGATACCACCCTGCCCCACGACCAGCTGGACACTGCCTGTGACCCCCATCCCATGGCACAGCCCCCGGGGCGCAGGGCCCAGTGCCATGGGACTCCCCGCAGGGCTACCCATGGGGCCAGGACTCACGGCAGCGTCAGCAGCTCCGGGCTCAGCGGGTCAGGATCAGGATCAGGGTCTGGCATCGTGGACAGGGGGGTCTCAGGCCTGGCCAGGAGAGGAGGGGTGGGGGTTACCTGTGCATCTGGGAAGGGGCAGCTGGTGGGGCTGCCTGACCAGATGTCCCTACGTGCCATGCACAGCATGTGTGTGTCCCCATTGCCCCCCAGCTCAGGGTGCACCCCTGTGCCTGGTCCTTCGCCATGCACCGCCCGGGCCTCCACCTGCACCCATACCACACCTGTTCCACCCCATACCCGTGCACTGCCGTACCTG
>NW_009953527.1:24859-25344 GCF_000747805.2 Chaetura pelagica
CCGGGGCAATGTGCTGGGGGAGGGGGTGAGGCATGAGGGGGCCAGCCAGGCGGGGGGAATGTCCTGGTGCCAGGGAAAAGTCTGTCCTGGCGTGGGGAGCCCCGTCCTGGTGCTGGGGGTCCTGGCCAGGCACTGGGGAATCCAGTCCTTGTTTGGGTGGGGTCCCATCTCAGCACAGAGGAGTCTGTCCTTGATAGAGAGGGATCCTGTCCCAGGGCAGGGGGTCCATCCAGATGCAGGGGGCTGTCCTGGTGTGGAGGGACCTGAGGGGCTACAGGAAGCCTGGAAAAGCGAGCTGCAGCAGCAGGATGGTGACCACAATGAGCCCGGCACAGAGCAGCAACAGCAGCCAGACAGGGAGAGAGCCTGTGGGGAGAAGGGGGTGGGTAAGGGGGCTGTGAGCCTCTCCTCTCCTGGGGGACAGGACAGGGATCCCCCCCAGCACCTACGGCGGCGGGGGAGGGCGGGGGGCGTTCCGCGGGCCG
>NW_009953527.1:26256-26635 GCF_000747805.2 Chaetura pelagica
AGGGATGCCAGGCAGGTTCTCATTCCAGCTCAACCCCATCACCAGCTGGTCCCGCTGCCACACGCAGCACTGGAAGTCCCGTCCTGCCGTCACCACCTGGGCAGAGACCACGGAGGTCTGGGAACAGCTCTGTGAGGGGGGAAGAGGTAGGGTGCCTAATCCTGTCTCCCCCCATACCTTGTTATCGGGCCCTAGCGCAATGTCCTCGATCTCCCCGTCGTGGGCTTTGAACTCCAGTGTCTTCTTCATGCTGGGGAACTGCAAGGGCAGAGCAGATGTCAGAGCTGCGTCCCACAGCAAGACCCCCGTAGCAGCCCCACGTCCAGGGCCCACAGCAGCCCCTCCAGACACAGCAACAACGGATGCAGAAACCCCGGAC
>NW_009953527.1:26690-26956 GCF_000747805.2 Chaetura pelagica
GAAGCCCACGGCATTCTGCAGGGCGTCGGGGCTGAAGTCTGTGCGCACGCTGTGCAGGCTCTCCACCGTCCCCTCGCTCGTCTGGCTCTGCGTGTCACCCTGCGCCGCCGGGCTGGGGCCCTTCCGCTTCCGAGGCCCCTTCTCCCCACTGCCTGCGGGGGGGAAACAGCACTGAACCCTGAGGCAGCTTCCCCACACCGGACAGGCTGGGCCCGGCGATGTGGGAAGGACCGGGGCTCCAGGACAGGCAGGGAGGGTGGGGGACG
>NW_009953527.1:28204-28900 GCF_000747805.2 Chaetura pelagica
CCAACCCCTGCCCCCCCCCCCCCGCCCCTGCGGGAAAGGGTCCAAGGGCCAAGGCTTCTGCCATAAATCTCCCTTGCTGGCCAGCCTCCCGCTCCTGGAGAGCAGCAGGGCCCCCCTGCTCTGCAAGATGAAGGTCCCATGTCCCCCCTGGCAGATGACAAGGAGGTGGGGGGGGCTCCTCCAACACTCGCGCTCCAGTACAGTTTATTGGAGAGGGGGACAACAAACACAGAGGGGTGATGGGGGGGCTGGGGACCCAGGCAGCCCCCAGCCCAGGAGCGGTGCAGTAAGGCACATGACCAGACCAGGGGCACCAAGCAGAGTCCTGGCCTGGAGGGAGGGGGGCACCACTCCCACACCCCCACAGCCATGGTCCCAGAGCCACCCTGGGCGGGGGGCAGCATCCAGCAGTGTCCCCAGCCCTGCCAGATCCCCCTGGAAGGGACCCAGCCCTCCCCAGTTTTTGGTTCAGGCACCCCACAGGGTCTGTGTACCATGGTCCAGGGGGGTCCGTGCCCCCTGGTCTGGCATGGTCCACATCTCCTGTCCCAGGGTGTTCGTGACCCCTGTTCCACGGGGTCTGTGTCCCCCAGGCAGGGGTGCCAAGACCCCCAGGAGGGGGGCTCAGAAAGAGGTTTCCTGCAGGGTGTAGGAGGGGGCCGCAGCCCTGCGGATGTAGCCTTGTTCCTCCTCCGG
>NW_009953527.1:29942-31218 GCF_000747805.2 Chaetura pelagica
TGCGTGCGAGCAACCCCCCCCTCCCCCCCCCACTCACCGGTAAGGAAGCTGACCAAGAGCCCCACCAGGATGACGGTGGTGGAGTTGTGGGCACTGTACCACATGTAGGACAAGTTGTAGAACTTGCGCAGCCCTCTGGGGCAGGTGGAGGGGTGAGAGTCAGGGCTGGGAGGCACAGAGCAGCAACCCCTGCCCCACAGCACCCTGGTGCTGAGCTGCTCCCCACACCCCGTCCCGCTCACCTGTAGGGGGCTGGCGTGGGGGGCAGAAGTGTGGTGGCAAGGAGGGTGGTGAGGTTGCTATCGGGGGGCAGCATGGTGCTGTTGGGTGGAGGGGCCCCCCCAGCACCCCCCCCACTGTGCAGCAGGCTGCCAATGCCCACCCAGAAGGCCATGGCCAGGCCAGCCAGCAGCCCCACAACAGCACCCTGTACAGAGGGAGGAAGATGGAGGGTGCTGAGCCCTGGGTGGATTTGAGGAACCCCAGCCCCCCATCACTGCCCCCCCAGGGGGGTCTGTGCCTCCAGCCAGATGGGGCAACACTCACCGTGGGGTTGGCACAGGGGAAGAACATGCCCAGGCAGAAGAGACCCAGGAGTGGCCCCCCCACCATGCCGAAGATGCTGATGGCTGCCTGTGGGGACATGGCCCTCAGTGCTGGCCCCTTGCTTGCTGGGTGCCAGATCTGGGGGTCCCACACCCCGCCCCTACCTGCAGCACGGGACCCAGCATGGAGGAGACATAAGCCATGCCCAGGCACAGCAACCCATAACCGAAAGCTGGGGAGAGGAGTGGGGGGGTCACAGTGGTGCTGGGGAACCCCTGGTGCTGGGGAACCCCTGTGCTGGGGAACCCCAGGTCCTGGGGACCCCCACTTATGCTGAGGATCCCTGGGCTGCCTGCAGATCCCTCTAGTACTGGGGACCCGTTGCCGGGGGCTCCCCATGCCGCCTCCCTCACCCAGCAGCTTGGAAAGCAGCGTGGCCCGTGACTCCGACAGCCCAGGGCAGTGGGGCCGCACCAGGTCCTCCATGGTCACCGTGGCCAGCGAGTTGAAAGCAGAGGAGATGGTGCTGGGGGGGGAAAGTAAGGGGGCGGGGGCTCAGCTGGGCTCCTCCAGCCCTACCAGTTCCCCTCCAGCTTCCCACCCACCTGAGGGACCCGCTGAAGAGGCAGGCGACGAAGAGTCCAGGCAGCCCAGGCAGGTCCTGCAGCACGTCCATCACGAAGTACAGCACCAGCTGGGGCAGGGGGTCAGTGCCAGGGAGGGGGGGAGG
>NW_009953527.1:31280-33153 GCF_000747805.2 Chaetura pelagica
GGCGGGGGAGGCAGCTGAGGCAGAGCACAAGCTGCTGGCAGGGGAACACAGCATAGCAGGAGCTGCGGGGCAGAGGCGAGGGTGGGTGTGGGGGATCTGATCTCCAGCCCTGAGCTCCGCCCCCCAGCCCCCGCCCCACTCACAGCTTGGCCTCCCATTCGCTGCGGGCGCTCAGGTACCGCTGGACCTGCGCCTGGTTCACCCCGTACAGCGACAGCATCATGAAGACCCCCCCCACTGCCAGTGTCCAGAAGGTGTGCCGTTCAAAGGGGTCAGGGTCCAGGCTGGGGACACGGGGAACAGAGCATGGGTCATCCCTGGCATGCCAGGGGGTAGCAGGAACAGCCCCCACCCCTGCTGGTGTCCCTATCCCCACCCTAGCCCCACGTGTCCCCATGCCATGCCAGGGTCTCTGTCACCACCACAGCCCCTCCACATGTTCCCATGCCATTCTGGGGTCCCTGTCCCCACATGTTCCCATGCTGTGCTAGGGTCCCTGTCCCCACCACAGCCACTCTGCATGTTCCCAGCTGTGCTGGGGCCTCTGTCCCCACCACACCCCACATGTCCTCATGCCATTCTGGGCTTCCTCGTGCTGTGGGGCAGGAAAAGGCAGCGGGAGGCAGGGTGTGGGAGGAGACTCACTTGATGCCAGAGACCCGGCCCTCCAGATGGGCCAGGTGCCAGACATGGGCCATGCCGCCCACACGCCGGGCACCCACCACGATGACAGCCAGCTGCCCCGCCAGCATCACCAGTGTCTGGAACACGTCAGTCCAGATGACAGCCTTCAGCCCACCCTGTGGAAACACCAGGACGTCACCAGAACTCGGTGGGGCATGGGCCCATCACCACAGCCCGGGAGGGGCACAGGGACCATCAGTATAATGGGGGGGAGGGGGATATGGGGACCATCACCATAACCTAAGGTGGGGCTCAGGGACCATGATTGCAGGGATGTCACTGCAGCCTGTGGGGGGCATGCAGATCATCACCACAGCCTGGGGTGCCGTGGGGTTCTCACCACCACCTGGGAGGGGTGGCACAGGACTCTCCCTGGCCCCATGAGGTGCAGAGACTCACCACCGTGGTGTAGAGTGTGCAGACCAGTCCCATAGTGAGCACTGCACTCCAGAGGTCAAAGCCTGTCACTGCAAGGAAGAGAGACTGTTAAGGAGCGGATGGGTCACTGCCCCCATGCAGAATAGGGATCCCAGCACAGCACCCCCCCTCCCAACCCTTCTCACCTGCATTGAGAGCCAGGGCGGGCGCGTAGAGGACCACTCCCATGTAGATGACCTGGGGGGAGAGCAGCACTGCAGCCGGCCCTGCCCTCCCCCCTGCCACCTCCCACCCAAACCCCCCCACCCCACTCAGCATCTGCAAGATGAAGGTGACAGTCCCCAGCAACCTCACAGTCTTGTTGAAGCGCAGCTCCAAGTACTGTGAGGATACACGGGTCAGGGCACCCGCCCCGCGGGGTGCAGAGCTGGGGGAACGCCCCCCACGCTGTCCGTGCGTGTCCCCTCCCCTGCTCACCTCATAGGTGCTGGTGATGCGCAGGCGGTAGCAGATGGGGATGAAGATGTGGGCCGGGATGAGCAACCCCAGCAGGTAGGAGCAGCCCAGGAACCAGTACTGGGTTCCATAGCGATAGATCTCTCCTGGTACACCCAGGATAGCCACGGCCGACTGGAAGGTGGCCAGTAAGGAGAGGGGGCCAGGAGGATGCCCTGCACCGTGCCCTGCCGGTCCCCGCTCAGGGCATAGAACAGCCCGATGGCCGAGGAGAACACCAGCAGCAGGGCGAAGATGCTGTAGTCGATCACTGTGAACTCCATGGCCGGGCTCTCCCCTCGCTGCCGCTTCGCTG
>NW_009953527.1:34266-34641 GCF_000747805.2 Chaetura pelagica
CACAGCAGTCCAAGGCCCAGCAACCCGGGAGGGCCAGCCCAAGGACCCCTCACCGCAGGGGTGTCCCTGAGGTGCCACAGTGTCCCTGAGGCCTCCACCCGGGAGGGCCAGCCCAAGGCCCCCTCACCGCAGGGGTGTCCCTGAGGTCCCACGGTGTCCCTGAGGCCTCCAGCTTTGGCATCCCCTGGTGTCACTGACCCAAGGCCCCAGTCTCTGCCCCCCACCTGAGGCCTTGCTGTCCCCTCCCTGGAGGTGCCCAGGTCTCCCAGCCCCGGGGTGCCCAGTGCCCCAGCCCCCTCCCCCATCTCTCACCGTACGTCCCCGGTGTCCCACCTGAGGATCCCGCTGAGCCCTCCCTGGACGTCCCCACGTCCC
>NW_009953528.1:0-9196 GCF_000747805.2 Chaetura pelagica
AACATTATCTGGAGAAGAATAATTTGAGTTATTTAAACACTAACCAGGATAAACACACAGCCAAGGCAAACTATGGGAAGAGCTGGATGTTCCCATCTCTTGGCTATCCTGGAATACTGTTGCTTTCCTTACTGTGCTATAATTAATAACTACCATGACATCCTGCTGGGTGAAGACTTCCAGAGTACTCAAGCATTATGGCTGGAAAGACACTGTGTAAAAACAGTTGAGAAATAAATGCCTTACAAAATATTAGAGAAGTCAAGCAGCCTGAAGACCAAACCCTGGGCATGTGCTCTTAGTTTGGTTCCTTAAAGAGGTATTTACTGAATCACTGTCAGTGGAGGGTGCAAGATCTCAATGTTACCCAAAATCTGCTTCATTTATGATGCCCATCCTCTGTTTTGTCACTGGAACATTTGGAGGACTCATCGATTTAACTGGACATGAAATTAATGTTAAATTTTATAATAATAAAGAAGGGGTTAAGTGAATTCTATTATGAAAGAAAACAGATCTCCAGCCTCTAATTCTTAGGAGAAAAAGGGAGGCATCTCCATTTGTCCTTCAGGTTAACTCGGACTGACCAGTCTTCAGGGCTTGTACTGTCTAATAAAAACTATTCTGTCCAGTGTCTCACCACTCTGACAGCAAAAATTTCCTCCTAATACCCAATTTAAATCTCCACTCTTCAATACAACTTAAAAAAAAATATTTTCATAGAATCACAGAATCCTTTTAGTTGGAAAAGGCCTTTCAGATCATCCAGTCCAACCATTCCCCCAGCCCTGCCAAGGCCACCACTGACCCATGGCCCTCAGCACCACATCTACACGGCTTGGAAACCCCTCCAGGGATGGGGACTCCAGCCCTGCCCTGGGGATCTCCCACTGTCCAAGGACAGGTTTCAGAAAAAACCTTTGCTGATGGAGGCAGTTTAGGTGACCCCAGAGCTCAAGCAGACATCAGCTCTACCTGCCCATGTTCTTCACCAACAGAGGGGTTGGTCTCCCAAGGAAAAAGTGATGGGACAAGAGGAAATGGGCTCAAGTTGTGCCAGGGGAGGTTGCTCCCCTCAGCCTCCTTTGCTCCAGGCTGGACACCCCCAGCTCCCTCAGCTGCTCCTCCTCACATTTGTGCTCCAGCCCCTTCCCCAGCTCCCTTGCCCTTCTCTGGACACGCTCCAGCCCCTCCATGTCCTTCTTGTCCTCAGGGGCCCAGAACTGCACCTCAATTTAGAGTCATTCACAGTCTAAAGCAACAAATATCTGTAAGTCTAACTATGTTTACATTGCAGCTCATTTAAAAGTCAGATATCTAACAGTGCACATTTTCCTTCATGGTGGGTCCCATAGGAATGATACTATGCAGTATTATGACAATCAATCCCTCCAAGCTGATACCTTCAAGCTCCCCCATGAAGCTTTGGGCTTGAAGGTGACACGAGTTGGGGCTGGGAAGCTTCAAAGACCCATGGACGGATGCAAGGTGCTGCTCTCAGAAACACCCTTGCTCCACAGAACTGTACAGAGCTGTTTTTTCTTCCCTCCATTTCTTTTTTGGAGAAAAACCAGAATTCCCAGTTCCTTAACAAACCCTGATGGTCCACATGCAGATCCCACCTTCCCTCTTCACTCCCTGCAGCCATGTGGCTGTTGCACTGCTCCTGATAATGGCAACATCTCACTTCAGGCAGGTCCCTGATGGCAAAAATATCATTTTAATCCAAGTAGCTGAGACAGAATCTCCCTCCTCAGATGCTGGTTTCACAAAGGACATGTGTTTAGAATACCCAGCTGGATTTTTCTTCAGAAGTTCCCTAAGTTGCCATCTGTGCACCTTTGCTGCTTGAGTCAATCAGCAAAATGTCCCCAGTTCAATCTAAATTGAGAACTTTATCCAGTCTCCACTTAATAGCAGCTGCTTGTGGAGTTGTTTAATCTCCAGTAGAGCTCTTTGGTTCCAATCCAAGCTTGTATCCATATGGAAGCACGACAGAAGCAAGATGCTCTGCCTCAGCAGGGCTTTGCAGGCCAAGGGTGTCCAAGGCCAAGCAGAGTTGGATATTCAATAACCCGTGGAGACCTCACGTTGCCTAAGGAGAAGATCCTCATTCTTGGTGCTTTTTATTGGTGTTTTTTATCTTATTTGCAGCCCCTGTTTCTTTTTGTCCACCTGAAATTCATGTCCTGAGATGTGGAGCTCACCATGGTGGTGCTGAAGTTTGTGTTTATTCCAGGAAACAGGCTCTACAAAAAGCCTTTCTCTTAATCATCTCAAGTGCTTCTGAAGGGATAGAGGTTACACCTTGTTCTGTCTGCAGGCAATGAAACGTGGCTGGGTTGGCTCACTTGAAATTCTGCCTGATAGTGAAATGGAATCTAGATTGTTTTTTTTTAAAGCTCCTTATTTTGTTTCCACATCTTTCCCAACCATCTGTCTCAGCTGACAGCTGGGTTGAAACGCCTGTCAGAGAAGTTCCTCCCTGAGATTTATTACAGGGAAGAGAAATAATTTTCTGGGATAGAACATTTACTGGGAGAAGAAAGAACTGCTTTCCCCTTTGGTTCCTTGAAAATTTGTCATCAAACACATAAACCAGACATGAAGCATCAAGGTTCCTCATTATTTCTCTCCAGGTCCCCTCTCTGGGTATGACACTGTTGGGATCACAGCCAGGAATCACTCCTTTGAGTGACCTTCAGGAGAACACTTACTCCACACAGCTGGCTTGTTCTTTCTGCTCTGGCCCTACCAAGGACAACTGCAGTTTTATCATAGATCTTGAAGGATTCAAGCTTCCAGCTCCTGGATTTCCATCTACCTCCAGGTTTGGCTGAGCTGGTCCAAATAGAGCTTGATTTAAAGGAACTAACTTGATTTTGGCTGCCAACTACTTCTGTCCCACCTTTAGAAGGTCTGTCCTCACTGAGCCACGTGTCCCACCAGGAAAGGGCAAGAAAGGAGCTCATGGCTGCAGGATGCTGTCATCCAGCCAAAGCAAGGAGTATTCCCTGAATTTCCCATGTCCATGTCCCCTGTGACCACCAGGAGTGATGAAGGCAAAGCCACCATCATAGACCACCAGGACAACATGGTGGGATGCAATATCATATAATCCCATAGGGAGAAAAAATGGCACCTTTTGCCTGGGATTCATCTCTCCTAATTTTAACTGTCTAAAAATGAAACCCTCAGACTCAAGTGACTGCCCTCACCTTAATTAAGAGAGGAGAAGAGGCCCCCACGTGACAGTCATGTTCCCCTACTTTCCTGCCTCCAAGTGATTCAGAAACTCAGTCAAAATAAGCTGTGGGTTACCATCATGTTTTCAGGCTCCTCCATCTCTGTTGGAGGTGGTGGTCCTGGAGCCAGGTGCCTTCTCCAGATGTTCATCACAGACTGGTTTAGGTGGGAAGGGACCTTTCAAGGCCATCCAGTCCAACCCCCCCTGCAGTGAGCAGGGACATCTGTAACTAGATCAGGTTGCTCAGAGCCCTGACCAGCCTGAACTGGGATGTTTCCAGGGATGGGGCATCTCCCACCTCTCTGGGCAACCTGAGCCAGGGTCTCACCACCCTCAGTGTAAAACATCTCCCCTCTTCCAGTTTAAACCCATCACCCCTGGTCCTACTGCCTCCAGGCCCTGCTTCCATGAAGCCCAGTATTATCCCCATGATGCCTCCAGAGCACTTCTCCTGGATCTGAACATCATGAATGAGCTGTGCAAAGGCACCATGAACCAGTCATTCCTAGAGTTACAAGCCAGCCAAGCCCAAAATAATTGCCCACCCAAACCAAAACAACCCAGACAACCAACCCTGTGACATCTGGGACATCCTTCCCCACAGAATTCAGTCTCAAGGGACATCTGCACCATTCCAAGAGCTCCTGGCCCACCATGGCTTCTGCTAAAAGATGTTCAGGAGCTGATCCTTCATTGTTCAGATGCTCCATTTCCTCTTTGGCAGGAAACCCAACTGGCTGCCCCCCAGCCAGGTCCTAAGAGTCAAGATGGAGCAGTCTGGACGAATCCAGCAGATGGATCTGCTGGCCATCTCAGGTGGAGCTGAGAACTTTGCTCCTGTCTAACTTGCCAAGGGAGCAGATAGGTATTTTCCTCACAAGTTTATGGATGACCTTGTGTAATTAAAGAGAAAAAAGCCCTCTAGGACCTTTTGGATGTGGGCACCTGCTCGATAAAGAATTGAACCCAACAACGTGGGCTGGAGAAACCTCAAAGATACAAACCTTCCTGCAACTGTACGAGCCAAGAGCTGCCCCGACAGTTGTAGCAGGATTAGTGCCCTGATCTGGACCTTTGCAACCTCCATCTGGGCTTGGGGAGGAGACCACAATGATGAAGAGGAATGTGATGAGTAAACATTTCCTTCCTCTCAGCCTGATAACTCCATGGGGGCTGTTACCTTAACCACAGCGAGGTGTGAGTTGGGAGAGTCTGTTATAATAACACATCATTATTATAATACTCAGAATCACCAAGGCTGGAAAAGACCTCTGAGATCATCAAGTCCAGCCTATGGCCAACACCACCACAGCAGCCAGACCATGGCACTAAGTGCCACATCCAGCCTTTCCTTGAACACCTCCAGGGATGGTGCCTCCACCACTTCCCTGGGCAGTCCATCCCAATGTCTGATCACCCTTTCCATGAGGAAGTACTTCCTGATATCCAATCTGACCCCCTCCCTCCTGGTGTAGCTTCAGGCCATGAATACTGTACAAATTCTTTCACGGGGTTAAATATTTTGAAAATTAAAGGGGACAGAGAAACAAAGATGTGAGAGAGGCATCACACTAAAAGGAAAAACTGCAGTCTTGATCTTCAAAGTGGTTTGCAGTCTAAAGGATCAATCACAGAATCATCAGATGGTCTGGGTGTGAGGGAACCTTTCAAGGCCACCCAGCCCAACCCCCTGCAGTGAGCAGGGACATTGCAACTAGATCAGGTTGCTCAGAGCCCCGTCCAACCTGAGCTGGAATGTTTCCAGGGATGGGGCTTCTCCCACCTCTCTGGGCAACCTGGGCCAGGGTCTCACCACCCTCAGCATAAAACATTTCTTCCTTCTGTCTAGTCTGAATCTCCCCTCTTTTAACTTAAACCCATCAACCTTGTCCTGTTGCTACAGGCCCTGCTAAAAAGCTTTTTCCTAGAATAGATAATGCCTTTTAAAATATAATAAAGTACAAGACAGTGTTTTTATTGTTTTGCTCTTACCTTATCACCTCTTCAAAACTAGTCACTGCTGGTAGTAGCATCATTTATTTGGCTTAGATGGACCTGAAAAATCTCCCTAACCAAATTTCCAGACCTCTCTGGTTGAATAAAATGCAAAGAGGAAGGAGATGAGAACCAGCCTTTAGAGAGCTGAGAGCAGGCAACCCAAATAAATGGAGTCACTTTTAGATTAAATGTTGTTTTTAACTACATTCCATCTTATTTTTTCAAGTGCATTCCCCTGGACACTGCAGCAATTCTGCTAAAGACAGAAGCTGATGACCAGTGCTCTGCTTCCTGCCAAATGGTCTAGAAGCACAGAGAAGCCACAGCCTGCAAGTCAAAAAACGGAACCTTTAATTCAGATTTGGAAACCCCAAAACTCACAGAAAATAATTCTAGAGGGCTGTGTACACAAGTACCAGTTCCAAAGCTCTGAAGAACCTACTTGTGTGAAGGAGGCAGCAGGAAAAGCATTTCAAGACCAAATCAGCAGAGCAAGAGGCTTCAGAAAATCAGCACTTGATAGTTTTGCATCCAAGCACCTCAAAATTTGTCTTGGTTTTCAAGAGAGCAAATGTTGACTTAGAAGGCATCTACAGTATCTACAGAAAAGCTTAGAAGGCTTTCTCCTAATAATATACCACACATTCTATCTACAGCTGGTGTTGGATCCCATCTCAGGCCCTTCTAAACTCCTGGGATTGCAGCAGGCTGCCAGCTCTGTCCAAGGCAACTCAAGAGGATGAAGAGTAGAAAAAATTGGTGCATAAAATTCTACTGTTTAATTTGGGGAGGTGTGAAGGGAACCTGAGGTAGTGCTTGTCCATGTCTAAAACAAGCTCTCACTGTGTCCATGCCTGGGGTCTCCAACACAAGAAGGACATGGAGCTGTTGGAGCAAGTCCAGGGGAGGCCACGGAGATGCTGAGAGGGCTGGAGCAGCTCTGCTCTGGAGACAGGCTGGGAGAGGTGGGGGGTTCAGCCTGGAGAAGAGAAGGCTCCAGGGAGACCTTAGAGCACCTTCCAGTGCCTGAAGGGGCTCCAGGAAAGCTGGGGAGGGGCTTGGGACAAGGGCAGGGAGGGATGGGATGAGGGGGAATGGATTAAAACTGGCAGAGGGGAGATTGAGGTGAGACATGAGGAGGAAATTATTTGGTGTGAGGGTGGTGAGACCCTGGCCCAGGTTGCCCAGAGAAGCTGTGGCTGCCCCATCCCTGGCAGTGTTGAAGGGCAGGTTGGATGGGGCTTGGAGCAACCTGGGCTGGTGGGAGGTGTCCCTGCCCATGCAGGGGGTTGGAACTGGATGATCTTTAAGGTCCCTTCCAACCCAAACCAGTCTGGGATTCTCTGATCCCTCAATGATAGAAGTGCAGTTTCACAGAAAACTCCTGCTCTTCAAACACAGGAGCCAGGGGTTTTGCTGACTGAACACAAGCAATCAGGAGAGAGCCTGGGGTTGACAAACTAGAAGGTGGCATCTGACCTTCAGTTGGTGACATTAGACAACATCCACAAGAATAAACCTGAGCTACCCAGAAGAAAAAGTTGGACAAGAAGCTTGACAGTTTCCAAGGCAGGGAGGGGGGTTGTTTGCTTCTTCCTTTCCAGTTTAACTGGTAGGTCAACAATCCAGATGACACAGAGAGAACATCAACCGCCCCCACAACTTGCCCAATACTCTTCAATTTTAGGTTATTAGGGTCAAGAAGTGCCATCTGGATGTGTTTTTCGACTGCTTTTGCCAAAGTGAGTGATGCTTGACTCATCTGTGGCTTCCAACCCACCACCTCGTTTTACCAGCGAGACCAGAGCTTCTCTTAAGTCACAGAGGAAGGACAAATTCTCCTTCATCAGGGCCATGTGCATCAGGCTTCATGTGCACAACCTCCACTTCACTAACAACTTCCACAGCAACTTGATTTCCTGCCTGTTCTCCTGAAAGCTTCAAACCCAGAGGAGACTCACGGAAGGGATGGTCCTCTAAGGACAGAGCAGAACCTGCCTTCTCCTCCCCAACTCTGATGCGATGGGTTTCGCTCTAAAATGCCACTCAAGTGGCCTACACAGATGGTGTCTCACCACTGATCAGCGCTCAGCAGCAATATGGGCACATGAAGGCAAAGATCCTGGTATCACACCCAACCTCCCCAAAACCAGGGAGCCACCATCTCCACACATGGTGGCTCCTAAACATCATGTCTGGGCTGGGCTGAATCATAGACTGGTTTAGGTTGGAAGGGACCTTAAAGACCATCTAGTTTCAACCCCTCTCCATGGACACCATCTACCTACGTGGTGGCTCCTAAACATCACATCTGGCTTGGGCTGAAGGGGACAATCCTGTCCCTACTTTGCTCCCATTCATGCGTGCATGTTCCCAGTGCCTTCTCCGGGCTGCAAGAGCCCTTCATTGGGTGGGATCCAGCAGGATACCACAGCACACATATCCCTCCTTCCACCAAGCACAGATTCAAACAATAATCTAACTTAACAAATAAAACCATGTTCTTTTCATCCCACCTCACTGAGAACATTAGGAAACCTCATGCACAATAGCTCTGATGACCACACCAAGACCAGCTGGCCAAAGGTCACCATGCAGGAGCCAGGACATCAAACATACAAAACCACAGCCCATATTTACTGTTTGAAATATTTGTTGGTTTTTTTATTATTATGCATCATGAACCTTTCACACAAAATAATGAAAAGGACCCCTAAGGTGATACTTTACAGACCTGAAGGACAACAGAATATTTGCGACTGTGCAGACTTCAAGGACACCACCAGACCCACCTCATGCTCCAAGTCTTGGGAGAACCAACAGGGCTAACAAGGATTTTAGCATAAATCTTGGTCTGGCTCTGCTGGTTTGGCTTTGGATTGTAACTCCAGCTGTTCCAAACCCTGGGAACATTGCATATTAAATTCAACACACCAGGAAATGACCCCACCAGAACAACCCTTTTCCTTCAGAACTTGCATTCCATGTCATCCCAACCAGAGGACAGGGAGCAATAATTCACCACACAACTCCTACATTGATTCAGCCCCTGGTTTGACCTTTTCTATCAACTTCATGGCCCCTTTATCAAAAGCCCTTTCAAGGAAAAAATAATCAAGTTCTCTTCAGTTTTATACCCAGTCACTAAAGCATCTTGTTCCAGCTGAGACCTTTGTGGTGGAGTCTCCACTTCTGCTGCAGGTGCTCACCTCAGAGCAGGTTCATGTGCTCATGGGTGGTTGAATCTTTGGTAAGTCATGGGCAACAGGAGAGGTGCCTGAGGACTGGAGGATAGCAAATGTCACTCCAGTCTACAAGAAGGGCAAGAAGGAGGACCCGGGTAACTATAGACCGGTCAGCCTCACCTCCATCCCTGGAAAGGAGATGGAACAACTTGTTCTTGGCACTATCTCTAGGCACATCAAGGACATGGGGGTCATCAAGAGCAGTCAGCATGGTTTTATCAAGGGTAAATCATGTTTGACTAACCTCATAGCCTTCTATGAGGAAGTTACTAGGTGGATAGATGATGGTAGAGCGGTAGATGTGGTTTATCTTGATTTCAGTAAAGCATTTGACACCATCTCCCACAGCATCCTTGTAGATAAGTTGATCAAGTATGGGTTTGGTGATCAGGTAGTGAGGTGGATCAGGAACTGGTTGAAAGGAAGGAGTCAGAGAGTTGTAGTCAATGGGGCAGAATCTGGTTGGAGGTGTGTGACTAGTGGAGTCCCACAGGGGTCGGTACTGGGACCGGTGTTGTTCAACATCTTCATCAACGACCTGGATGAGGGTACAGAATGTACCCTCAGCAAGTTTGCTGATGACACTAAGCTGGGAGGAGTGGCTGACACACCCGAAGGCTGTGCTGGCATTCAGAGAGACTTAGACAGGCTGGAAAGTTGGGCGGGGAGAAACCTCATGAAGTTCAACAAGGGGAAGTGTAGAGTT
>NW_009953528.1:9376-23704 GCF_000747805.2 Chaetura pelagica
GCCCCTCAGTTCAAGAAGGACAGGGAACTGCTGGAAAGAGTCCAGGGCAGAGCTACAAAGATGATGAAGGGAGTGGAACATCTCCCTGATGAGGAAAGGCTGAGGGAGCTGGGTCTCTGTAGCTTGGAGGAGACTGAGGGGCGACCTCATCCATGGTTACAAACATGTTAAGGGTGAGTGTCAGGGAGATGGAGTTAGGCTTTTTTCAGTGATGACCAGATTTATGCAAAATAGATCTTCTCCTTCAACCACAAGCACATTATGAAAGACACAATAATGCCAAGACCAACTGCAAATAACTTCATACTAATAAAAAAGAAGTTTGAGTGGGCTGATCTTCACCGACATCTTCATCACAGAATTTCAGGGTAGCTTGTTCTCCCTGTTTAAGGATAATTTCAGCAGCATTTTTCTCAGGGAAGTGTCCAATTCATTTCAAGGGAAGACCTGATGAAGAATTCAGACAGAACTGCAGAATTTGGCCACCACTCAGCACAAAAGCTTGCTTTAGATTTGGGTTAGCTTGGTTATTTCAGTCTGTTCTGAAATGGCTATTTTGTTAATGCTACAAAAATAGGGGGATTAGGTAGGAGGAATATTCTTTAAACTAAAATATAATTCATCTGAAGGAGGAGATGAGCAAGATGTAGAAAAATGTATTTATAGGCCTCTGGCATGATCCTGGAGTGGAAACAGGCACAGCCAAGAATAACCTGATATTGCAAATGTCACTTCTGCTCATGAGCCATCCATTCAGAGCAATCAAAAAGCAGGTAATTTAGTGCAAAACCAGGCAGTTCTCCTATTTGAATCATGGAATGGTTTGGGTTGGAAGAGGCCTTAAAGATCATCTAAAACCAACCCCCCCATGATGATCTTTAGAACCTGGATGAGGGGACACAATGTACCTTCAGCAAATTTGGTGATGATACAAAGTTCTCCATGGGACAACAATGTGCCCTTGTGTCCAAGAAGGCCAATGGTATCTTGGGGTGCATTAGAAGGAGTGTGTCCTGCAGATTGAGGGAGGTTCTCCTTCCCTTTTACTTGGCCCTGGTGAGACCTCACCTGGAGTGTTGTGTCCAGTTCTGGGCTCCCCAGTTCAGGAAGGATCAAGGAACTATTGAAGAGTCCAGCTCAGGCCCACAAAGATGATGAGGGGACTGGAGCATCTGTCCCATGAGGAAAGGCTGAGAGAGCTGGGGCTGTTCAGCCTGGAGGAGACTGAGGGGGGATCTCATCAATGTTTATAAATATCTCCAGGGGGTGTCAGGAGGATGAGGTGAGACTCTTCTCAGTGTCCAGTGACAGAACAAGGGGCAATGGGCACAAACAGGAGGTTTAACCTGAATATGAGAAAATACTTTACTCTGGGGGCAACAGAGCCCTGGGACAGGCTGCCCAGGGAGGCTGTGGAGTCTCCATCCCTGGAGACATTCCAAACCCACCTGGATGTGTTCCTGTGGGATCTGATCTAGGGGATTCTGCTCTAGCAGGGGGTCTGATTCTGTGCAACTTCACTTTCTAGAATCCACATATCAAACAAAACCTATCACAATATTCTTTTGCTTTACCATATTTTATCTTCATGAAGCAACATTGTATAATACCATTTTATCACAGTAGACAACCACAGGATCTAAAAATTCACCCAAATCAGGTTTCTTTAGCCTACTAACAATGCAGGGCTAATGCAATCAAAAAATCTTATCAAGATACTTAATGACATGAAAAAAATGGAAGAAAATCTAGGGAAAAAAAGAGCATTGAAGAGATGCAGTCAGTGCTTGGGGTGAAAAGCTGTTGGCTCCTGAGTTTTGAAGCAACATGATGAGAAGAGAACCTGCCTCAGTGTGTTTGTTTCCCCTCCAATGTTTGCCTAATAGGGACAGATCTCAATTAGGAATCTTGATTTAATTGGCTACAAATTTCCCATCCTGCCAGTGGGGTGCTCAATGCTACAGCTGAACAACTCCTACACATTGGGATGTTCACAGGAGTGACTACCAAGTAGTATTTTAACAGCCTACCAGCTTAATGAAGTGTGATTGTATCACACTAACTCTATTATGGTTTATTTAGGGGTTAATTTCACTTCTGCATCATTACTCAAGTGATCAGATGAGCACAGGGAAGACTTCTCAGTTCTTCAGGATGACACACACTGATAGGAAAACTGGCTGGTGGCAGAGTTCTGCATTAAACCAGTTCTTTAGAGAATTAAAAAAATCAGAGCTGCAGTGAATCTAATGTAATATTAGATGTATAAGCAGAGAACATATTGTAGGACCCCAAAAGATCACATTTATTTACTGTTCAAATAGCGTTGACATTGATAGTAAATCAATACTTTCTTTTCTACATGTTGGATAGGCTAAAAAAATCCAACTTCTTTGCATAGCATCCTGTCTAAAAATGTATCTTCATCACAAGTTCATAGAATTCCAGACTAGTTTGGGTTGGAAAGGACCTTAAAGATTATCTAGATCCAACCCCCCTGCATGGGCAGGGACACCTCCCACCAGCCCAGGTTGCTCCAAGCCCCATCCAACCTGCCCTTCAACACTGCCAGGGATGGGGCAGCCACAGCTTCTCTGGGCAACCTGGGCCAGGGTCTCACCACCCTCACAGCAAAGAATTTCCTCCTCATGTCTCACCTAAACCTCCCTTCTTCCAGTTTTAAACCATCACTCCATGTCCTCTCACTACACACCCTTATAAGAAGTCCCTCCTGAGAGCCCATAACCTGATGTGAAAATACCAAACTAACACATGAAAAACCTGTTTAGTGCCATAAAAGGGACAGAAAACCTCCTTGTCATGGTAGAAAAATATCATTGATAAAATATTTTCATCTTCAGCTGATAATATGACATATTTCTGGAGTATTAATTTTGCTTTGGTTGTTTAGCAAACTAACGTGAAGGTACTGAAAATAAGGCTGAGTTGAGTCTTTGGGATCTATGGTACTATCATTTTTCATCCTGGAATGTAACTGAATCCAAAGAAATATATGGATTTTAGATTTATTTATATTTTAAAGGCAGATAATTCTGCAGCTGATAGACTTGGTTTTACCTAATCTTTAGCAAGCCCAATTTTCTCAGATAAATCTGAAGCCTTTGCTTACAAAAGACCATTTCTTCCTAGTAAATGAATCAGGGGAACCTTTTAACATCTGCCCATGTACAGGAGGGAGATTAGATTGGTTCTCTGCTAAACTAAAAATGAACTATTTATGAAATCCTTGCAACTTTGAATATAATCAACTGTAATAACAAGATACAAGTTACCTCCCAAAATGTCTTTTTTTGGTAATACTGCCTTTTAATAACCCTCATAATGGCCTAATTAGAAGGACCCCAACTGAAATCATTCATCCCACATAAAACAAACATTGCTTTTTCTTCTTAGCTTTGTTTTACAAGCTCCATCATTTCCAGATGATGCTTGAGGGGCTGAGGAGTTTCAAGAATTAGATGTTTAAATAGACAGCTGCTTTCTATTTAGCATAGAAATCAAGGATAAATTAAAGAAGAACCTAAATATTGGACTTAGTTTAGCCCATTAAGGAACACAAACTGAGAAGGCAAAGAAAAAAAAAGATATATAGAAATCTCATCCAAATGCAAAGTTTAATTCTTGTTATTAAGATGTATCTCCAAGGCTCCAAGCTCCAAGGCTTCATGTAACAGCAGCTCCACACAGTAGGTAGGATTTAACAGGATTGGGAAGGAGCCAGGAAAAGAGTCAGGTTGGATTGGGAACTGTACCAGTACCATGAGGCTCTACTACTGCAGACATTACAAGCACAGAATCATAAAATCATGGAATGGTGAAGGTTGGAAGGGACGTTAAAGCTTAGCAGGTTCCAACCCCCCTGCATGGGCAGGGACACCTCCCACCAGCCCAGGTTGCCCCAAGCCCCATCCAATTTGCCCTTCAACCCCTCCAGAGAGGGGGCTTCCACAACCTCCCTGGGCAACCTGGGCCAGCACCTTACTGCCCTCATGGTGAAGAATTTCTTCCTGATGTCCAACTTAAATCTCCCCTCTTTCAGTTTTCATTCTCCCTTGTCCTATTACTGCCCTCTCTGGTGAATAAATAGAAATATAGACAGAAGAATGTCTATAAATATAGAAATCATAGAACAATTTTGGTTGGAAAAGACCTTTAAGATCATCAAGTCCAACTGTTTCCCCAGCACTGTCAAGGCCACCACTAACCTATGGCCCTCAAGCCCTCCAGGGATGCTATATCCATCCATAACTCACTGCATTCCTATCCTGTCAATTTTTCCCTTTGGATTGCCAACATGCATTTATTTTTCTCCCTTAACTGCCATAGAAACAACACTTTTTGGACCAGGGGGTTAAAGGATGGCTCTTCACAGCAGGACATTTGTAAATATGAGAAGTCTAACATGACACTGGCTTTAACACTGAGAAAACTCCTTCACCATCAAAGAGCTGGTTAAGTGACAACCCTATATATGAAATAATTGAAGATATCAGCACTAAGTGGGATTATTTTTTAGAATTTCTCCTAGCAGGTTGAAGCTCCATCTGGACAGAAGGTTAAAAGGTAGAAGGTTAAAAAAAGTGAAACTGAAGTGAATTATATAATATTTCCTATGTGGCTAGAAATCATCTTACCTGCACTCTTTTCTGTGAGTATTATTCTATTAAAGCAACTTAAGGATTTCAGCCCTCCTGGGTGGAAGAGGGAGCTTCTCCACCATGGAGTGCTCAGATTCCTGATCACTACCCTGGGTGCTGAGTCCTGAGCCTTCGCACCTCCCACCAGTAAACAAGAGCTTGGGCTCCCACTGACCCCAAATCCCTTGTCCCTCTGGTGCATGAGATGATGGTGAAGGAAATTCAGAAAGCAAAGCAAAACCTGTGTATGCAAACAGGGACATGATGCACACCAAAAGATTTGAACCTCCAACTGTTCCTATCTTGGATTTTTATTCCCCTCCATTTTTGCATTGAGGAATCTGCATTTTTTTCCATTCCCTAAGTGAGGTAACTCTGAACCTCTGACATTAACCTGCCCAAATTCAAAATGTACTCTCTTCTTTTCTACTTCTTCCAGTCCAAGAAATAGTGAAGGAGAATCTCTCCTCACCAGCTGTAGTTTAACAAGTCTTGAAGTCCTGGAAAACCAAACTCCATATAATGAAATCCTTAGAAAAATCAACTTTTGGAGGAGATGTGGGCTCCAACAACAGGTCTGATGTGCTACTTCCCAAAAAATGTCAACATGCCTCCAGTTGTGCTGCTAATCATCTGTGAGTTAACAAGTTACATTGGGCTGTAATTAAATTACCAAGAAAACCATCAATTTGTTTACTTAAGTAATTTGTCTTGATTGGAACTGGAAGAAGCAAAATCCTCTTTTTTTACTACCAGTTTTCTTGTTTGTCAACATTTTTGGAAAATGGGCTTTTATTTCATGTAATGAAGCAATAAAAAAAAAAACAACTGTTTTTTTTTTTCCCATTTCTTCAAGCCTGGAGATACTCGTGGCCAAGGACAAGTGGAGCCAAGTGTGGTATTTCAAAATAGGTCATTGCTACTAAGAAAAAAACAACCCTCAATAATCACAAACTGGTTTTGGGTTGGAAGGGACCTTAATGATCATCTAGTTCCATACGGGCAGGGACACCTCCCACCAGCCCAGGTTGCTCCAAGCCCCATCCAACCTGCCCTTCAACACTGCCAGGGATGGGGCAGCCACAGCTTCTCTGGGCAACCTGGGCCAGGGTCTCACCTCCCTCACAGCAAAGAATTTCCTCCTCATGTCTCACTTATATCTCCCCTCTTCTACTTTAAAGCTTATGGAGGCCCTGTGTCCATGAACCCTGTCCCAAGCACTTCCTCCAACCCTCTGGGCTGTAATCCTGCATGTCATACAGAATTATGTCATGATACGGTGTATCTCAGGTATGAAACGCCATCAGCTCCAGTCTCCCTTTGCCCTGGAAGTCAACTGGAACTCCCTCAGTTCTCCAGAACAGTTCAGCCATGAGGACACAGGCAGAATTTGAACACACAGAAATATCAAATGGTTTGGTTTGGAAGGGACCTTTCAAGGCCATCTAGTCCCAACCACCTGCTGAGAGCAGGGATTTCTGCCATTGGATCAGGTTGCTCAGAGCCCCATCCAACCTGAGCTGGCATGTTTCTAGGGTTGAGGCATCTCCCACCTCTCTGGACAATTCTTCCTGCTTTAGATGGACCCGGGCATGACACTGGAGTTAATCACCTCTGATAAATAGGCCCCCAAGAGCCTTATCAATCACAACACTCAGAAAAGCTCAATGTATCCAAAAACACAACAGTGGGAGCTCTAACACCATGAGCTCCTATTCCTTGAGAAGCCAATCCATGGGAAAGGGCCACCAAAACCTTTCTCTTAAGTCTCAGAAGCTTTCAGTTGTTCATGCCCATGGAGATGGCAGAACTTTATCCAGCTTGTGTATCACTCTCCCAGGAAAATGGGATCTCCTGCTCTTAGGAGAAGTGGGATCTCCTGCTCTTTGAACACAAACTAACTTGAGAAGGTTCTTGCTGAAATGTTTCAAGTTCCAAAAAATTAAAGGTCAGACAGCAACTTCTAGGAGTGAAACCAGAAGCACTAAAACCACAAGGACTGGAAGGAGCTACACATCCATCAGGACATGGACAGTGGGAATACACAGGGAAGACCTGTAATTTGCTTTATAAACCCAAGTTTCTTTAAATAAAATGGGCCTCTAGTTTGTATGGTACAAGTCAGCAATCAAAACTACAAGATGCAGGTTAAGAAACCTGGTTAGTTCAGGTCATTGTGATATCCAATGATATTTTGAGGTATTTTTATACTTCATGCTAGAGTCATCTGATACATCAAGTCTCCAGCAGGCATGTCCTGGAACATGGATTAATGCTGAAAATAAAACAGTTGTTACAGTTTCACCCTCAAAAATCCACAGCAACTGATAAATCAACTTTTTTCTTATACAGTGCAGCAGTGAGAGCTCAGATGGGTCCAAACCAAAGATACTTCAGGAGTATAAAGATATTATTCAAGCCCTTGGAAAGTGTCTTCTTCTTGTACTGAAACCAGAGATTTTCCAGCAAGCCATGCAATGAAATTACAAAATTGTTGCCTATTTGTGGCTGCTGGCTCAGGAAACTGCAGAACCTGGATGGATCCCTGTATTCAGAACATACCAATTTGCCTGCAGGAATTCCCAAAAGATCACTGGGAATTGTATTCAATCACTTTTAGGCATTTTTAATCTACCGTGGAGGCCAAAGCCCCATTCTTAAAATTAATTCTTTCAACTGGAGGATTTAAACCTCCTGAAATACAAATGCCTTGAGAAGTGCAAGTTGGCAAGGTACAGAAATTTTCTCAGCTATGAACAGTTGTGGTTTTTCTTGCCATCAAAAGAAGTGTGGCCAGCAGGGGCAGGGAGGGGATTCTGCCCCTCTGCTCTGCTGAGACCCCACCTGGAGAGCTGTGTCCTGCTCTGGAGCTCTCAGCACAGGAAGAACATGGAGCTGTTGGAGAGGGTCCAGAGTAGGACATGATGATACAAGGGCTGGAGCAGCTCTGCTCTGGAGACAGGCTGGGAGAGTTGGGGTGTTGCATCTGGAGAAGAGAAGGCTCCAGGGAGACCTTAGAGCACCTTCCAGTGCCTGAAGGGGCTCCAGGAAAGCTGAGGAGGGGCTTGGGACAAGGGCTTGTAGCAAGAGGACAAGGGGAATGGACTAAAACTGGAAGAGGGGAGATTTAGGTTCGGGTGGGAGGTGTCCCTGCCCATGGCAGGGGGGTTGGAACTAGATGGTCTTTAAGGTCCCTTCTAACCTTCACTATTCCATAACTCTATGATTTTTCTTGTGTGTATTTCTTTTAATGAAGACATTTCAGACATGCCATCATTCCTGCAGGTTCCTGTGTTTTGGTGGCCGTGGTTGCTGAGCTGTCAAATCGTTTGCTAAATCTCTGCAGATTTCAGGATGTGCTACTTCCATTTCGAAACACCTACTAAAACATCAAGGTTGATACTCACATAATCAGGAAGGGGAGAGTCATTTGAACCCAAGGATCCTCTCAAGGACTGTGTGGCTTGCTCCAGAACTCTGTTGTGTTTTTTAGACAGCAAAGAAAATAAACTGGAAGGAGAAATAAAGGGAAAAAAAAAAATAGAACAACTTCAAAATAACACCCTGAAACAGTTCCACTACCAAGGGTATCAACACAAACTTTATTGAAGAGATTTTTTTCAAATGCAATGCACATTTATAGCATTTCTTTCTTTCTTTAACACCTGGGGTGTGCAAGAGGAGAACCTGAAGCAGAGATAGTCTCTACAATAAGGTGTGAAGAGCATCAGATGCTCGTGGGTCAATCCTTAGAAGGAGAAACCACCACAGAAGGAATGGAAAACATGCAGTTTTAGTTCATCACCAGTTGGCTAAAATGCAATTTTTCAGTGCAGTGTCTCATGCAAAACATCCTGAAGGATCCTGTGCATTATCCAGCTCAATAACTTCATGGCTTAGTAGAAAGAATCCAAGGACATAACAGAAGCTACAGGGTATTTGGAGGCTGAGTTTTTGTACCTGACTCATATTCTTTTCAAATTTATTTTAAATTAAAATTATAAATTATCTGTGAAATCAGAGGGCCAAATACATACAAATGAACATTTATTTTGTGCATTTAGAAGAAAAAACAACATAGCAAGGACACTGGAAGGATGGTGTCATCTGATATACATGGAGAATCTAACTTGATTGCCATGGTGGAAGGAGATATGAGAAGCAGAAGACTGAGGCCATCAGCCAGTGCTTAGTGACTTGGAGGAGTCAGATCATTCTGGATTTCCAGATAAATCACCTTCCTCCTCCCCAGATTGTTAAAGCTCCTAAGTTAGAAAGACTTCTTTATTTAAAAGCTTTCCTAGGATGACTGGGTTGGTCCTTGACAAATAAGTACCAACAAAACTCATGAATGATGCTCTTGGAGATGATGAGACTTGGGCCAAGGAGCATGGACAAACTTCTGGATCGGCAGATTCAGTTACAAAACCCTAAAATCAGTTAATTAATTTAAAAAAAAAAAAAAAAAAGTGGTAAAATACAGCCTCAGTGTTATATTCTACATAGTGTCTATTTCTTGGAACTGAAGGACAACTTCAGGGCTTGGAAAGCTTTTCTGTCTCAAGAAATGATGCTCAGCATTTGAAGAAGTCCTCTTAATTTTTTTTACTTGAAATAGATAATTGATCTTATATTCTTCACAGTGGGTAGGAGTAGATTCCTCAGAGTATCAGTGCTTATCCCTTTGTTGCTAGTCAAGAGCCTCAGGAAAAGGCTTCTCCAACACTTCTTACCAGCAGAAGGATTTAGTTTCACTTCTCAAGGCCAAATCTCACCCCTCAAGAGCCAACTCAATAAATTCCACCACTCCCAACACCTCTTCACAGAATAACAGACTGTTTAGGGGTTGGAAAGGACCTCTGGAGATCATTGATGCCAACACCCCTGCCAGAGCAGGACCAGTTCTAGGGCAGGTCACACAGAAATACATCTTGAAAGTCTCCAGAGAAGGAGACTCCAGAACCTCTCTGGGCAGCCTGTCCCAGGGCTAAATCAGATACTTCTTAGAACAGATTAACAGCCTTTTAAGGACAACCTTCACCACACTTAAGGCACCTAATTAACCTTCATGAGAGCCCCTGGGTAGGTTCTACCATCCTCAAGGTTCAGCCAGAACGAGGAACAGGCTCAAGATGGCATGGCCAAAACCAGGCCCGATGCCTTGGCTGCCGCACTAAGACACTATGGCTGGTGCTGTGACAACCACAACTGGACCAATACAGCAAGAACATCAGGTGACATGATAAGACCTCCGTGGTGGTTATGAGGGAGAAGAACATTTGGTGTTTGGAGGATAACATAATGCCTTTGACATCATGCAAACTGGAAGCTTATTTTTCCCTTCTAGCTCTCCAGCACAGCCTAGATGAGACACGTCATTCCTGGGACCAAATGCCAACCTCCCACTAACTCAGCTATTAGTCAAAACCACCAGAACATTCCCAACATTTCCCATTAAAAAGGGAAGAAGCCACACAAAGCAGTAAGATCTACTAGCAGCTAGTAGGTCTCCCACCTTTTCCCCCCTCCCATAATCTGCTGTTGTATCCACAGGCTGAAATTTTCATTCTGAGCACAATCTGGATTTAGAAACTGGCCCATGGTGTGAAGGAGCAGAGCTACTTTTTGGCTCACTGATGGTTTTGAAGGCTCAGATTTTAGAGATGCTGTCATAGAATCATAGAACCATTAAGGTTGGAAGGGACCTCAAAGGCTATCAAGTCCCAACCCCCCTGCCATGAGCAGGGAACCCAACCACTAGACCAGGCTGCACAAACCTCATCCAACCTGGCCTTAAAAACCTCCAGGGATGGGGCATCAACAACCTCCCTGGGCAACCCATTCCAGCTCCTCACCACCCTCACAGTGAACAATTTCTTCCCAATATCTAACCTAAATATCCCCTCTCTCAGTTTAAAACCATCACCCCTTGCCTTATCACTGTTTTCTTTGATGAAAAGCCCCTCCCCAGCTTTCCTGGAGCCCCTTCAGGCACTGGAAGGTGCTCTAAGGTCTCCCTGGAGCCTTTTCTTCTCCAGGCTGAACACCCCAACTCTCCCAGCCTGTCTCCAGAGCAGAGCTGCTCTAGACCTCCCATCATCTACGTGGCCTCCTCTGGCCTCTCTCCAGCAGCTCCATGTCCTTCCTGTGTTGAGGATCTCAGCACTGGACACAGTACTTCAGGTGGGATCTCACAAGAGCTGAGTAAAGAGGCAGAATCACCTCTCTTGACGTGTTGGCCACACTCAGAATACAGTTTTCTACTAGAATACTTCTCCTCTTTCTTCTGTTCTTCTCCACTGACTGCCATGGGACTATCAACCATTAGAAGGATACTTTCTAAAAGTTAAATAAATGATGTTCAGAACAAGAAATATGTGTTCATACATCAACCCATCTCTCATTCCAGAAGTATTTATGGACCAATGTTTAGGAAACAAACGAAGAGGTTGAAATCACAGTAAGATGAAATACTAACTGGTGTCTATGACAGATCATCAAGCCATGGATGAGCTCAACCAATGAGGAAGACTCAAACCTCAAAGTCTCATATTTCTGATTTTATATGAATGATGAAAGCACTGGTTTCTTAACTCTTAACAACCATGAAGCATTTCTGTTGAATTTAACACAAGGCTGAACCTCAATCAATAAAGAAACTTGTCCAGACTAAACACTAATGGTTGCATGAACACAAGTGATGTGATGATTTGTTATTTGCACACACAGTAAAATTCAAACCAGTAATATAAAACTTAAAAGCTTTCAACAAGCCCATTCCACAAAGCCAGTGGATAAAAAAAACCAAAACCCAACCCAACAGTCAATAGTGTTGAAAATTATGAACTTTCTTCTTGGTCCACCAAAAATCACAAGGCAACAATCATGAAAAAAAAAAGAAGCTTCTGCAAGTTCTACAGAAGGTCTGATTTAGAGCAAAATGAGCCTATAAAGTGTAGAATCACAGAATGGTGAAGGTTGGAAGAACCTTAAAGCTCATCAGGGTCCAACCTCCCTGCTATGAGCAGGGACACCTCCCACTAGATCAGGCTGCACAAGCCTCGTCCAACCTGGCCTTGAACACCTCCAGGGAGCTCTCCACACACCTCCAGGTGTATTTCTCACATACAAGAAAGGAATATATAAAATACACCATTTAAAACTAAAAAATTAGAAGAAAAGTAAGAGAATTAAAACTAGAAGATGGATGTAAAACCAAAATTAGAATTTGCCAACAAATGGAGCCTTCGGGAAGCTTTGGAGAAGGATAAAAAGTAGTGGTGTATCTTATTTTAAGAAAGTAAAAAGGAAAATCCAAGAAAAGGATATGCCAGTTAAGTCAGAGCATAATAATGGACCAACTACTGTGAGACTCTTTCAAAAGAAGATCTCATCAGCACAGGAAAGCAGATCTTGAATCCTGAAACAACTTTTCTTCATAGGGCCAAACAGGAAGAAATTCTTTTGTGTGAGTGAGGTGAGACCCTGGCCCAGGCTGCCCAGAGAAGCTGTGGCTGCCCCATCTCTGGCAGTGTTGAAGGGCAGGTTGGATGGGGCTTGGAGCAACCTGGGCTGGTGCCCATGCAGGGGGGTTGGATCCAGATGATGTTTAAGGTCCCTTCCAACCTGAACCATTCCATGATTCTATGAGGCAAAGCACATTCAGGAAAGGTTAAAGTTATGGCAAAAAAAAAATAAAAATACATGCAGTCCAGGATAAAGAGAATACATGTTTGTAAAGCTCAGACTAATTAGAAGGTTTATTCCGAGGTAAATATCCCTGAATTTGTTTAGACGTCCCAAGGCATGAATGTAAATCCTTTTAGTGTTCTTTGTCCTGTTAATAATTTATAAGAATATGGAGAGGGCAATGGGAGCTGCAATATTTCCATTTCATCCACTTGCTTCTAATTCAACAGGAGAAGTGTTTCAGAGCTGCTGAGAGAAGACATTTGTCTTGAATTAGGACAAAACTCTGTGGGTGAGAATTAGAGGAAATTGCTGGAGAAAGCAGCCTGAGCAAAACTCCCACCCAAAAACCCAAAAAACAATGAAACAACAAGAAGAAAATTTAAGAAGCCATCACAGTCATACAACCTAGGGTCCAAATCTCTAGTCCTTGAGCAGCTTCTATTTGGCAGAGCTTGAGTCAAACACACTGGGTGTGCAGAAAGATGTGTATGTCTACATCTTTGGGTCAATTAAAAAGAAAACTGCTGGGATCTCTGTGCTCACACTGACAGGAAAGAATCTGGATCGATGTTAGGAGCTATTGAACCACTTTGGCAGTAAAAGCCCTCTAAGATCATCCAGTCCAACCATTCCCCCAGCCCTGCCAAGGCCACCACTGACCCATGGCCCTCAGCACCACATCTACACGGCTTGGAAACCCCTCCAGGGATGGGGACTCCAGCCCTGCCCTGGGCAGCCTGGGCCAGGGCCTGACAACCCTGGCCAGCAAGAAATGCTGCCCAAGATCCAATCTCAACCTCCCCTGGCACCACTGGAGCCCATTTCCTCTTGTCCCATCCCTTGTTCCTGGGGAGCAGAGCCCGACCCCCCTGGCTCCAACCTCCTCTCAGGCAGTTGCAGAGCCAGCAGGTCTCCCCTCAGCCTCCTTTGCTCCAGGCTGGACACCCCCAGCTCCCTCAGCTGCTCCTCCTCACACTTGTGCTCCAGCCCCTTCCCCAGTTCCCTTGCCCTTCTCTGGACACGCTCCAACGTTAAGTCCAGAGAGTTAACACACTGATCCCATGTACAGAAGATCACAGGATGTTTGTTGCTAACAGCTCTCTTCAGGCTAAGACTTAAACAAAACACGATCCTCCAATCATGCTTTTGTCACTCAGAGTCCTCACCACACATCACCCACACCCTGTCCTTAAAGTAGCTCTGCACAGTGAGGGTTCATCTTTTCAGACATGGTTATAATGAATCCTTCATTGGAGCCTCCTTTGAACCTTGGAAATAATATCATGGCTTTATCCTAACTTCAAAAGACTGAGCTTCAATACTGAAGCAGAACAACAAGAAATAAGTCGCTAGGAGGACATTATAATGCAGTGAAGAGACATTACTAGTTTTGTCTTACCATAAAATGGTTTCGGTTGGAAGGGACATCTAGATCATCTAGATCCAAAGATCATCTAGATCCAACCCCCTGCATGAGCAGGGACACCTCCCACCAGCCCAGGTTGCTCCAAGCCCCATCCAACCTGCCCTTCAACACTGCCAGGGATGGGGCAGCCACAGCTTCCGTGGGCAAACTTTGAGGGTGGTGAGACACTGGCCCAGGTTGCCTATCCTGGCAGGTCACAGAAGGAAGAGTCTTGACATCATCCTCAAGAAGCTCCTGGTTTAAGCAAGGATGAAGCCAATTTTCCTCTTACTGATTTTTTTTGTGAGAGAGAGATACCCCCCCCAAGGGTGACATCGAATGGCGCCGAAGCAGAACACCCACTCTTGAGAAAGCCATCACCTACTTGAGAGAAATAGCTGTGCGAGAGGTGATCTATGATAAAGATGGACTCACAAATCCTGATGATGTTGAGTGTGACACACAAATGCTCCGGAGGTTTGTTCAGGCTGTACCAGCAGCGCATGCCCATATATTCTCCTTCATGGGATGCTTTGAAGGTTATCAAAGACCAACTGTACGTGAGGTAGCTTT
>NW_009953528.1:27768-30237 GCF_000747805.2 Chaetura pelagica
AGGAAGGTCAGAGATCCCAGAAGACAACTTCCTTCCTGCTTCTCCTTCCCTTCTCTTCCGTCCATGGCCGGCGTCCGGGGAGGACTCTGTTCATCCATCACCGTCAACCCCCAGGCTCGAGCTCTCCTGACCCCCATAACTCTCTGCTTTCTCCAGCAGCAGCTCCGGGATTCCTCGGGACTCTTCCCAGTTCAGGGAAGTGCTGGGGGAGTTGCTGGGGTGGGGGGAGGCGAGAGGCTTTTGCCCATACCTGAATCTATCTGTATATAATTGTATATATTTGCTTGTATCATTCATTAGTGTTTGATTAAAGCTGTGTAGTTGAGTTTTCAATCCAGCCAAGTCTCTCTCTTTTTCTCTCTCTCCTTCCCTACCTGGGTGGGAGGGGGAGGGGATCGAGAGCATTGTTGTTGGACCTGAGTCAAACGGTGACAACCAGCAAAGCCAAGGTTGTGAATCTCCTGAGAAGAAACTGTTAGCATACCAGCAGTGAAGTCTTCCAGGAGACAGGTTGCCCCTGAAACTGACTGACTCTTCCTTCCAGCCTGCCTATGTCCAAGTCCCACAGGATATTTTGCAGAGTGGAATACCTTTGGTCTATATAAGAATATCACATTATATATGATACAATGTGTATCATCTTATCCTAAGATATCCCTACAGGGGGTTTGGACTAGATGACCCTTAAAGGCTCCTTCCAACCCAAGCCATTTGATGATTCTCTGATTCCATCATGCCTTTTTGTTTTGCTTTTTCAGTTGATGACTACGTCCCTTTTCTGTACCTACCCTTACATGACACTCAACTATAACAACACAGCTCCAACCCTGCAGCCAATGGCTGGGTTGCCTGGATCCCTCTCAGACTGCTCTCCTTCCAAACTACCACCTCTGCAATTCTCCAAAGGCTCTGACATCTCAGATTAAATTATGGAATCATAGAATAGAATATTCCGGTTGGAAAAGGCCTTTCAGATCATCCAGTCCAACCATTCCCCCAGCCCTGCCAAGGCCACCACTGACCCATGGCCCTCAGCACCACATCTACACGGCTTGGAAACCCCTCCAGGGATGGGGACTCCAGCCCTGCCCTGGGCAGCCTGGGCCAGGGCCTGACAACCCTGGCCAGCAAGAAATGCTGCCCAAGATCCAATCTCAACCTCCCCTGGCACCACTGGAGCCCATTTCCTCTTGTCCCATCCCTTGTTCCTGGGGAGCAGAGCCCGACCCCCCTGGCTCCAACCTCCTCTCAGGCAGTTGCAGAGCCAGCAGGTCTCCCCATGGCCAGTAAGCATGTTGACCCAATTATTTCACAAACACATTCAAACAGCAATGGTGAAGTCACCTTGTAGCTATGCTTGTCTAGACAGATGACAAATGAAGCACCCAAACATCAGAACAGACTGCTGACACGCTGCAGACCAGGAGTGCAAGAGAATTTCTGGGTGCTTCACAGCCTTCTTTGGGCTTTGAGATGGACACAACACACGGGAATCAATTTGCCTCAAAGATGAAGTTACAGATGGTGAAAACCTCACGTGAGAAGGCTGGAAGAGGCTGGTATAGGGAAGAGCCTCAGAGCACGTAAAGGTTCCTTGCCCATTTCCACCTTGAAAGGTTGAGGTGAGATGTTTGTGCAAAGGTGCTGAGGCTGCTGCTCCTCTACTGATGGCTGCCACCTCTCTTGGTAAGCCAGCAGAGCACATGCTTAGTCATTTCATAACTCAGTTATATCAAAATAATCCAGCTGGTCCTACTTTGAACCAGGAGTTTAAATTTTGAACAGCAGATGTCCATAAACTCAGAACACGTTGACCAAAAGCCAAGCCACACACACAGCTACACTAGGTGAACTAGAGGATCACTGAATGGTGGTAACAACTGGGACTGGTAAAATAACCCTTTCCTGGCCCAGACAGAACAAGAGAAGCACATGTCATTGTGGGAACAGCAGCAGAAGCAATTGGAATAAAATCAGGGACCACAGGAAAAAGCTCTGAAGTGGCAAACAGAGCATCCCACTGAAATGGGATGGGTTATGCTTGGACTTTATGCTCTTCAAGGTCCCTTCCAACCAGGATGATTCTATGAAAACCAGACCAAGTTTATGAGCATCGAGGTAGCACATCTCACACCAGTCCAGGAGCTACTATTTCAGAGGCCAACATTTACAAATGCTTGGAAAACTCAGACCCCATATCTATGATCTGAGAAATGAAGAGTTATTTCAGAGAATGTCTGTGATAGGCAAGGGGAAAACAGCTTCAGTTCCCATTGTGAACACTGGTCATCACTGCCAAGGGGATGAAAAGAGGGTATCAACAGGGGAAAAGGTAAGAGCAGAACGTATTAATCCTGGTTACTTGTCCAGATACTTAAAACCAACCATTTCCAAAAGAGAAGGGCCTCAGACAGAATTAAATCCTCAAGAGCAGTGGTTCAAGAACAAGAGGCATCTCTTAACCCAGCC
>NW_009953529.1:0-306 GCF_000747805.2 Chaetura pelagica
GGGACTGGGATGGGGACTGGGATTGGGACTGGGATGGAGACTGGGACTGGCATGGGATTGGGATGGGAACTGGGATGGGGATGGGGACTGGGATGGGATTGGGATGGGAACTGGGATGGGGATTGGGACGGAGATTGGGGTTGGGATGGGGACTGGGACTGGGGTTGGGAACTGGGACTGGGATGGGGACTGGGACTGGGATTGAGTTTTAGGTCAGGGATTGGGATTGAGTCTGGGATGGGGATGGATCCTGGGATGAGGGTTCACGCTGGGACTGAGCCCGATGTTCCCCCCCATTTCCTCAGC
>NW_009953529.1:1399-1646 GCF_000747805.2 Chaetura pelagica
AAGGAGCATCAGGAATTCCTGGTGGTCCCGGGGCCTCCCCCCTCTCCTGGCACTTCTGGCTCCATGTTTGTTTCCTCCCCCGGGGCAGCGGCCATGGATCCCCAGGAGCTGCAGGAGCTGCAGCAGGAGGTGATGGAGGAGCTGGGGATCTCCATGGAGGAGCTGCAGGAGATCATTGACAAGGAGCTGGAGAAGTTCGAGTGCGTGAGGCAGCGGAAGCAGAAGCTGCAGGGGGCGGGGGCGAGTG